>NC_143047.1:18462500-19062500 GCF_057628025.1 Oncorhynchus mykiss
TTAATCATTCTGACTTCTTTGAATGAGTACTTTTTCATTCTTCTCAGAAGTTCATGAAACAATATCCTGTAATCGCAGAACTGTTGGTTCTTCACTGGGCTTTCTAATAAATATCACTCCATCATTATATTTCTCTATTTCCTCAGTACTTCTATCCTTCACCTCCTTCATTCATTCCTGTTCCACAGACAATGTTTGCCACTCCAACAGTTCCATCCCTGCTAATGTCTACATCAGAATCACATTCAAGTAATACCTTTTTATTTCAAAAGTGACATTTAAATGGGGACGATGCCTGAGTATCAGGCCGCTTTGTATCCAGCAGTCCATCTGCTGTCAGAATATGGAGCATGTCGAGGAAGCCATCAAGTTTATTCTTTCGGTGTGACGTCCATGCTTCTTCCTTACCGCTCCTTGTCATTTATCCTAAGTAGCTTGGGGAATTTCACAAATAACTTGTGTCACAAAAAAGTTGAATAATCAGAAACATTAACTCTGATGGTGGCAGCGGAGAGATTTAAAACGAGACGTCACTAAATTAGTTACAGAGCAGGGATTTCCACTAAGTGCATTTCCATGACTTATTCTTAGTGGTGAATAACAGACTCTTTTTTACAGTCTAATTTGAACAGGCCTAAACCTTCCAACACTTTACAGATGTCTTTCACAGAGAGAGAAATGGCTAATGTTGCCATTTAGAGGACAATGGTCCCTGACATCATGGAACAGGTGGTGACTGAAGACTCACACTGTCACAAGCGCAATGTCAGCGTGAGCTTAAAGACAGGACGAGAAAGTGGGAGAGAGAGAGAGGCGCACGCTGTTTGCAACACACTCAGCTTATTTAAAACAATTCATTCCATCTCCTGGAAAAGCTGGACTCTTGACGCCTCATTGAACAAATGTACCACAGCTACTTCATCCACAGTTTCCAAACACTCCATCACGGGAAAGAGAACGCCGTTGCACTGCGACGCTGAGAGGAAATGATGTCAGAAGGCAAACTTCTCGCCATAAGTCTTGATCAGATGCGAGTGATTGTTCAAGCATCGTTATCCAGGCCGGGCCTTTATAGAGAAACACTCTGCCTCAATATGGGCTGCATTATAAGCATCTCTACCCTGTGGGAGAGGACAGGGAAGCCCACAGTACAGTCTTCACTGTACTGCAGCCCAGCTAGGTGATAAACATGTACTAGCAACACACATCTGTGTCCGCCATCATCACTATGTGGAGCAAGGAAATAGGGTACCTTCAACTTTCTACAAGTTTATAGAATAATGAGTAACAATCTATTGCATAACATACAGCCTGGCAATTAGAGAAAATCTATACCAGTTATATTCTGGCGATTGTTTCATGGAACTGTCATAGGAATTCAATGTGAATCATTAAAAAGAGATACACATTCTCTCTTTATAACATCTACCGGTAAGTGCATCTGTCCCCATGCTTGTTCACCAGAACATGTGGACTTCAACACATCACCAAACCCCTAGCCATACACACATATAAAAATCCATTATCAACCGCTATTCAAATCTCATATCTCCAGTCATACACAGCGGTAGGCAGTCAGCCTACTGGGCATGAGGTGCGAGTCAGAGCCCCAGCTCCCCAGTATGATATGAGCTGGCTAGAGCTAGCTGTGTGGTGAAGGGGCCATGACAGAGGACAGGGGTGGGACCACTGCAGAGCCACAGCCATCGTATAACACCGTACAGCCCAGACCCAGTCCTGTAACACACAGCTCTGACCAGCCTCCAGACAGCCCCTCACCAGCCTCCCCTGGCCTCCTTCACTTACCCCTCCAAATAACCTTGTCCCTCATACAAGGGCACGCTAAAATTCAGTTTCCATTTTCACAACAATACAGTGTTGATTGGCTGTCAGCACGAAGGTCGACTCGTGACATGTCTGATGCGTGAATGTGTGTTCCGAATTGATTTGGGAAAAACCCACACAGCTGCCCCCTCCCTATATGTTCGCTTTTAAAGCAGGCTTTAAGACTTGTCTCTATCGGCTGGCCTATCATTATGGCCTTCCTCCTAGACTTTGATTGTTGCTTTCATGATATGGTGAGATATAATTATTTTGTTTTTCTATTTTATTTTTTGCACTTTGAGATTATTCTCGTATAATGAAAAGGGCTTTACAAATGAAAAACATTAATATTTTTATAATTTCTCTCTCCACAATAGTATTTAGACAGTTTATCTACAGGGTTGTATAGTATTTAGACAGTGTATCTACAGGGTTGTATAATATTTAGACAGTGTATCTACAGGGTTGTATAGTATTTAGACAGTGTATCTACAGGGTTGTATAGTATTTAGACAGTTTATCTACAGGGTTGTATAGTATTTAGACAGTTTATCTACAGGGTTGTATAGTATTTAGACAGTGTATCTACAGGGTTGTATAGTATTTAGACAGTTTATCTACAGGGTTGTATAGTATTTAGACAGTGTATCTACAGGGTTGTATAGTATTTAGACAGTTTATCTACAGGGTTGTATAGTATTTAGACAGTGTATCTACAGGGTTGTATAGTATTTAGACAGTGTATCTACAGGGTTGTATAGTATTTAGACAGTTTATCTACAGGGTTGTATAGTATTTAGACAGTGTATCTACAGGGTTGTATAGTATTTAGACAGTGTATCTACAGGGTTGTATAGTATTTAGACAGTGTATCTACAGGGTTGAATAGTATTTAGACAGTGTATCTACAGGGTTGTATAGTATTTAGACAGTTTATCTACAGGGTTGTATAGTATTTAGACAGTGTATCTACAGGGTTGAATAGTATTTAGACAGTGTATCTACAGGGTTGTATAGTATTTAGACAGTGTATCTACAGGGTTGTATAGTATTTAGACAGTGTATCTACAGGGTTGTATAATATTTAGACAGTGTATCTACAGGGTTGTATAGTATTTAGACAGTGTATCTACAGGGTTGTATAGTATTTAGACAGTGTATCTACAGGGTTGTATAGTATTTAGACAGTTTATCTACAGGGTTGTATAGTATTTAGACAGTGTATCTACAGGGTTGTATAATATTTAGACAGTGTATCTACAGGGTTGTATAGTATTTAGACAGTGTATCTACAGGGTTGTATAGTATTTAGACAGTGTATCTACAGGGTTGAATAGTATTTAGACAGTGTATCTACAGGGTTGTATAGTATTTAGACAGTGTATCTACAGGGTTGTATATTATTTAGACAGTTTATCTACAGGGTTGTATAGTATTTAGACAGTGTATCTACAGGGTTGTATAGTATTTAGACAGTGTATCTACAGGGTTGTATAGTATTTAGACAGTGTATCTACAGGGTTGTATAGTATTTAGACAGTTTATCTACAGGGTTGTATAGTATTTAGACAGTGTATCTACAGGGTTGTATAGTATTTAGACAGTGTATCTACAGGGTTGTATAGTATTTAGACAGTGTATCTACAGGGTTGTAGAGTATTTAGACAGTTTATCTACAGGGTTGTATAGTATTTAGACAGTGTATCTACAGGGTTGTATAATATTTAGACAGTGTATCTACAGGGTTGTATAGTATTTAGACAGTGTATCTACAGGGTTGTATAGTATTTAGACAGTTTATCTACAGGGTTGTATAGTATTTAGACAGTGTATCTACAGGGTTGTATAGTATTTAGACAGTGTATCTACAGGGTTGTATAATATTTAGACAGTGTATCTACAGGGTTGTATAGTATTTAGACAGTGTATCTACAGGGTTGTATAGTATTTAGACAGTGTGTCTACAGGGTTGTATAGTATTTAGACAGTTTATCTACAGGGTTGTATAGTATTTAGACAGTGTATCTACAGGGTTGTATAATATTTAGACAGTGTATCTACAGGGTTGTATAGTATTTAGACAGTGTATCTACAGGGTTGTATAGTATTTAGACAGTTTATCTACAGGGTTGAATAGTATTTAGACAGTGTATCTACAGGGTTGTATAGTATTTAGACAGTGTATCTACAGGGTTGTATAGTATTTAGACAGTGTATCTACAGGGTTGTATAGTATTTAGACAGTGTATCTACAGGGTTGTATAGTATTTAGACAGTGTATCTACAGGGTTGTATAGTATTTAGACAGTGTATCTACAGGGTTGTATAGTATTTAGACAGTGTATCTACAGGGTTGTATAGAATTTAGACAGTGTATCTACAGGGTTGAATAGTATTTAGACAGTGTATCTACAGGGTTGTATAGTATTTAGACAGTGTATCTACAGGGTTGTATAGTATTTAGACAGTGTATCTACAGGGTTGAATAGTATTTCGACAGTGTATCTACAGGGTTGTATAGTATTTAGACAGTGTATCTACAGGGTTGTATAGTATTTAGACAGTGTATCTACAGGATTGTATAGTATTTAGACAGTGTATCTACAGGGTTGTATAGTATTTAGACAGTTTATCTACAGGGTTGTATAATATTTAGACAGTGTATCTACAGGGTTGTATAGTATTTAGACAGTGTATCTACAGGGTTGTATAGTATTTAGACAGTTTATCTACAGGGTTGTATAGTATTTAGACAGTGTATCTACAGGGTTGTATAGTATTTAGACAGTTTATCTACAGGGTTGTATAGTATTTAGACAGTGTATCTACAGGGTTGTATAATATTTAGACAGTGTATCTACAGGGTTGTATAGTATTTAGACAGTGTATCTACAGGGTTGTATAGTATTTAGACAGTTTATCTACAGGGTTGAATAGTATTTAGACAGTGTATCTACAGGGTTGTATAGTATTTAGACAGTGTATCTACAGGGTTGTATAGTATTTAGACAGTGTATCTACAGGGTTGTATAGTATTTAGACAGTGTATCTACAGGGTTGTATAGTATTTAGACAGTGTATCTACAGGGTTGTATAGTATTTAGACAGTGTATCTACAGGGTTGTATAGTATTTAGACAGTGTATCTACAGGGTTGTATAGAATTTAGACAGTGTATCTACAGGGTTGAATAGTATTTAGACAGTGTATCTACAGGGTTGTATAGTATTTAGACAGTGTATCTACAGGGTTGTATAGTATTTAGACAGTGTATCTACAGGGTTGAATAGTATTTCGACAGTGTATCTACAGGGTTGTATAGTATTTAGACAGTGTATCTACAGGGTTGTATAGTATTTAGACAGTGTATCTACAGGATTGTATAGTATTTAGACAGTGTATCTACAGGGTTGTATAGTATTTAGACAGTTTATCTACAGGGTTGTATAATATTTAGACAGTGTATCTACAGGGTTGTATAGTATTTAGACAGTGTATCTACAGGGTTGTATAGTATTTAGACAGTTTATCTACAGGGTTGTATAGTATTTAGACAGTGTATCTACAGGGTTGTATAGTATTTAGACAGTTTATCTACAGGGTTGTATAGTATTTAGACAGTTTATCTACATGGTTGAATAGTATTTAGACAGTGTATCTACAGGGTTGTATAGTATTTAGACAGTGTATCTACAGGGTTGAATAGTATTTAGACAGTGTATCTACAGGGTTGTATAGTATTTAGACAGTGAATGGAAGGAGGGAAGGAGCGGGGGAAGGAGAGGAGGAGGGAGAGGCACCACATACAGGGTGTTTACAGAGCACTCCATGCTCACCACACGTGATTACAGTGTGATGTTTAACACAGCCAATTAAGCCTTTTATGGATCTCTGTGTTTTACTCTGTAGGAGAGTTGGCACACTAGCCTTATAGTGCCTCAGTGTTTGTGGGTTTAGTGCAAAACACAGGGCTCTCACTGTAAACTCCCCAAACTAGAGGATCATAACCACATTCCAATCCTAGGCCTACATGTGCTGCACAGAGCTCTCCAATGCTGAACTAAAACCACCTTAAGCTTGGCTAATGCAGCAGATGCTGGTCTACAGGTGGGCACAGCTACTAGACAATAATGTGTGAGTTGAGTTGTTGCCAAAAGTACCATGGACAGCATACAGGTGAGTAAAGTTGGCTTTGTGGACATATGAGTTACTGTGTATGGTAAGATCTATTCCACTGTACGTAGGGATACATTCCACAGTTAGGAATGCACTATGAGAGAGCGGCCTGCTGTGTGATGTAGACGTACAGTATCTGCCATGAAGAGGGGAAGGCCAGTGCCTCTCAGCCCTCCAGGGGAGTGTGTGTGTGTCGGCAGGCAGGCAGGCAGGCAGGCACACAGCAGAGAGGATCTCTCCTAAGAACACAGGCCTCCAGTCTGCTCCTCTCTAGTGCTGGGCGTAATCCACTCCATGGAGGCCTGGCACACAGAGGACATTAACACAGCATCACAGGAGGATCAGGAAACCCCTCTCTGTCACAGTCAGAACCAGCATGATGAGCAGGAAACCCCTCTCTGTTACAGTCAGAACCAGCATGATGAGCAGGAAACCCCTCTCTGTTACAGTCAGAACCAGCATGATGAGCAGGAAACCCCTCTCTGTCACAGTCAGAACCAGCATGATGAGCAGGAAACCCCTCTCTGTCACAGTCAGAACCAGCATGATGAGCAGGAAACCCCTCTCTGTTACAGTCAGAACCAGCATGATGAGCAGGAAACCCCTCTCTGTCACAGTCAGAACCAGCATGATGAGCAGGAAACCCCTCTCTGTCACAGTCAGAACCAGCATGATGAGCAGGAAACGCCTCTCTGTTACAGTCAGAACCAGCATGATATCTCAGTTGGGCTGGAGCAGGCAGGCTGGCATCAGCCACCATGTACTCCACTACTAAGGAGAAGACTGGCTGCTAGGGCTGTTGGTTATAGAAAATGATCCCAAGCAGATGCTGAGGTCATTTTACACAAATATTACCATCCTAATATTTTGAACTTTAATTTAGTATTTCATCTTTTGAATGTTACACCGCTTTACAAAATATGTAGTACAGTAAGGCAATGTACACAGAGAATCTGTGGGAATCCTTGATGGAGTCCCATGTATCAGTGATTTAAATACCACCGTAGGTGTGATCAAATGGAAGATTTATGTTTGGGAGATCCAGTGCTTTGGAATATTCCTGCAGACATTTATAAACGACAGCATTTATATGAGCTGATCCCAGACTGTGGCTTACGGGACTATGTTTTCCTGTTATTTTCACAGTGATAGAGTACAGGCCATGGTGCTTGCTCCTGCAGATGGCAGGTAAACTCAGTGTGTGTTGTTTTGTTAGGTTGGTCTCTGCCTCTGTGTCTGACTTACAGGGCGAGAGGTAAGGCAGTGTTCCCATCTCCCCTCTCTGCTCCTCTCAATCTGTAGTTTGCTATCAGCCAAGATGGTGGTGGGAGATTACGCCAGGGTGTGTGTGTGTGTGTGTGTGTGTGTGTGTGTGTGTGTGTGTGTGTGTGTGTGTGTGTGTGTGTGTGTGTGTGTGTGTGTGTGTGTGTGTGTGTGTGTGTGTTGCTTTGTGTTTAACTGCAGTCTAGATCTGTGTTTTCAGCAGACCCGAGGCGTTTCAGAAACAGATCACAGCACCCAAACACTGCAGTTTCCCTTCCCTTCTCTTCCCTTCTCTTCCCTTCTCTCTCAGGCTCTAACCTGACAGACCTCTACAGTCAAAAGCCAACTGTCCAAAACAACGCAGATATCAAAATCTCTACAAACTACAAAGCGCAGATCAAGATCTGATATAGCTACAACTCACATCCATTGGTAGGAAAAACCTTTGGTTAATAGTTTGCTGGCCCTTTACATACAGAGGCTGGTTAATATTGCAATGCCTGGTTGGAGACTATTCTGAGGGGTTTCAGAGAATCGTGCACCACTTTTCATCTGTAACAAGTGATGAGGTAATTGGATGTAATATGACTGATATTTAGGGTAGTAAAAATGTATAATTGAGCCATATCCTATTTGAAATGACTAGCAACGAGTAGTTCTGATGTGAAATGATCAGGAACAAAGAATTTGTGTAATAAGTGGGTTTTTAACAAATGCCCTCTCCTCACACATATTTAATTCCAATGAAAAAGGGAAGGACAGCGCTCATCAACAGTCATCAAGATGGATGACATGTATCAGCCCCCTCCTCTCTAATCTTCATCCCAGGTGCCCAGTGCATGTGTGGAGAAACCATTCCAGCCAAATTAAAACTCTTAATGTTTCCCCTCTTCCTGCATATTTCATCCCACTTTATGAAGCCACTCCGGACTACTTCCCACGTGGTGGCCAGGGGACGAGTGAAGGACATTCATCCTTTTCCACTCCTCAACAAAGGCTGCAGAAAAAGTAGAAAAACATCGTAACAAACAGAAGCTCGTCTCCAGTGGAGAAGACAACAGTGTGGTCTGGTCTGCCAGGGTGCAAAAAGAAATGTGCAACCACTCTCAAATGAGACCCACCCCTGAGCTGAACCAACAGACAAGGGGAAGCACAGACAGAATTATCATGAAAGCTAACAACCCTCCTCTTCTTCAGGAAAAAAAAACTTTTTTAACTACCTTTTCTCTCTGCTATTTCCACTGTGTTTGGGTCTTTTGGGGCGCGATGAAGAGCGGGGGTCCCTGAATTTTCATATTTGATAAAAGCGAATGGAAATGAGCGTGCATGTCAGAGGTGCTTGAAGCTCGCCATGCAAAGTCCCTTCAAGTCAACGTCCTGCTGGGCTGCCCTGGGGAGACCCCTCCCTGATTCCAGGAACTCTCTTTCCTTCATATCCCATTCTCTCCCATGTTACCATCTTTCTCTCTCTCTCCCTATCTGTCTCTTTCTTTCTCCCTTCACTCTGACATGCCTTGATCTGTCGGACGCTGCAGTTGCTGGGTTGCACAGCCGGGAAGAGGGAGAATAATAAGAAAACAAAATAAGGACGGAGAGGGAGATGGAGGGGTGGAGACAAGTGGGAGAGTGAAAACACCACTCCAAAGTAACCTTTAAGCAACATGGTCATTAACACCTCCATTAGAAGCCATTCTGTCTCTGCTACTCTATTAGTCACAGAAGCCTCATGCCTCTCCCAGGCTGCCTGTGTTCTCCACAAGACAGCGGGGCGTTGGAACAGATCTCTTTGTTTTCTTTCCAACAGCAATCAGTCATCATCATCACCAGCCGTTCGTGAGCCTTTCACGTCAAGATGATCCACATGCATTTAAAGAGCAGGCTGCAGCAAGCTATGATACAGTATGTGAGCTCACAATTGCAGAGACAACATCACGAAGGAGAACACATCCATAACCCCAAAACAATCACCTCCGTTACTGATGTATGTAATGGATTATAAATGAACAGCCCCATGGCCTCTGCAGTGGAAGCACAACTTCTTTCCTTCCATTTACGTCTGAAAAACTGTCATTGTTCCTCTGCTGTTCTTCTTCTTCCCTACTCTGACCAGGTGTCAGAAAGCCATAACCCTAGACAATGACCAATACCATCCATCTACACTCTTAGAAAAAAAGGGATCCAAAAGGGTCCTTCAAAGTGTTCTCCGATGGGGACATCTGAAGAACCCTTTAAGGTTCTACACTGAACCTCAAAATGTAAACGCAACATGTAACAATTTCAAAGATTTTACTAAGTTACAGTTCATATAAGGAAATCAGTCAATTGAAATAAATTCATTCAGCCCTAATCTATGGATTTCACATAACTGGGAATACAGATATGCATCTGTTGTTCACAGATACCTTTAAAAAAGTATGGGAGTAGATCAGAATTACCAGTCAGTATCTGGTTGGCTTATGCAGCGCGACACATCTCCTTCACATAGGAGATGTGTCAGGCTGTTGATTGTGGCCTCACATAGGAGATGTGTCAGGCTGTTGATTGTGGCCTGGGGAATGTTGTCCCACTCCTCTTCAATGGCTGTGTGAAGTTGCTGGATATTGGAACACGCTTTCGTACTCGTCTACCCAGAGCATCCCAAACCTGCTCGATGGGTGACATGTCTGGTGAGTATGCAGGCATGGAATAACTAGGACATTTTCAGCTCCCAGGAATTGTGTACAGATCCTCGCGACATAGGGCTGTGCATTATCATGCTGAAACATGAAGTGATGGTGGCGGATTAATGGTACGACAATGATCAGGATCAGGATCTCATCACGGTATCTCTGTGCATTCAAATTGATATCAATAAAATACAATTCTGTTCGCTGTCCATAGCTTATGCCTGTCCGTACCATAACCCCACCGCCACCATGGGGAACTCAGTTCATAACATTGACATGAGCAAATCGCTCGCCCATGCGACACCATACTCCTGGTCTGCGGTTGTGAGGCCGTTTGGACGTACTGACAAATTCTCCCACATTTATTTTAGAGTTGGCTTATGGTCAAGAAATTCACATTAAATTCTCTGGCAAGAACTCTGGTGGACATTCCTGCAGTCACCATGCCTATTGCACACTCCATCAAGACTTCTGTGGCATTGTGTTGTGTGACAAAACTGCACATGTGGCCTTTTATTGTCCCCAGCACAAGGTGCACCTGTGTAATAATCATGCTGTTTAATCACCTTCTTGATATGCCACACCTGTACAGGTGGAAGGATTATCTTGGCAAAGGAGAAATGCTCACTAACAGGGATGTAAACACATTTGTGCACAAAATGTGAGAGGGGATCTTTTATTTCAGCTCACTTTACATTGTGTTTATATTTTTGTTCAGTGTAGATAGCACCTTTTTTTCTAAGTGTAGGGACATCACTCACAACTGATTCAAATGAACTTGTCACAGAAGTCAGTGTGCTTATGTATGGCAATATATTGTCTACAGGAGCCACCTGTTAAACGACTGGGAGGGAAAGCAGTCACAAATTTGCCATTTTCAGAATAGCCAATTGATGCCCTAAATCCCCACCCCTACTGAGGAAGGTTATTTAAACTTGCCAACGTTGGTCCAGTATACAGGTTAGAATAGGAACACACTTCCCTACGTTGATTATTGCACTGGAACTCTGTCTCGGCAAGAACAATTTAAATTGGATATCCATACCTTTTTTTCGACAGATTGGCTATTTGAAATTCACCTATTAACTGTACTTCAAATGATACAGCTGTTTCATAATTCATACGGCAAAATCAAAAAGACAAGCCGTCATTAACACCTTTACCATGTATAATGGGAAAAATGATTTGTTCGAGGTCTGAAAATAGGTCCTCTTTTTCCTACCTATAATTATATCTTTAAAAAATATTCAGTTCAGGTATGGTTTCAAAATGTCTCCTCGCAGTGCTAACAAGGCCTGCTGAAACCCAAAGGGAGGATACAGAATCCTTCAATACACTGGTGCATATATTACTATATATCAACCCACATGCTTCTAACATTACTATATATCAACCCACATGCTTCTAGTATGACTATATATCAACCCACATGCTTCTAGTATGACTATATATCAACCCACATGCTTCTAGTATGACTATATATCAACCCACATGCTTCTAGTATGACTATATATCAACCCACATGCTTCTAGTATGACTATATATCAACCCACATGCTTCTAACATTACTATATATCAACCCACATGCTTCCAATATTACTATATATCAACCCACATGCTTCTAGTATGACTATATATCAACCCACATGCTTCTAGTATTACTATATATCAACCCACATGCTTCCAATATTACTATATATCAACCCACATGCTTCTAGTATGACTATATATCAACCCACATGCTTCTAGTATTACTATATATCAACCCACATGCTTCCAATATTACTATATATCAACCCACATGCTTCTAGTATGACTATATATCAACCCACATGCTTCCAATATTACTATATATCAACCCACATGCTTCTAGTATTACTATATATCAACCCACATGCTTCTAGTATGACTATATATCAACCCACATGCTTCTAGTATTACTATATATCAACCCACATGCTTCCAATATTACTATATATCAACCCACATGCTTCTAGTATGACTATATATCAACCCACATGCTTCCAATATTACTATATATCAACCCACATGCTTCTAGTATGACTATATATCAACCCACATGCTTCTAGTATTACTATATATCAACCCACATGCTTCTAGTATGACTATATATCAACCCACATGCTTCCAATATTACTATATATCAACCCACATGCTACTAGTATGACTATATATCAACCCACATGCTTCTAACATTACTATATATCAACCCACATGCTTCCACTATTACTATATATCAACCCACATGCTTCTAGTATTACTATATATCAACCCACATGCTTCCAATATTACTATATATCAACCCACATGCTACTAGTATGACTATATATCAACCCACATGCTTCTAACATTACTATATATCAACCCACATGCTTCCACTATTACTATATATCAACCCACATGCTTCTAGTATGACTATATATCAACCCACATGCTTCTAGTATGACTATATATCAACCCACATGCTTCTAACATTACTATATATTAACCCACATGCTTCTAGTATTACTATATATCAACCCACATGCTTCTAGTATGACTATATATCAACCCACATGCTTCTAGTATGACTATATATCAACCCACATGCTTCTAGTATGACTATATATCAACCCACATGCTTCCAATATTACTATATATCAACCCACATGCTACTAGTATGACTATATATCAACCCACATGCTTCCAATATTACTATATATTAACCCACATGCTTCTAGTATTACTATATATCAACCCACATGCTTCCAATATTACTATATATTAACCCACATGCTTCTAGTATTACTATATATCAACCCACATGCTTCCAATATTACTATATATTAACCCACATGCTTCTAGTATGACTATATATCAACCCACATGCTTCCAATATTACTATATATTAACCCACATGCTTCTAGTATTACTATATATCAACCCACATGCTTCTAACATTACTATATATCAACCCACATGCTTCTAGTATGACTATATATCAACCCACATGCTTCTAGTATGACTATATATCAACCCACATGCTTCCAATATTACTATATATCAACCCACATGCTACTAGTATGACTATATATCAACCCACATGCTTCTAGTATGACTATATATCAACCCACATGCTTCTAGTATGACTATATATCAACCCACATGCTTCTAGTATGACTATATATCAACCCACATGCTTCTAGTATGACTATATATCAACCCACATGCTTCTAGTATGACTATATATCAACCCACATGCTTCTAGTATTACTATATATCAACCCACATGCTTCTAGTATGACTATATATCAACCCACATGCTTCTAGTATTACTATATATCAACCCACATGCTACTAGTATGACTATATATCAACCCACATGCTTCTAGTATGACTATATATCAACCCACATGCTTCTAGTATGACTATATATCAACCCACATTTATTTATTTAGTTTATTTTTTATTTTTACAGTGACAGTGCACATTAATCAACGTTTCAGTAAAAGTGCCGGTTTTAGCCAGCCGGCTTATTTTCAACCGCAGTCCCTGGGCATGCTTCTAGTATGACTATATATCAACCCACATGCTTCTAGTATGACTATATATCAACCCACATGCTTCTAGTATGACTATATATCAACCCACATGCTTCTAGTATGACTATATATCAACCCACATGCTTCTAGTATGACTATATATCAACCCACATGCTTCTAGTATGACTATATATCAACCCACATGCTTCTAGTATGACTATATATCAACCCACATGCTTCTAGTATGACTATATATCAACCCACATGCTTCTAGTATGACTATATATCAACCCACATGCTTCTAGTATTACTATATATCAACCCACATGCTTCTAGTATGACTATATATCAACCCACATGCTTCTAGTATTACTATATATCAACCCACATGCTTCTAGTATGACTATATATCAACCCACATGCTTCTAGTATGACTATATATCAACCCACATGCTTCTAGTATGACTATATATCAACCCACATGCTTCTAGTATTACTATATATCAACCCACATGCTTCTAGTATGACTATATATCAACCCACATGCTTCTAGTATTACTATATATCAACCCACATGCTTCTAGTATTACTATATATCAACCCACATGCTTTCAATATTACTATATATCAACCCACATGCTTCTAGTATTACTATATATCAACCCACATGCTTCTAGTATTACTATATATCAACCCACATGCTTCTAGTATGACTATATATCAACCCACATGCTTCTAGTATTACTATATATCAACCCACATGCTTTTAATATGACTATATATCAACCCACATGCTTTTAATATTACTATATATCAACCCACATGCTTCTAGTATGACTATATATCAACCCACATGCTTCTAGTATTACTATATATCAACCCACATGCTACTAGTATGACTATATATCAACCCACATGCTTCTAGTATTACTATATATCAACCCACATGCTTTTAATATTACTATATATCAACCCACATGCTTTTAATATTACTATATATCAACCCACATGCTTTTAATATTACTATATATCAACCCACATGCTTCTAGTATGACTATATATCAACCCACATGCTTCTAGTATTACTATATATCAACCCACATGCTACTAGTATGACTATATATCAACCCACATGCTTCTAGTATTACTATATATCAACCCACATGCTTTTAATATTACTATATATCAACCCACATGCTTTTAATATTACTATATATCAACCCACATGCTTTTAATATTACTATATATCAACCCACATGCTTCTAGTATGACTATATATCAACCCACATGCTTCTAGTATTACTATATATCAACCCACATGCTACTAGTATGACTATATATCAACCCACATGCTTCTAGTATGACTATATATCAACCCACATGCTTCTAGTATTACTATATATCAACCCACATGCTACTAGTATGACTATATATCAACCCACATGCTACTAGTATCACTATATATCAACCCACATGCTTCTAGTATTACTATATATCAACCCACATGCTTCTAGTATGACTATATATCAACCCACATGCTTCTAGTATTACTATATATCAACCCACATGCTTCTAACATTACTATATATCAACCCACATGCTTCTAGTATTACATGCTTCTAACATTACTATATATCAACCCACATGCTTCTAGTATGACTATATATCAACCCACATGCTTCCAATATTACTATATATCAACCCACATGCTTCTAGTATGACTATATATCAACCCACATGCTTCTAGTATTACTATATATCAACCCACATGCTTCCACTATTACTATATATCAACCCACATGCTTCTAGTATTACTATATATCAACCCACATGCTTTCAATATTACTATATATCAACCCACATGCTTCTAGTATGACTATATATCAACCCACATGCTTTTAATATTACCATATATCAACCCACATGCTTCCAATATTACTATATATACATTTTCCTCCCATTTTCTTCAGACTTATTACAAAACTTAACTTTCTCTCACTTCACTTCTGTTCTGAGGCATGTGTTGCATATTCATAACTCTTCCAATTAGGCACAAATACCAGACAATCTAGTGCAGGAATATAATCCAATATACACAACCTTTTAAATAACATACCACAGTGTGTGGCTATATACTGCATATAAGGGACTATTAATAATGAGGCATATTGTGTTTGCTTGATAATTGCAATTAAAATAGTTTGAGTTGAAGAAGTGCCACCCTGTTACAATAAGGGTGAGGCCCTTGTGACATGTGAATCTCTGTTTAAGCTCCATGGCTAGCTAATACTGAACCTTTTTTCCATTCTCCCCTCCTAGCGGCTACTGACACTGACTGAGTTGCACTAAGTTGCACCCGAAAGGAGACTTGGATACCTCTCTCTCTCTCTTTCCATCCAACAGTTACAGTAGGGCATTCATTTCAGGAGAGGTGTGGTATTGAATAGATAACTATGTAAACGTACAGATGTAGGATCTTCATTTGAGCCAGTTCGCTACAGCAGGAAAATAATCTTGCAGCAACAGGAAATGCGAATAATAATGAAGGGACATTTTTGTAGGGGTTGATAAACCAGGTCTGACATTTCAAAGTGGAAATTACAAACTTCAGAAGTGTTTTTAAACCTCAAATACTGTACACAACAAGTTTAAAATGCCCAAGTTTAATGTTATCCTGCAACAGGGTGATCAAATGAAGATCCTACATCTGTACTCAGTCACAACGCACACACACACACACCACACACACACACAACAGGCACACAGAGAAACATACACCCCTCACACCTACGCGTGAACACAGACAGAGCACCTAAGTACAGTCTCTAGAGTAAATAAGTCAATTTCGTGGTGTGCAGTACATGGCGATGTTGTGTGTGACATAGTAGTGGTCACGGTCTGTGTGTATGTGCTGTGGACATGACAAGTGGATCCAGCCAGGAGAGGTAGAGGGGTGAGGTTTGGGAGGGTCAGGGATGGGGGTGAGGGGGGGAGCTGCTGGACGGAGCGAATGATTCTTTGAAGTCTGGATTCCAATTAAACCCCTGACTGAGTTCTAAGCGCACAAGAAAAATGACTGAGGTACATGACATGGCCAGGTCCCCTCGTCTGGCCAAGCCTTTCCATTTTAGCCCCTTTGTCTCCCTGCAGCTCCTAATATTTATGATCGCCCCTCCTGACACAACCCCCACACCACGGTCCCTCCATAACCTCCTTTCCCCTCCAAATAAAAAAACTGACAGGACTTTAAAACAGCACTGGCAGACTGACTGGAGAGTCAGACCCTGAGGTTTCGCTCCCCAATTCCATTCAACAACACAGAGAATCTCTGAGAAACAGAGCCACACATGGAGGGGAAGAAGTAGGAGAAGAAAAATTAAAAAACATGTGAAAGCTGTAAAGTATGAATTATTAGTGAGGCAAATGTAGAATAAAAGAAAAATTAAAAAATAAATATGCACATAAATATGTGACGAGGCTACATCACGTGTTACATACTAGACTGCCAATTAGGTGACCCCACAGCTCCTGCAGTACCTGGGTAGAGATAGCTCTCCATCCCTTGTGCACCGTTTCTATATTTATGTTGTAGTTTTCACTTCACAGGCCTCATGAAAACACTGTTTTTCATATGCATCTAATTAGAGAAAATACTGGGCACAAGAGAAGATTTCAAAGTCAAAAGATTTGATATAATCACCTTTCCCCTGTGAGAAGGAAGTAGACTTACCTATTAGAATGCACATTTTTTAGTTCCACGAAGAAACAATTTCCTTGTCAGAAATACAAGTGAAATATCTAGTCCTACTTCATTTACACAGAGGAAGGCTCCTGTATAAACCAGCCCTAATACTGTCATACTTTCTATCACCCTACTTGTTGATAACCATTATTCTCTCACTACACAATGTAATACCTTGAACAACAAAATAATACATGAAGTATTGTATCATTGAGAGGATGAAAAAAATGTGATGAAAAGTGATATTTTTTTTTACCTGACATCACAATTCAGAGATGGATAATATTGTGGTATAATCCTGATCCCTGCAGCTAGACTCCGCAGTGCAGAGAGGGGATAGATACGTTACAGGGTGCTAGCAGAACGAGTTTACCTCAGAAACACACCATAGCACACCTTTACAAAACCCAGTATCTACCTGCCTCTACTCACAGTTTTGTTTTCCTTGAAATAGTGATGGGGAAAACAGTGTAGGAGCACCTTAGCTGGGGGACATGTTTCTGTTGAAAGGGAATGGAGAGAAAGAGAGAGAGATGGTGGATTTCAGAGGTACTGTAGCAGTCCTGCAAGGCAACCGCAGGCAATTCTTCCTCTACACTATCCTGCAAACACACCACACTCTTTCTATCTCACTCTTTAGCGTACTGTATGAATTTGAATATGTTCACATGCATATTCTAAACACACAGTGAATATACCAAATGTATACTCCACCAGATATGTGCATTTCACTCACTTTCTTTACAACATTTCTAATGTAAATAACACACACACACACACCATACACACACCAACTATAAAAATATGTGTATTGTTTTTCATTCAAATTCATAGGTCAAACATACAGACACACACACACACTATGCGCGTGTACACACACCAGAATCAAATCGAATTTTGAAAGTGTCGCAAACACCTGGTCAAATGCTCACATAATTCCCAGAGGAACCCTCTCAACTTGAACACTTCCTTGACGGGGAAAAATCTAGACAGCAGGTTTCAGCAAAAAGAGGAGGTTTATGATGTCTGTTCCTGCCAGAGAAGAGAGAGCGAGAGAGAGAGGAAGGAAGAGGGAGAGAGAGAGGAAGGAAGAGGGAGAAAGAGAGCGAGAAAGAGAGAGAGAGAGAGAGAGGGGAAGAGGGAGAGGGAGAGAAAGAGAAAGAGAGACAAAGAGAAAGAGGAAGAGAGAGGGATAGAGAGAGAGACAGAGAGAGGGGAAGAGGGAGAGAGAGGGGAAGAGGGAGAGAGAAGGAAAGAGAGAGAGAGACAGAGATAGGGGAAGAGGGAGAGAGAGGGGAAGAGAGAGAGAGAGAGAGAGAGAGAGAGAGAGAGAGAGAGCGAGAGAGCGAGAGGAGTAGAAGATGAGGTAACACAGGAATGGACTAAGACAGGGAGCCCAGAACCTTTAATCACGCTGGAGGGAGACAGGGAGCTGAGAGGTGCAGAATAGTACATATTTCAAGATGATAGGTGACATAAACAAAAGGTTTACTCTCATTCCCACTTTTTAACTTGCAAAATTTGGAGTTGGTAATTCATTACAGCAGTCGTCCCTGACACGCTAATACAAGGCTGAGGAATAGACCCTGCACTACAGTCCTGATAAAATATCTGCCTCCTCACCAAACGAACTCCCAGCCACACTGGGAGAGCCTTATCAGAAACAGTTACGGTTCTATGGTGATTAGAAAGTAACCGCTTACAATAATCAAATAGTAATTGTTATGATTATCATTTGCATGGCGAGATCGAAATAAATACACAGAAGTGATGCAATGTGGTACATTCGTGCAAACTACAAAGGACATACTGTAGTGTACAGTAACCTACGTTGTAGTATGCCTAACGCTCCTGTAGTACGCCTCACTCTTCTGTAGTACGCTTAACCCTTCTGTAGTACGCGCCTCACCCTTCTGTAGTACGCGCCTCACTCTTCTGCAGTACGCCTAACCCTTCTGTAGTACGCGCCTCACCCTTCTGTAGTACGCGCCTCCCTCTTCTGTAGTACGCCTAACCCTTCTGAAGTACGCCTAACCCTTCTGTAGTACGCGCCTCACTCTTCTGTAGTACGCCTAACCCTTCTGTAGTACGCCTAACCCTTCTGAAGTACGCGCCTCAATCTTCTGTAGTACGCCTAACCCTTCTGTAGTACGCCTAACCCTTCTGAAGTACGCCTAACCCTTCTGAAGTACACGCCTCACTCTTCTGTAGTACGCTTAACCATTCTGAAGTACGCGCCTCACTCTTCTGTAGTACGCTTAACCCTTCTGAAGTACGCACCTCACTCTTCTGTAGTACGCTTAACCCTTCTGAAATACACGCCTCACTCTTCTGTAGTACGCCTAACCCTTCTGTAGTACGCCTAACCCTTCTGTAGTACGCCTAGCCCTTCTGTAGTACGCCTAACCCTTCTGAAGTACGCCTAACCCTTCTGAAGTACGCCTAACGCTTCTGAAGTACGCCTAACGCTTCTGAAGTACACGCCTCACTCTTCTGTAGTACGCCTAACCCTTCTGAAATACGCCTAACCCTTCTGAAGTACGCCTAACCCTTCTGAAGTACGCCAAACCCTTCTGTAGTACGCCAAACCCTTCTGAAATACGCCTAACCCTTCTGAAGTACGCCTAACCCTTCTGAAGTACGCCAAACCCTTCTGAAGTACGTCTAACCCTTCTGTAGTACGCCAAACCCTTCTGAAATACGCCTAACCCTTCTGAAGTACGCCTAACCCTTCTGAAGTACACGCCTCACTCTTCTGTAGTACGCTTAACGCTTCTGAAGTACACGCCTAACCCTTCTGTAGTACGCCAAACCCTTCTGAAATACGCCTAACCCTTCTGTAGTACGCCTAACCCTTCTGAAGTACGCCTAACGCTTCTGAAGTACGCCTAACCCTTCTGAAGTACACGCCTAACCCTTCTGTAGTACGCCTAACGCTTCTGAAGTACGCCTAACCCTTCTGAAGTACGCCTAACCCTTCTGAAGTACGCCTAACGCTTCTGAAGTACGCCTAACCCTTCTGAAGTACGCCTAACGCTTCTGAAGTACGCCTAACCCTTCTGAAGTACGCCTAACCCTTCTGAAGTACGCCTAACCCTTCTGAAGTACGCCTAACCCTTCTGTAGTACGCCTAACGCTTCTGTAGTACGCCTAACACTTCTGAAGTACGCCTAACCCTTCTGAAGTACGCCTAACCCTTCTGAAGTACGCCTAACGCTTCTGAAGTACGCCTAACCCTTCTGAAGTACGCCTAACGCTTCTGAAGTACGCCTAACCCTTCTGTAGTACGCCTAACGCTTCTGTAGTACGCCTAACCCTTCTGAAGTACGCCTAACCCTTCTGAAGTACGCCTAACGCTTCTGAAGTACGCCTAACCCTTCTGAAGTACGCCTAACGCTTCTGTAGTACGCCTAACCCTTCTGAAGTACGCCTAACCCTTCTGTAGTACGCCTAACGCTTCTGTAGTACGCCTAACCCTTCTGAAGTACGCCTAACCCTTCTGAAGTACGCACCTCACTCTTCTGAAGTACGCGCCTCACTCTTCTGTAGTACGCCTAACCCTTCTGAAGTACGCGCCTCACTCTTCTGTAGTACGCCTAACCCTTCTGAAGTACGCGCCTCACTCTTCTGTAGTACGCCTAACTCTTCTGAAGTACGCCTAACCCTTCTGAAGTACGCACCTCACTCTTCTGAAGTATGCGCCTCACTCTTCTGTAGTACGCCTAACCCTTCTGAAGTACGCGCCTCACTCTTCGGTAGTACGCCTAACCCTTCTGTAGTACGCCTAATCCTTCTGAAGTACGCCTAACCCTTCTGAAGTACGCGCCTCACTTTTCGGTAGTACGCCTAACTCTTCTGTAGTACGCCTAACCCTTCTGAAGTACGCCTAACCCTTCTGAAGTACGCCTAACCCTTCTGAAGTACGCGCCTCACTCTTCGGTAGTACGCCTAACTCTTCTGTAGTACGCCTAACCCTTCTGTAGTACGCCTAACTCTTCTGTAGTACGCCTAACCCTTCTGAAGTACGCCTAACCCTTCTGAAGTACGCCTAACCCTTCTGAAGTACGCGCCTCACTCTTCGGTAGTACGCCTAACCCTTCTGAAGTACGCCTAACTCTTCTGTAGTACGCCTAACCCTTCTGAAGTACGCCTAACCCTTCTGAAGTACGCCTAACCCTTCTGAAGTACGCCTAACCCTTCTGAAGTACGCGCCTCACTCTTCGGTAGTACGCCTAACTCTTCTGTAGTACGCCTAACCCTTCTGTAGTACGCCTAACTCTTCTGTAGTACGCCTAACCCTTCTGAAGTACGCCTAACCCTTCTGAAGTACGCCTAACCCTTCTGAAGTACGCGCCTCACTCTTCGGTAGTACGCCTAACCCTTCTGAAGTACGCCTAACTCTTCTGTAGTACGCCTAACCCTTCTGAATTATGCCTAACTCTTCTGTAGTACGGTTAACCCTTCTGAAGTACGCCTAACCCTTCTGAAGTACGCCTAACTCTTCTGTAGTACGCCTAACCCTTCGAAAGTACGCCTAACGCTTCTGAAGTACGCCTAACCCTTCTGTAGTACGCGCCTCACACTTCTGTAGTACGCCTAACCCTTCTGTAGTACGCGCCTCCCTCTTCTGTAGTACGCCTAACCCTTCTGAAGTACGCCTAACCCTTCTGTAGTACGCGCCTCACACTTCTGTAGTACGCCTAACCCTTCTGTAGTACGCCTAACCCTTCTGAAGTACGCCTAACCCTTCTGAAGTACGCCTAACCCTTCTGTAGTACGCGCCTCACACTTCTGTAGTACGCCTAACCCTTCTGAAGTACGCCTAACCCTTCTGTAGTACGCGCCTCCCTCTTCTGTAGTACGCCTAACCCTTCTGAAGTACGCCTAACCCTTCTGTAGTACGCGCCTCCCTCTTCTGTAGTACGCCTAACCCTTCTGAAGCACGCCTAACCCTTCTGTAGTACGCGCCTCACACTTCTGTAGTACGCCTAACCCTTCTGTAGTACGCCTAACCCTTCTGTAGTACGCCTAACCCTTCTGAAGTACGCCTAACCCTTCTGTAGTACGCGCCTCACACTTCTGTAGTACGCCTAACCCTTCTGTAGTACGCGCCTCACACTTCTGTAGTACGCCTAACCCTTCTGTAGTACGCGCCTCCCTCTTCTGTAGTACGCCTAACCCTTCTGAAGTACGCGCCTCACACTTCTGTAGTACGCCTAACCCTTCTGAAGTACGCGCCTCACTCTTCTGTAGTACGCCTAACCCTTCTGTAGTACGCCTAACGCTTCTGTAGTACGCCTAACGCTTCTGTAGTACGCCTAACGCTTCTGTAGTACGCCTAACTCTTCTGTAGTATGTATAATGCTTTTGTAGTACGCCTAACGCTTCTGTAGTATGTATAATGCTTCTGTAGTATGTATAATGCTTCTGTAGTACGCCTAACGTTTCTGTAGTACGCCTAACGCTTCTGTAGTACACCTAACGCTTCTGTAGTACGCCTAACGCTTCTGTAGTACGCCTAACGCTTCTGTAGTACGCCTAACGCTTCTGTAGTACGCCTAACGCTTCTGTAGTACGCCTAACGCTTCTGCAGTACGCCTAACGCTTCTGTAGTATGTATAATGCTTCTGTAGTACACCTAACGCTTCTGTAGTACGCCTAACGCTTCTGTAGTACGCCTAACGCTTCTGCAGTACGCCTAACGCTTCTGTAGTATGTATAATGCTTCTGTAGTATGTATAATGCTTCTGTAGTACGCCTAACGCTTCAGTAGTACACCTAACGCTTCTGTAGTATGTATAATGCTTCTGTAGTATGTATAATGCTTCTGTAGTACGCCTAACGCTTCTGTAGTACGCCTAACGCTTCTGTAGTACGCCTAACGCTTCTGTAGTACGCCTAACGCTTCTGAAGTACGCCTAACTCTTCTGTAGTATGTATAATGCTTCTGTAGTACGCCTAACGCTTCTGTAGTATGTATAATGCTTCTGTAGTACGCCTAACGCTTCTGTAGTATGTATAATGCTTCTGTAGTATGTATAATGCTTCTGTAGTACGCCTAACGCTTCTGTAGTACGCCTAACGCTTCTGTAGTACGCCTAACGCTTCTGTAGTACGCCTAACGCTTCTGTAGTACGCCTAACGCTTCTGTAGTACGCCTAACGCTTCTGTAGTACGCCTAACGCTCCTGTAGTATGCCTAACTCTTCTGTAGTATGTATAATGCTTCTGTAGTACGCCTAACGCTTCTGTAGTATGTATAATGCTTCTGTAGTACGCCTAACGCTTCTGTAGTACGCCTAACGCTTCTGTAGTATGTATAATGCTTCTGTAGTACGCCTAACGCTTCTGCAGTACGCCTAACGCTTCTGTAGTATGTATAATGCTTCTGTAGTACGCCTAACGCTTCTGTAGTACGCCTAACGCTTCTGTAGTATGTATAACGCTTCTGTAGTACGCCTAACGCTTCTGTAGTACGCCTAACGCTTCTGTAGTATGTATAATGCTTCTGTAGTACGCCTAACGCTTCAGTAGTACGCCAAACACTTCTGTAGTACGCCTAACGCTTCAGTAGTACACCTAAAGCCTAACTCTTCTGTAGTACGCCTAACGCCTGACGCTTCAGTTGTACGCCGAACACTGCTGTAGTATGCCTAACGCTTCAGTAGTACGCCAAACACTTCTGTAGTACGCCTAACGCTTCAGTAGTACACCTAACGCCTAACTCTTCTGTAGTACGCCTAAAGCCTGACGCTTCAGTTGTACGCCGAACACTGCTGTAGTATGCCTAACGCTTCTGTAGTATGCCGAACACTTCTGTAGTACGCCTAACGCCTAACGCTTCAGTAGTACGCCTAACGCCTCAGTAGTACGCCTAACGCCTAACGCTTCAGTAATACGCCGAATACGTCTGTATGTCCAACAAACCTCTGAACCTCTGAACCTTCTCTGCCTCACATCCCTCTCACTACATCCCCCTCTCTCACCATCTGTTCACTGCCCCCCCATTCCATCTCAAACAAAGTACCCATTTTCAGGCCAAAACCCCGTGCCTCTTCATACCCACATTTTACCAGGCCCACTGCACCCCGTTTCAGTCTAATATGTTCTGCCCCCCCCTCCCCTTTTGTCGTGCAGTCTGTCTGTCTGTCTGTCTGTCTGTCTGTCTGTCTGTCTGTCTGTCAGTGTGCCTGTGGGAGCCAGATAACCCTTTGATGGAGAGAGCCCTGGTTATTGTTGTCTGTACCTACCCAATACCTTCCCCCCTTACTCCCCGCACATAGGAGGATTTATGGAAGGAGAGGAGTGGGCTGAGCAGCAGGAGCCTGCACTAACATGGCAGCCAGGCCTGGATGACAGGAAGGGAGGCAGGAAGAACAGGGGGGGGGGGGGGGCTACAGGAACTCAACTAACCTGCCCAGGCAGGAGACAGAAGGAGTGGGCTGGACCCAGGGAGAGCAGTGCTCAGGTGTTTCTGGTTGTGATTATGGGGCTGCTAGTAGTGGTGATGACGGTGGGAGGCAATCACTGTACTGCTCTTAGTACATCGCCTCTTCTTTAACGAAGAGAGACAAACTTTTAGAAGAAAGAGAAAACCTGGACTTCATTACAGGAAAAACAGAAAAGGAGACTGTAAATCATGGACGCGATTCTAAGCAAGAGTATTCACTAAATGGATAGTGCCTGTAGGACAGCAGTATGGAAATGGACGGTTCAGACATGTTTATCATAGTCATTCTCTAGGAACACCAACAATAAGCTGTGTTCAGAGGCTGTATTTATGGTGTTTCATAACCATCATCCTATAGAATAATATGCAGATACCTAAAGCCTTTCTCTTGAATGTGAACTGATAATCAGAAAAAAGTCAAATCATACGGATCAAGTGAGACGGAAGATGTAACATTTGAGAAGATTGAACAGCCCTGACAGTGGGCTGACACGTCCTGAGAACACATCCCAAGCCTGCAGGGCAACTCCCCATTACCACACCGCTACAGTACAGACCAGCAACACGACCAACCAGATATACCAGATAACACAACAATGTCTTCAAAACAAAACAATACCAGTAAACAAACAAACCAAAACACAAAAACCTTCAATTTTTATATGCAAGAATGCAATGACTATGAGAATATGCAAAAAACATGCAGAGAACAAACAGCATTCAAATGTAATGATGTAACTAACCTAATGTAAAGGTAAATGTGTGTTACATTCAACATGAAATCACTTTCACTTTGCTTTTTCTCTGTGATCAGTTCGGTGAGAATATCACTTCTTTAACCTCTTTATATATGTTGGAGATTACATTAGTGTGATTTTATTATGTATTATCTAGACAAATACATGACACATTTTCTACATACATTTTTTCAAAGATATGATAGATGTAGAGAGAGAAAGACAGAGAGAGGAGGGGGAGAGAGAGAGGGTGAGAGAGAGATGGAGAGAGACAGAGAGAGAGGGAGAGAGAGAGAGAGAGAGAGAGAGAGAGAGAGAGAAAGACAGAGAGAGAGAGGAGGGGGATAAAGAGTGTGTGAGAGAGACGGAGAGAGACACAGAGAGAGAGAGAGAGAGACAGACAGACAGACAGACAGACAGACAGACAGACAGACACATACAGAGAGAGTGACAGATAGAGAGACAGATAGAGAGACAGATAGAGACAGAGAGACAGACAGACAGACACAGACAGAGAGAGTGACAGATAGAGAGACAGATAGAGTGACAGAGAGAGTGACAAATAGAGAGACAGATAGAGACAGACAGACAGACAGACAGACAGACAGACAGACAGACAGACAGACAGACAGACAGACAGAGGGAGGGAGGGAGAGAGACACAGACAGATCGAGAGAGCGAGTACATCAGCGACTGATAGTGCCCTCTTCTGCTCATAGGCTGTATAATGTTCCAGCTGCTCCATCTTGTCTTGGAGATTATTGCAAAACAGATAAGAATATGATATACAACCAAATATCAGATATATATTTATACCTTTCTTTTATAGCATGTATAATTAAACACAAAATTAGACCATGTTTTCTTTTTTAACATAATTAATGATGAAACAATAAGTGTTCTTAGTGTATATAAATACCTCAATTATTTATTATCAACGCTCAAATAGAGGAAATAGTGTATATAAATACCTCAATTATGTATTATCAACGCTCAAATAGAGGAAATAATGTATATAAATACCTCAATTATGTATTATCAACGCTCAAATAGAGGAAATAGTGTATATAAATACCTCAATTATTTATTATCAACGCTCAAATAGAGGAAATTAGGTGGGGCGTAAACCATCACAGAGAGATGGAGGAATATTCCTAGAATCCAAGGGCTATATGAGAATAAGTAGACCTGCTGTGTTTCTATGAGGCAGACTGAGTTACCATGTGGCAGGGCCGTATAATAAAGGTTAGGGCTCTGAGTGGAGCCTTATAGGTCAACACCGGTCACATATCAAACATACTGACTGCATATGTGTGATCTACAACTGACAGGACTACAGCCAATCCTATGGACCGAAAGACCTCGGACAGTCAGGAAGAAGTGCAGCCCAGGAAGCCAAGCATATGCCCCCGAAATCAGCGTCGAAGAAGCATGAAACCGCGACTACACATCATCCTGTGTTCCAGTATACCTCAGCTATACGGCCAAGTCCACCCACAACACTAACCTCTGCTCCACAACATCCCAAACCAACCTTTAATCACTCCAGTGTGTGTGTGTGTGTGTGTGTGTGTGTGTGTGTGTGTGTCCCTATGTCCACCATGTTTCTGTATCTCTATTACCTGCCATGACTACGCGCTGATAAAATTCCACATTTACTTCTTGATTTAAATGTACAGGAGTGATCCCAAAATTATTTATTTAATGATGAACATGTACCATAAACATATTACAAATATTTGAATTAGTCATTATTTTAGAAATGTGTTTATTCAATATATTTATTTTAGAAATGTGTTTATTCAATATATTTGACTATATTAAATTATTTGAATCATTTGTATTTGCATATACATTACATCTCATAATTATTGATCACATAATAATTTATCAACGTTTTTATCATTTTGAAATAAATTATGCAACAATTTTTTTTTACTGAAGGTCATCTACATTTTGTAGCATAGAGGACAGTGACACAATATTCCCTGTGCAGGATTAGTGAGTACTGTGTGTAAGTCTGTATGTGTGTGCTGTGGATGCTGTGTGTACAGTATTTCTACATGATAGGGTTCTTCAACCCTGTTAACATGAAGCACACACAGAAACACTGGGCAGAGGACATCTCTGGGGCTGTGAAATGATGACCTATTTTTTTAAACCCATATTTGATTACCTGGTTTTATTAAAATTGGATCCGAAGAGGCCAGTTTCCCATTTGAATTTAATGAAGGCTGCGTGGCTGACAGGAGGCTTTTGATTTATGCACTGTTATTAAACCCGACCGGAGAGAGAGAGAGCCAGGCAGGCAGGCAAGGGAGTTGAGAGAGGCAGAGAGAGATCACCACCCAGGACCAGGGAGACAGGCCAGGCTCTCTACCGAGCACACCCAGGCTCTGAGCTCTCTGTGCCCCCCCTGCCTGTTCCTCACAGGGGGAGAGAGCAGAGAGGACCCAGGACCAACGCTGTGTGGCATCCCTTTCTCACATCCCTCTTCCTCCTCTGATAGCTCCTCCATTATTCATATTAAAATACAGAGTGATGTAAGGATGAATAATAAATCCAGCCGACACAAAACAAAAGCTGACAGTCCACTGTTGTCATCATGGTCACTTAATGGTGCCGAAAATAGTTTTAATTACACAAACTATTTCAGGGTATCTATTCATTGACGTTATAATTGGCATTCCCCAAAATAATTCTTTAGAAAAGAATAACAAATATTTTGTGAGAAAATAATTGAAAAATGACATTGAAATTCTAATATTGAAATATCTTATTCTGCCTTTCATGATCAAAACCAAATGAACATAGTTTGGTCGTGTTTTGTGAAAGAAATGGGATGCCTTTATGAGCCCTCAATGATTCCTGTTCAACATTTCAAAGGCAACGCGGCTGTCTAAAATACACTACACCACACATGGGTGACCTCACAGTCATAGCACTGGGATACATTACTCCTTTCTCCTATCACTGCATCACTCAGACCCACTACGAAAACCCAGCAGAAAAGCATGTGCAGGATTCTATTTCCTCATACCAAACTGCACCACAGCTAGCTAGGGAGTCTGATGCCAGGCTAGACACTGGTCCGCCTCCTCTCTCTGGTGTAACCAACGGGGCATCAGGGTTGTGTATGTGGGCCAAGGTGGAGCTCTACAAAGCTACTGTGCTACCAGGTAAGAAAAAGGGGAGGGAGAGAGAGGCCCTCTGTGCTGACTGCCTGCCTGGCTGACTGACTACGTCCCAGCTCTCCTAGGGGTCAGCGAGCAGGGCAGAGGGCAGACAGGACCCAGACGCAGGCCAGACGCTTACCAGACACAGGCCTCTAACACAAGGGGTTGAACAATTATTTTAAAATAATCTACAGATCACTAGGAATAAATAAACAATATTTTAAAATGCAATCAGTGAATACTAATTTTGACTTTGTTTTATATTTTTTTTAATTGACTGTAATCTGTAACTTAATTTCTAACTATTGTTTAAAAAAATATATATATAATAGAATCTAGCCTCAACAATTGAGATTGTATACATCTAAAACCTTTTCATGTACATTTAGTGATAAACATTGCATAGATTTGTCATGCAATATTTCACAATTAATAAGGATGCAATACGCTGAGCATCTGCCTGAGTAGCTTATAGAAAGGACAAACGGGGGAAAATAGCATTTTCTTTTTTAATGTTTTGCTCAAACAGAGCACTGCTGTCAAGCCGTGGTTTTTTTCAGTGTGTCAGACAAAAAGAAGAGAGGAGAGATGGAGAGGGAGGGATCCTGGAGAAAGGGGGGTGGAAAGGAGGAGAGATGGAGGGGCTGCTGACATGCACTTGTCTCCAATCTCTTCGAATACATTTCACAATTCATCTGCTTTGTCTCTACTGCCATGGCTGAGGACAATCAGACCAGACGCCCATTAGATTCCTCATAGTGCCCCCCGCCCGCCTCCCCTCCCTCCTGCCTCCGTTACCCCCTCTCCCTGTTCTCCCCAACACCTTTTTTTTCATATGACACGCTGGCTGAAGGAGAAGAGAGGCAATTCACAATCCTCCCCAAATGGGGAAATGTCAGTAAGGGAACCAACATCATGTTGTCATGGAGATACAGTACAGACCAGAAATGACAAACGAACACACATACATTGGCCTTTATACACACACTGACTTGCACAAATACACACACATATACACACATACACACTTTTCTTAAGAAAATGTAGTATTTGCGACTCTAACTAGATTGCCTTCTCCCTGATATTTACACTTCAATTGGTAACATTTATCTGAATCTATTTGAACAAGGGGATTGGCAAATATTAAACAGTTCCTGCCAAAATATGATCTATCTAAATGAAGTACAGGCAAATAAATATGTTCATGTTTAATAAACAAATGATTATTTGTTAAATATGATAATACTATTGTCAACATGCTTGAACAGCACATAAACATATCTCTCCACTAGTATTCTCCAAAAGAACATTTCTAGAAATGAAAATAATGAATTAAACATCTATCATACTGCAAAGATATTTGAACTATGTATTTTGTACTATGGCCTTTGTCCAAGCACATTGTTTTTCCATTCAAATCTGAGGAATCTATTTAAGTCTGCAGTAATAGCACATCATGTTGCTGCTATGTAAATACATCAGTAAAGAGTAAAATAATCTCAGAGGTCTAAAATAGAATCTGTGGATGATTTTGCTTCAGGGAGGTTCTACAGAGGGGTCATGTGACCAGTGTGCCCGTCCACAAAAGCCATTCTTCAGCCAATAGTGTTGTCAGAGACACTATGTTGCCGGAACGCTTGGCATTTCGATGAGCTCCTCCACACAGAAAAAAAGGAAAAAAAAGGGCAGAAAGAAAGGAGAGAGGAAAGGAAAATAAAACGGTGCTCCTTCACTCTGCTTCTTTACCAGGCTGCTAGCGCTCGGCTCTCCTTTTGAGCAGTAATACAAAGGGGCAGATCTGGACCTGGTCCTACAGGAGCTTCCCTCACACCCCACTGGAATAACCATATTCAAGAGTCCGCCCAGCCCCACCCGCACCTAGGTCACTTTACTGGGGCGCCACCCGCACCTGGGTCACTTTACTGGGGCCCCACCCGCACCAGGGTCACTTTACTGGGGCGCCACCCGCACCTGGGTCACTTTACTGGGGCGCCACCCGCACCTGGGTCACTTTACTGGGGCCCCACCCGCACCAGGGTCACTTTACTGGGGCCCCACCCGCACCTGGGTCACTTTACTGGGGCCCCACCCGCACCAGGGTCACTTTACTGGGGCCCCACCCGCACCTGGGTCACTTTACTGGGGCCCCACCCGCATCTGGGTCACTTTACTGGGGCGCCACCCGCACCTGGGTCACTTTACTGGGGCCCCACCCGCACCAGGGTCACTTTACTGGGGCCCCACCCGCACCAGGGTCACTTTACTGGGGTTACTGTGCTCTCCAACACATAAAAATGAGGAGATTGAGGGATATTAATGGTAAGCGCGGCATAGTTACTGTTGTAAAACCCCTTCTTTGCCCTCCCTTTTTTCTTTGTTTGGCCAGAGGAGCTGAAGGCTTAGGGATAAAGGTACCGCTCAAATCATGAGACGGGGATAAAGCCAGAGGAAGATAGTGAGCGCCGACCCAACGACAGAGCGCAGGATAATTAAAACACCCAGAGCCACACAACGGCCCTCATCCATCTCTCCTCTCATTTTCTCCCTCCCTGCCTTGCTCTCTCTCTCTCTCTCCTCTGCAGAAAATACACACACAGCCACAGGCTTACATTCTCGAGTGACAAAACACACAGATGACACACACACACACACACACACACACACACACACACACACACACACACACACACACACACAACGTATTAAGATGATGCTGCTGAGCATCTGCCAGTGAGATCCCCAGCCCAGTGGTCTTATGGGTAAAATGTACGGAGGCAGAAACACACAGAGCTCCCACTGGCTTTGAGCGATCCCTTGATTTTTCATTTGTGTGTTTTTAAAGATCATGAATGATCCCTGTTTTTATTTGATTACTCCCAGACTGTCTGCCTCCGCTGCCTCATATAAACACAAAGAACAGAAGCAGAATATACGGGACACGACAATGTATTCCTTTTAAATCAACAGATGTCCTTCAGGTTACATGGTATATTCATTTCTGTATTACTAGTGGTTCAAAAAGCCATGTGACTGTGAGGATGCCATGAATACAAATTCATTGAGGACAGATAAATACAAAGGCAGAACATAGTGGTACGCCTCCATATAAGCCTGGATAGTGTTTATATTAGGTCTGTATCTAGTGAATGCGTTTCAATGGGTGTTTATTAAAGCCGGACCTCGTTACAAGTTCAGGTGAACTGGGAGAGGATGTAGTGATGTGCTGCTACGTGAGAGAGACCTGCAATGACTAGGATCACAGCCCATCTCCACACCACCGTGAAGAAACAGAACAGACACAAAAGGACAAGAGTGTCCGTGTATCCTATGTGTGTGTATATAATAACAAAGAGCGGTAGAGGGGGTGTGTGTGTGGTCGTGTGAAGGGCGATCACAACGCTACAGCCTTGTACTGCAGCCGCTGGCCATGCTCCTGGGCAGGCCACATTGCCCTCTACTGGTGGCTGGGGTTCAGAACAGTCCTGAGGGAGAGGATGCACAACCAACACAACCATGGCACCATACCACAGAATGGAAGGTGTTAAACAAATAGATTTCAAGCTGGGCATATTGCTGTGTAAAATCGATTATCCCTACATATATCAAGATTTGGTTTAAACATTTTGAATACATACATTAAACATATATACCTGGTTTACTAACTACAGGACAAATTCATAGCAAGCTTTTAAAGTACTTTTGGATGGTTCTGCATTTAATGAGGTGAGGCAAAACAGGACGTCTTATCATCTTCTCAGGGGAGTTCTCCACTCCTGTGACCCAGGGCTCATATGTGTGGTCAGTGCTCTGGTGTGTGTGAGACGGAGGCTGAACAACTCCCTATGAGTGACCTGTGACTGAAGATGTGTGAGGACAACACATTGACTGGGTGCCAGCAGCTCAAAAGGACCCCATACTACACCCAGGCTAGAGTCATTACCTCAGGTTGAAGACCAAGGTGGTGCTACAGTGTAACTACTGCTGCTGCTACACAGGGCAGGCTAGCTCTGTGAGCCACACAGGACCAACCCTCAGTTAGGAGGTCAGAGGGAGCGCTGGCTCAGATGAATTGTGATGTGTTTAAGATGATTTATTATAGCCCTTTTAAAGGTCTTGAGGGGTGCCCCTTTCGCCCCCTCTCCTTCTGCTACCGGCCCTCTAATAGACCTCTATGTGACACGCCAGCAGCTCAGGTTTTACCACAGCCAGTGTTTACTGTGCCAAGCGGGGCGCCTGGAGTGTGTGTGTGTTTGTGTGTTTGTGTGTGTTGCTATGTATGTCTGTTAAGAACATGGCAGAGGAGGAGTCCAGACAGAGGGGCAGTGAGGGACTGAGAGGGGCTGCTGTCTGCATCATTAGGGCCAGACTGAGCTGCAGCCAGAGGTCACAGGGTCAAGGGTCATGAGAAAAGAGCACTTGTTGATGCCTGCCCCACTTGCCCCGTCACAGGGTCTGTCTGTCTGGCTGTGTATGTTTGGGGAGGAGGGGGGTTGTTTTGGGGAAATTAGTGGGGGTCATCTGCAGGGGTTTGAGAGCGTGCATACTCACACATGAACGCACAAAATGACACACACACAAACACACACACAACAAGCCAGTGACGGGAAACCTGCTACATCCCAAGGGGTCTCTCCTCTCCGTTCCCTTCGATTTCAAAGCACCTGATCCCTGTCTCTGAGCACGGTGCTTTGGGCAAACTGAGCACATACAGGTACAATGCCAAGCCCAAAGCCACTGTCTATTCATACAGTCCTTTATTCCAAAGCGCTTTCGTTATAAACCAGGTGTCAAAATCCCCTTCACAGAGCATAAGCAGGGATGAAGTGCAGAAAGGCTTGATATGTCAGCATCCTCCAAGCATAGAACAGAATCTATTGTCACATTTTTTATATGGATTTTTAAAACTGAATTTGAATGAGAGGCCGTAGAGACAATAAAGAGACTTGTTTGCATGGTGTGACTGAACAACGGAAGGTACTGTAAGTATGTTTGGCAACAAAATTCCCTAAATGTGGTTCTATTCTAATAAATACGTTCGCAACTCACACCAAATAAAATGTGTAAAGAACAGACGTGGTTTTTCATTCTGGGGCTGAGCAGTGGAGGTGGCATGTATAAGTTGCACATGGGAGAGTCTGTGATGTCTGCCACTCTACCCTGATATTCTGGGGCTGAGCAGTGGAGGTGGCATGTATAAGTTGCACATGGGAGAGTCTGTGATGTCTGCCACTCTACCCTGATATTCTGGGGCTGAGCAGTGGAGGTGGCATGTATAAGTTGCACATGGGAGAGTCTGTGATGTCTGCCACTCTACCCTGATATTCTGGGGCTGAGCAGTGGAGGTGGCATGTATAAGTTGCACATGGGAGAGTCTGTGATGTCTGCCACTCTACCCTGATATTCTGGGGCTGAGCAGTGGAGGTGGCATGTATAAGTTGCACATGGGAGAGTCTGTGATGTCTGCCACTCTACCCTGATATTCTGGGGCTGAGCAGTGGAGGTGGCATGTATAAGTTGCACATGGGAGAGTCTGTGATGTCTGCCACTCTACCCTGATATTCTGGGGCTGAGCAGTGGAGGTGGCATGTATAAGTTGCACATGGGAGAGTCCGTGATGTCTGCCACTCTACCCTGATATTCTGTGAGAGGGGATAAAACGTGGGCATGAACATAATCAGTCCCTCATGCAGCTCTATATGCGCACAGAGAGACAGAACCACCGAGAGAGAGAGAGAGAGAGAGAGAGAGAGAGAGAGAGAGACAGACAGACAGACAGACAGACAGACAGACAGGCAGGCAGGCAGGCATTGGAGAATGAGCAGACAGACAGACAGACAGACAGAGACAGACAGACAGACAGACAGGCAGGCAGGCATTGGAGAATGAGCAGACAGACAGAGACAGACAGACAGACAGACAGACAGACAGACAGGCAGACAGACAGGCAGGCAGGCAGGCATTGGAGAATGAGCAGACAGACAGACAGACAGACAGACAGAGACAGACAGACAGACAGACAGGCAGGCAGGCATTGGAGAATGAGCAGACAGACAGACAGACAGACAGACAGACAGACAGACAGGCAGGCAGGCATTGGAGAATGAGCAGACAGACAGAGACAGACAGACAGACAGACAGACAGACAGACAGACAGACAGACAGACAGACAGACAGACAGACAGACATGGTGAAGAGGGGGTGGGTAAGAGGAATATCAATATGATGGTGGCGGGGGCCTTTATATTCTGGTAGTGCCTTGCGTTTTAATCACTGATAGCGGTGACACGGTGAACTGATGCCATGTCAAAACATCGGTGCTCTGAGTGGCACCTGGGGAGCTCTCGTCGCCTGGTAAGTGGACGTCTGGGTGCGTGTTGGCAGCCGGCTGCATGGCTCCCTCACGTCAGGCGGTGTGGCAGAGTCAGTCAGAGATGGGGGGAGAGGAGGATCAACAGGCTTTACTCCCCAGAACAGCCAGCTTACAAAAATAAGTAGGCCAGGTCGGATAAGCCTGCCAGAGATATTCCATTACAGCTCTAATTACCTGACGGTAAACAATACCACAACCAGCCAGGACGGAGCGTTAGGTCCTGAAGGTGGTGTCATCACCACCGGAAGTGGGAAAAGAACAGGGTGGCTCTCAAATATTTGATTTATCTCCACCCGAAGATGTAAAGCCAGGAAAATGGGAAATTAAGCAACAATCAAATAAATTCCAAATTTGAACATTTGCCTTCGATTGGCAGAGAGCTGTTCCTTCATGTTCATTTTCTTTCAGCTGGCTATCATCACCTCCTCTTTCCTTTCCTCACCACTTTCTCCTAACCCTTGGAGACAATACAGGGGGAACAGGTGGAGTGTGGTCACCAGGTAGCCAGCCAGCCTGTCATTGGTTCATCTCAGGACCCAGGTCAGACCTAGCCCAGCAGGGGCTGTGGGTTGTAGACGATGGGCTCTGGGCATCCTCAATCAGCGCAGACAACCAGAAACTGGGCTCTCTAATAGGGACAAATTGGCAATGTCTGTGCGGCCCGGTGCTGTGCGCTAGGATCTGTGGATTGATAGTGATGCCTAATGATCCCCCTGGGTAGATCAATACCAATAATCCTCTTTCTTGCCTATCCTCCTTATTGGCAATAGAGAACCAAGAGTAGCAGGGGAAAACTGCAGTGTGGAGTGACAGGGCCGGGAGTTCAGCCTCCCGTGGACTTTCACTACACACACCCATATACACACATAGACACCAACGTAAAGCACACACCCATATAAACACATAGACACCAACGTAAAACACACACCCATATACACATAGACACCAATGTAAAGCACACACCCATATACACACATAGACACCAACGTAAAGCCCACACCCATATACACAAAGACATCAATGTAAAGCACACACCCATATACACACATAGACACCAATGTAAAGCACACACCAATATACACAAAGACATCAATGTAAAGCACACACCCATATACACACATAGACACCAATGTAAAGCACACACCCATATACACACAGACACCAACGTAAAACACACACCCATATACACAAAGACACCAATGTAAAGCACACACCCATATACACACACATAGACACCAATGTAAAGCACACACCCATATACACACACATAGACACCAATGTAAAGCACACACCCATATACACACAGACACCAACGTAAAACACACACCCATATACACAAAGACACCAATGTAAAGCACACACCCATATACACACACATAGACACCAATGTAAAGCACACACCCATATACACACATAGACACCAATGTAAAACACACCCATATACACAAAGACACCAATGTAAAGCACACACCCATATACACACATATACATCAATGTAAAGCCCACACCCATATACACACATAGACACCAATGTAAAGCACACACCCATATACACAAAGACACCAATGTAAAGCACACACCCATATACACACATATACATCAATGTAAAGCACACACCCATATACACAAAGACACCAATGTAAAGCACACACCCATATACACACATATACATCAATGTAAAGCACACACCCATATACACACATAGACACCAATGTAAAGCACACACCCATATACACAAAGACACCAATGTAAAGCACACACCCATATACACAAAGACACCAATGTAAAGCACACACCCATATACACACATAGACATCAATGTAAAGCACACACCCATATACACACATATACATCAATGTAAAGCACACACCCATATACACACATATACATCAATGTAAAGCACACACCCATATACACACATAGACACCAATGTAAAGCAAACACCAATATACCCAAAGACATCAATGTAAAATTAGACATATACATCTGCCACAAAAACTCCCACGTTTGGCTGTAGAGAGGCTACAGTTGTCGATCTAGCGAATACAGTCATATACTGTACCTCCTTACACACACACACACACACACACACACACACACACACACACACACACACAAATCAGAGTCATACTGTCCACATGCTCGGTGTGATCAATATTTATTTTTCCTTTATGTATTTATTAGTGTGTTCAATTTCACTGGCCAATAAGGCCTACTTTATATTAATTACTTCTGAGGCAGTGCAGCCACAGGCTCCAAATGTTTCATTGAGATGTGATCTGTAGCAAAGCAAACCTTATGTTCACGTAATGCAATTAAAACTAAGTCCACAGCATCACTAAGAGAAATAAATGATCCCGCATTATTCATTTTTTTCACTGATATTGGAAAAGCATTTGTTTCATGCACCGCATACTTAATATTTTTGCAGCACCTGCAAATACAACAATATAATTTCCAAGCTCACATTATGAAAATTATTTAACTCAATGCATCATCACTAAATATGACTGACAATATTAATTTATTTTCTGATTCACTAAAGATTTTTGTTAAAATTTTATTTTATCTTCATAACTTTAACCACAATCCAAATCTTATCATCAGAGTACTTGATTGGAAGGTATGAAATGGCTTTGTCTGTTTTAGTGAAGGCTTAAAGCTAGAATCCTTAATTGAAACAGTAACAGAGCATTCAACCCATCTCTGAGGGATGGGCCTGGAGAAATGTAACCACTCTCAAATTCATAGACAGCTATGATTGCAAGGATTGACCATCCATGATGCCAAAAGTATAGTTTTAACCATACAGTGATTGTTTACATTTACTTTGTAAACATTGTTCTGAAGGGGTACAACAGTTGAACTAAGCTCATGAGGCATTTACAAATTATATTCTTTAAGAATCACTGGGTACATGTAATTAATGAATAAGTCCAAAAATGTATGTAGCAACTAAGGACTCTAGTGTTAAAATAAATATTTACCAAGGATAGTTAGAGTAGGTGTGGAGCTCACCCTTGCAAAAAAAACACGTCAAATTTGCAGTCATACAGTATATGAAATAGCTGTTTTCACATGTTGAGCATATACTTCTTATTTTTCTCTTGTTCTTTTACCCCTTTTTCTCCCCAATTGGTAGTTACAGTCTTGTCCCATCGCTGGAACTCCCGTTCGGAGTCGGGTGATGCGGAGGTCGAGAGCCATACGTCCTCCGAAACACGATCCTGCCAAGATACACTGCCTGTTAAGAAACTGCTTGCTTAACCCGGAAGCCAGCCGCAGCAATGTGACGGAGGAAACACTGTACAACTGGCGCCGAAGTCAGCGTGCATGCGCCCGGCCTGCCACAAGGAGTCGCTAGACCCCGATGGGACAAGGACATCACGGTCGGCCAAAACCTCCCCAAACCCAGACAACACTGGGCCAATTGTGCGCTGCCTCATGGGTCTCCCGGTCATGGCCAGCTGTAACACAGCCTGGGATCGAATCCGGGTCTGTAGTGACGCCTCAAGCACTGCGATACTACTGCACTGTTGGAGCTCGGAAGACAAGCATTTCGCTACATCCGTAATAAAATCTGCTAAATATGTGTATGTGACCAATACAATTGGATTTGATTTAGACAGCCGCGACACTCAGTGAGCATTTATTTCACATGTGAAAAACATGAACTTGCAATTCCACTTGTGAAAGTGAGATTTTCAAGTTACAATTCACAAATTGTATGTGTGGGGTACAGAGATGAGGCATTCATTCAAAAATCATGTTAAACACAGTCCATGAAACTTATATGACTTGTTTAGCACATTTTTACTCCTGAACTTATTTATGCTTGCCATAACAAAGGGGTGGAATAATTATTGACTCAAGACATTTCAGCTTTTAATTTTTTATTTATTTAGGGAGAAACACAATACCCACTTTGATATTATGGGTTATTATGTGTAGGCCAGTAACAAAAAACCCAAATTGAATCTATTTTAAATTTAAGCTGTAACACAACAAAATAACACAACATAATGTGGAAAAAGTCAAGGAAAAGTGGTGAAAAGATTACATTGAGAAAAAAATTAATGTGGGGGATTTATTTTTCACGAGGGGAAAAACATGTGAAACGTACTCATAACATGATGCAGCCACCACTCTGCTTGAAAATATGGAAGTAGTTTACTTACGATAATATCATTTATCTTTCCATTTATCGCCAAGTAAAATGGAATAAACATATTTGAGAAAAAAACTCACGTGGGGATATCTTTTTCACAAGGGGAAAAACATGTGAAATGTGTCTGAATCTTTTTTGTAAGGGCAGGATGTTGTTCAGCAGTGCAAGGTGTGTGTGTGTGTGTGTGTGTGTGTGTGTGTGTGTGTGTGTGTGTGTGTGTGTGTGTGTGTACATGCTCATGTGTCTGTGCTCGTGCTTGCATGCATTGTGTGTTTATGTGTCTGTGCGTGTGGTTGAGTGCATTGTGTGTGTGTGTGTGTGTCCATGTTCATGTCTGAGCGTGTGTATATGAGCTCTGTCTCTGCAGTCATAAAGCCTCACGTCAGCCCACCGCCCCCTGCCCCCCTCTCACACCCCGTGGTCCTGCAGCTGATTACTCCCACCAAACACATCCATACACTTTAGCCTAGCTGTCACAGTGCATACTCATTACCCCCTCCACCGCCCAGCTGACTCCACACGGACACAGCACACCAGCCCTCCCTGGACACGGCTCCATGACCAGGGGCAGAGAGAGGGAGGAAGGGAGTTCTCTATTCATTTATTGTAGCATAAGCAATGCGTTTTCAAATATGTTTCTTCCATTTTACTTGGCGATAAATGGAAAGATAAATTATATTCTCGTAAACTACATCAAAAAAGTATGTCAAAAATATATTGGACTACATTTGATTACACAGTAATTACACACTGCTCACACAACTTTGTAATATTCAAGTAATTGAGAATACTATCCAAATAATGGGATCAGTGCATTAGAGGTTCTCTGTATGATAGTCCATAGTGTAATGAAAATGCCATCATGATGTCTTCCTCTGCCATTGATTTTGGTGTCAATCGTGTATGCAGTTGAGCATATTTACTCCCTGAGAAGAACCAACTGGAGGAGGCATCCACTGAGTGAGGACAAACTGTATCAGTATTATACATCTGATCAATAGACAGACGAGAGACAGAGGAGAGGAGTAGGAGAAAGTAAATAAAACTGAGATTTGAGAGACGGGGGACCTATCCATCTCCACAACAAGCCTGTCACTGTCCCCCATCAGACGAGCTGCTGGACATTTGTTTTTGGTGGCTGAGAGTGTAGTGTAGTGTGTGAGAGACTCTGGAGGGTAGAAGGGCTGGTGGGTTGGAGAGTTAGAGGGCTTGAGGGTTGGAGGACTGGAGGGCTGGAGGGTTGGAGGGCTGCAGGGTTGGAGGGTTGGAGGGCTGGAGGGTTGGAGGGCTGGAGGGTTGGAGGGCTGAAGGGTTGGAGGGCTGTAGGGCTGGAGGGTTGGAGGGCTGGAGGATTGGAGGGGTGGGCTGGAGGGTTAGAGGGCTGGAGGGCTGGAGGGCTGGAGGGCTAGAGGGCTAGAGGGTTAGAGGGTTAGAGGGTTGGAGGGTTAGAGGGTTGGAAGGCTGGAAGGCTGGAGGGTTGGAGGGTTGGAGGGCTGGAGGGTTGGAGGGTTGGAGAGCTGTATGACACACTCCTGCTCCTATCTCCTGTCACAGAGGCACATCTAATCAATGAAATACTCCATACACACACAAACACAAATACACACACACACAGACACACAGTGTCATATAAGGGCCCTCTATGAGGAAACCTGTTGATTTGGACATGGACGGCAGATGATAAAGCAAAGCTCATCAGTGGTGTGAGGATAGAGGTCAGACACAGACATGGACCAGTCAAAGAGAGAACCCAACTATATAGAACCAGAAGTCTCTGAGACATCTGCCTTAGCATAGGGTGGTAATAGAGAGAGGACGGGGAACAGTGGGATGGGGAGAGGTAGAAAGGGGGGGGGGGGGTGAGAGACAAGTGTGAATAGACTGGGACATAGGGGGATAGTGTTAGAAAGAGAGAGATAGAAAAAGAGAGAGAGAACTAAAAACCACTGCTCTGTGCCCCTCTAACCCCTCTCCCCGAGCAGAGGGAGAATTACAACGGATTCCATTTCTTTCTGATGGTCTTAGCACAGCTCTTCGAATAGACACCATTCCACACAGAGTCCTGCTCCTAAGAGGGACAGTTAAGATCTGTCTTATAATAAATAAAACAAGTATTATTATTGAAATTTAAATGTACCTTACCTCAGGTTTTTCTCTAAAACCTGGCACAGAGAGTAAACCTGTCTTATATATTCCCTATGGTGAATTATCTATTACTGGGAAATATTCTGCATGATTTTAACCTTCACCAGAGGAAAAACACCAAACACAGCAGGAGAGGAAAGAGAAACATACTCGGAGGAAGCCCAAAGTACGTAAGGATGGCTGGTGGTGGTCCGGAGGTGGGATTTCAGATAAAACACCTGAAAGCTTTTTCCTGCAATCCAGAGCCATAATCACTATGCCTAATTCTATGTAAAAAGGTCACTATGCCTAATTCTATGTAAAAAGGTCACTATGCCTAATTCTATGTAAAAAGGTCACTATGCCTAATTCTATGTAAAAAGGTACTCTAACTTGACTGACAGCCTGAAATGCCTTCTTGGTAGCTAGTTATGAGGTTGGGAGATTAGGAACCTATATAAACATAAAACATTTAGGGGGCCGTGCCCTTGTGCCCTCTATGGGCATGCATACTTACACAAATACCTCCATAGAGGAGAATTACATTATTCTTTGATTTAACCTTTATTTATCCAGGTGAGTCAATTAAGAACAAATTCTTATTAGCAATGATGGCCTGGCAAATGGGCATTAAACGTGCTGCATCATTTGCAACGTGACCAAGGGGTAAGGCATGTGTCCAGATGAATGGACATGAAACACAGGTTTAAACACACAGGTTTAAACACAGACCTAAGAGAACAATAGTAATTTAGGTATTCAAAATGGAGTACGAAAAAAATGGAAAATGTGGGAAGGAAAATGTTTGTTTTGTGCTTAAAAATCAAATGTATACGTTTGATGTTTAATTCTGCACTTAAACAAATATTTAATCTCAAATGACCAACTTTATCGATTCAATCCATCCTTTTAAACTAAAGAAGAATGTCAAAAGAAACTCCTAACAAAGGAAATTATTCCTCCTCCTTGGCTGTTTCCTCTACCTTACCTTCTATCTCCCTATCCTTGTATCCCACTGCAGAGCGGAGTGCAGCGCTTAAACGGCTACACTAATTCATTACATCATTATGTCATCTCATACTAATCTGAACAGTGGCCTGCATTGCTTTGACATGCAAATGAAGTAGGGAGGCAGCAATCATCATGTCTTGTCAACGGAGGGAAAATACAACCCCGAAGCTGCGGCTTCCATTTCCCCCTCTGCTCTTTAACTATCTCTCTATCTATATTTCCCTCTTCTCCTCCCCTCACTTGTTCCCCTCCTCCTTCTCCATCTCCCCCTGCAAGCAGGCACGCAGGCAGGCACCCCAACAACGCAGAGGCCAGATCACACCAAACACCAGCAATCTGTTGAAGATCAGGCTCCCTATAGAGAGCATATAAACAGTGCTGCTTGTGGCACGCTCACGTACCCCCCAGCCCCCCTCCCCTCTGCCTCCACACGCGCCTCTCATCTGCATATTCATAAAAAAGGCCCTCCGCCGCCTCGCAGGCAGCTGGCTGGCACACTCCTCATTAGCAAACCCCTCCCTCCCAAAAACCTCATCAGCACGCGCCACCAAGCTAACGAAAGGCGGGCAGGTGGGCAGCGAGGACCACACACAAAACCACACGCGCATATACACACAACAGCAGAGCAAACAGAGAGAAATCAGAGATAGGCAGAGTTAGAGAGATCTGGTGATGTGAGCTCTGCCAGTGCTCCTCTAATTTGAACCCCTCCCTCCTCCGTTTCGCTCTTTCTCTCACTTTCTCACTCACTCCAGTCCTCTCATCATCTGGAACCTGGTGACGAGTGGCCCGTTGTAATACACAGCCGCTAACCAATCAATCAGCAGCATCGTAATCAGCAGCGCAAAGCCAAAAAAAAAGCCCACAACTTACCCTGGGTTGTCTCCAGTCTCCTCAGCCCCTAACTTACCCTGGGTCGTCTCCAGTCTCCTCATCCCACAACTTACCCTGGGTCGTCTCCAGTCTCCTCATCCCACAACTTACCCTGGGTCCTCTCCAGTCTCCTCAGCCCACAACTTACCCTGGGTCCTCTCCAGTCTCCTCAGCTCAGGGGAAAGTCTTGACCAGTGCTGCAGACAATTGGACTATTTCACCAGAACAAAAAATAAATATTCAGATAGTACCTCATGCCATATTTAAAAAAAAAAATCCAAACAGATAGGATTTTTTTTCACTGCATCATAAATATGCTACAACATATAAAGTCTCTCTCTCTCTCTCTCTCTCTCTCTCTCTCTCTCTCTCTCTCTCTCATAAAATGCTGGTGAGTGTGATATCCTGCAGATCTGTTGGACTGTGTGTTGGGGTGGGGGGGAGCAGGGTAAGCAAGGGAGGGTCAAAGCTAAATGTTCTACAAAGAACAGGGAGACTGAAATAAAAACATTCCCTCCCTTCTCTTTCCTTCCTCCTCTCTCCCCCTGCTTCCCTCCCTCCTTCCCTCCGTCTCTCCCCTTTCCGTGCTCACAGGCATTCCCTCTCCAGACTTCAGCATCCTTTGAGGGGGTTAGCTGTCTCTAGGAGAGGAAGAGGTAACGCCACCTAGCAGCCTTGTACATGTTTGCCTTGGGGGTGAGATAGCTGAAAAGCCATGCCCTATCATCACTTTTGAGGCATGCAGGAAAAAAGCAAAGACAAGGAAAACATGCTGGTGGTTTTACACAACCCCAAAAAAGATCTGATGCTGAATTTAACATAGGATTACACAAAACCCCTATTCTGAACCTGTACACAGAATCCCCATTTCAACAGAGATGCTGTGATTCCTCTCCTCCCCCTTACAAAGGAGCAGTGGTGTAGAAACTGCACAAGAACCAGCTAGCTACTGCCTGGCATCTATGTTTAGTCCTACAATATAACTCAACCTAAAAAGCACCCAGAGAACGCTATGTTGATACATTCAAATGCTCAGGAGCTTTTTCACAGGGATATAGAATTCCTAAAAGAGTACACATGCACTAGAAGTGGTTCCCTGTATGTCTGGTGTATCTGGGTGTTAGGGAGTGACACTCAGAGGATCAAAGCAGGGTGGTGAATACCTAACGAGGGGGAACTGTTTCTCTCACTGCACCCGGTGCACCTGTGAGGCCCTGCCCACCTCATCCAGACAGTTGTCTTGCTTAACTAAGAGTGCTCTGCGAGAGAGAAAACATAGGCCAAATCAAACACAGACATGCCTCTCCGGGACTCGTGGGGATCCATCTCTTGCTGATATTAGGGGAGCGGTGGAGAGACTGGGAGGGAAGAGGAGGTGGGGGCAATGGGTCTGTTGGTTCCTTTGAGTCCTGTCCTGCTCTCTCTCTCTGTTGTTTTATTCATCTAGTTTATTTCAGCTGCTGCCTACCAGCTTCTCACCCGGGAGTCTCTTCTGCCCCCCTGACCCCTAACCACACCCTCCCCCTCCCCTCCACTGTTCAAATAGATGACTCTGCTTGGCTTCTCCCTGACCGACCCAGGGAAGGTGGGCTCCACCTGCAGAGCACATGTAGCTGTATATATGTACCCCTCAGAGCCTTTAGAGGGAGGGGATCCATGACAAACACTGCTGACTACAACACTCACTGGACATACATGCTTCTGCAGCACAGCCATTGATGTCTACACACACAACAACACTGAGGAGATAGGAAACACCAGTGCAACACTGCTAAAAGTTAACTTTCCAAAGCATTGGATGATTATTACAGTAACAAAGCTCTGTAAATGAAAACATTGGATGAATACAGCAGTGAATTCTGAGAATTGTGCTGCAGCAGAAAGAATCCTCCATGTTCTCAATGAGGAGAGACACAGAATGTACACAACATGGCAGCACTGTGTTGTAATGCACCAGTCTACTGGAAGCAGCACTGTGTTGTAATGCACCAGTCTACTGAAAGCAGCACTGTGTTGTAATGCACCAGTCTACTGGAAGCAGCACTGTGTTGTAATGCACCAGTCTACTGGAAGCAGCACTGTGTTGTAATGCAACAGTCTACTGGAAGCAGCACTGTGTTGTAATGCACCAGCCTACTGGAAGCAGCACTGTGTTGTAATGCACCAGTCTACTGGAAGCAGCACTGTGTTGTAATGCACCAGTCTACTGGAAGCAGCACTGTGTTGTAATTCACCAGTCTACTGGAAGCAGCATTGTGTTGTAATGCACCAGTCTACTGGAAGCAGCACTGTGTTGTAATGCACCAGCCTACTGGAAGCAGCACTGTGTTGTAATGCACCAGTCTACTGGAAGCAGCACTGTGTTGTAATGCACCAGTCTACTGGAAGCAGCACTGTGTTGTAATGCACCAGTCTACTGGAAGCAGCATTGTGTTGTAATGCACCAGTCTACTGGAGGCAGCACTGTGTTGTAATGCACCAGTCTACTGGAAGCAGCACTGTGTTGTAATGCACCAGTCTACTGGAAGCAGCACTGTGTTGTAATGCACCAGCCTACTGGAAGCAGCACTGTGTTGTAATGCACCAGTCTACTGGAAGCAGCACTGTGTTGTAATGCACCAGTCTACTGGAAGCAGCACTGTGTTGTAATTCACCAGTCTACTGGAAGCAGCATTGTGTTGTAATGCACCAGTCTACTGGAAGCAGCACTGTGTTGTAATGCACCAGCCTACTGGAAGCAGCACTGTGTTGTAATGCACCAGTCTACTGGAAGCAGCACTGTGTTGTAATGCACCAGTCTACTGGAAGCAGCACTGTGTTGTAATGCACCAGTCTACTGGAAGCAGCATTGTGTTGTAATGCACCAGTCTACTGGAGGCAGCACTGTGTTGTAATGCACCAGTCTACTGGAAGCAGCACTGTGTTGTAATGCACCAGTCTACTGGAAGCAGCATTATGTTGTAATGCACCAGTCTACTGGAAGCAGCACTGTGTTGTAATGCACCAGTCTACTGGAAGCAGCACTGTGTTGTAATTCACCAGTCTACTGGAAGCAGCATTGTGTTGTAATGCACCAGTCTACTGGAAGCAGCACTGTGTTGTAATGCACCAGCCTACTGGAAGCAGCACTGTGTTGTAATGCACCAGTCTACTGGAAGCAGCACTGTGTTGTAATGCACCAGTCTACTGGAAGCAGCACTGTGTTGTAATGCACCAGTCTACTGGAAGCAGCATTGTGTTGTAATGCACCAGTCTACTGGAGGCAGCACTGTGTTGTAATGCACCAGTCTACTGGAAGCAGCACTGTGTTGTAATGCACCAGTCTACTGGAAGCAGCACTGTGTTGTAATGCACCAGTCTACTGGAAGCAGCATTATGTTGTAATGCACCAGTCTACTGGAAGCAGCACTGTGTTGTAATGCACCAGTCTACTGGAAGCAGCACTGTCACTACTGCTCTTCATCATCAGATAGAGCAAAATACCAGCCATGCATTGTCTTGGGGCAAAAAAGGAGTGTGTGTTTGTGAAAGTGCATGTGAGTGTCAGCATGCACAAGCGTGTGAGTGTGCGTGTTTGTGCACGTTTGTGTATGTGTGTGTGTGTCCTTCTCCAACAGCATCCATATTAAACGGGTGTTGGAGGGGACTGTGCTTCCCTGGATGTCATGAATACAAGAGAAAGGATCCATCTTCCTGGAATACAATTTCACAGGTAGTGACAGTAAAACTGACTCTCCCCACTGAATGCAGACGGAGGGAGAGAAAGAGATGGAGGGTTGGCAAGGGAAAGATACAGAGAGATAGACAAAGACAGACGAGCCGCCAGCCATTTTATGAGCTGTGGTACATTTCTAGGTTTCTCTAGTGCATTTCATATTTAACTTTGGTATTGTAAAAACTAGACTGATTGGTCCTATTTGATTCCATGCATGGTGACCTTATTCAAGATACAGTTTCTACGTCTCTGACTTGATCAGATAAATGGATACATTAGGTCAGTCTGCTGGCCCTGCCATGCTCAACGAACAATTAGTATTACACTACTATAGAGTCTAATGAAAAATGAAATCTACATATATAGGATAGGATTCTAGCTCTTTAAAACACAGACCTTTAGATCTGGGAAATGGAAAGTTTGGCATCAGTTTGATCTTATATCTAGATCAATTTAAAGAAAATAAATGTAAAAGTTTAGCATATTTTTAACAGCCCTAACTCTAAAAAAAAAAAGTCCTTACCCAGCTACAGAGTTGAGCCGGTGTTAATGGAAAGTTCTTCATTCAGCCAGAATAGAAGAGATAACATATGCAACGCTATTATTGACAGTTCCTCTCTGAACTGTTAGTGTGATATGACTCTGAGTTTTATATGATCTGATGAAGATGAAACATATGCATGTCTTCATTACAGTGAATTCCATTGAGGATGTGAGAGTGGCAAATACAGGTGGGAATTTCCACAATTATACCTGGTGTATCAGGGATTATAATTAATATCATTAACTAATCAAGGGGATTTTCTCCTGTTTGACTAAAAAGCAGCCAGTGTACTTAACACTAAGCTAATTAACTTAATCATTCGCTGGATGAAGCATTAATTAGGGCAATTAAATCACAATTAACACCCCTTCGAGAATAAGGTGATTATTCAAAAGGGAATAAAAGTAGTGGATGAAAGAAATTGCTTTGGGTTTACCTTCTAATAAACAGAATAAGAAACAGCAATAAGAAATGTAATTATTTGTGTCCAATGGGACATGGCTAATGATAAATGACAGCTGTCTGAGAGGCCGTAGCTCCCTCGGAGGGTGCAGGGGAAAATTCCCCATTGTCAAAGCCAATCATTCCGGCCCTGAACATAAGCAAGAAAAACAGTGTCAAGTTCAAGTTGAAGGAACAAAGTATCCAGGAGGCTGAACAATTAGAACAACAACACAAAGCATGGCACAGGTATGGAAAAGCCAACCAGAGCAGAGCTGACAACCAGTAGAAGCCAGATGCAGTGAGGATCAGAGCACCACTGATACATACTGGAGCTGTAGCTGGCCCCTGCAATCGGAGCCGCCCGCCGACCAGGAGGAAAAAGCTACACTACATTCTCTCCTCTTGTTCTCTGCCTTCTTGGCCAGTGTTCACAAGATAATGTTTCTCCTACCCAGTCATCATGTCACACAAATCCTTCTCCTTTATAATATCGATGGCTACTCTAGTTCATGCAAAACCATTGTGATTTGGGCATTTGTCTAGTTTACACAAGGTGTGATTTTCTTCTGTTGGTTCTATTTTCCTCTGTAAATGCTGATTGAGTTGAGAACAGAGACAAATTCAATACACAGACAACAGAGGTGAATGTGTTGTTGTTGTTGTTCCTGTTGTTTGTGTTGTTCCCACTCCCCCAGGTTGATCTCATAGAGGCAGCAGATGAGATGGTACAGTACATTAGGGTGTAGGTAGAGAGGAAGTGTGTGTGTGTGTCCCGGGCGTCTCTCTGGCCATTGTGTTCGCCTCAGCGGCCGGCCATCTCCTCTCCAGGCCTCTCAGCGGAGGAAGGCACAGCACGCTCCGTGGACATGGCTTGATGAAAAACATGAGTGACTAGATTCATGGTTAAGGAGGAGCTAATGAAATGGTAGGGTGAGAGGATGATGAAATGGTAGGGTGAGAGGAGGATGAAATGGTAGGGTGAGAGGATGATGAAATGGTAGGGTGAGAGGATGATGAAATGGTAGGGTGAGAGGATGACGAAATGGTAGGGTGAGAGGATGATGAAATGGTAGGGTGAGAGGATGATGAAATGGTAGGGTGAGAGGATGATGAAATGGTAGGGTGAGAGGATGATAAAATGGTAGGGTGAGAGGATGATGAAATGGTAGGGTGAGAGGATGATGAAATGGTAGGGTGAGAGGATGATGAAATGGTAGGGTGAGAGGATGATAAAATGGTAGGGTGAGAGGATGATGAAATGGTAGGGTGAGAGGATGATGAAATGGTAGGGTGAGAGGATGATGAAATGGTAGGGTGAGAGGATGATAAAATGGTAGGGTGAGAGGATGATGAAATGGTAGGGTGAGAGGATGATGAAATGGTAGGGTGAGAGGATGATGAAATGGTAGGGTGAGAGGATGATGAAATGGTAGGGTGAGAGGATGATGAAATGGTAGGGTGAGAGGATGATGAAATGGTAGGGTGAGAGGATGATGAAATGGTAGGGTGAGAGGATGATAAAATGGTAGGGTGAGAGGATGATGAAATGGTAGGGTGAGAGGATGATGAAATGGTAGGGTGAGAGGATGATGAAATGGTAGGGTGAGAGGATGATGAAATGGTAGGGTGAGAGGATGATAAAATGGTAGGGTGAGAGGATGATGAAATGGTAGGGTGAGAGGATGATGAAATGGTAGGGTGAGAGGATGATAAAATGGTAGGGTGAGAGGATGATGAAATGGTAGGGTGAGAGGATGATGAAATGGTAGGGTGAGAGGATGATGAAATGGTAGGGTGAGAGGATGATGAAATGGTAGGGTGAGAGGATGATAAAATGGTAGGGTGAGAGGATGATGAAATGGTAGGGTGAGAGGATGATAAAATGGTAGGGTGAGAGGATGATGAAATGGTAGGGTGAGAGGATGATAAAATGGTAGGGTGAGAGGATGATGAAATGGTAGGGTGAGAGGATGATGAAATGGTAGGGTGAGAGGATGATAAAATGGTAGGGTGAGAGGATGATGAAATGGTAGGGTGAGAGGATGATGAAATGGTAGGGTGAGAGGATGATAAAATGGTAGGGTGAGAGGATGATGAAATGGTAGGGTGAGAGGATGATGAAATGGTAGGGTGAGAGGATGATGAAATGGTAGGGTGAGAGGATGATGAAATGGTAGGGTGAGAGGATGATAAAATGGTAGGGTGAGAGGATGATGAAATGGTAGGGTGAGAGGATGATGAAATGGTAGGGTGAGAGGATGATGAAATGGTAGGGTGAGAGGATGATGAAATGGTAGGGTGAGAGGATGATAAAATGGTAGGGTGAGAGGATGATGAAATGGTAGGGTGAGAGGATGATGAAATGGTAGGGTGAGAGGATGATGAAATGGTAGGGTGAGAGGATGATAAAATGGTAGGGTGAGAGGATGATGAAATGGTAGGGTGAGAGGATGATGAAATGGTAGGGTGAGAGGATGATGAAATGGTAGGGTGAGAGGATGATGAAATGGTAGGGTGAGAGGATGATGAAATGGTAGGGTGAGAGGATGATGAAATGGTAGGGTGAGAGGATGATGAAATGGTAGGGTGAGAGGATGATGAAATGGTAGGGTGAGAGGATGATGAAATGGTAGGGTGAGAGGATGATGAAATGGTAGGGTGAGAGGATGATGAAATGGTAGGGTGAGAGGATGATAAAATGGTAGGGTGAGAGGATGATGAAATGGTAGGGTGAGAGGATGATGAAATGGTAGGGTGAGAGGATGATGAAATGGTAGGGTGAGAGGATGATAAAATGGTAGGGTGAGAGGATGATGAAATGGTAGGGTGAGAGGATGATAAAATGGTAGGGTGAGAGGATGATGAAATGGTAGGGTGAGAGGATGATGAAATGGTAGGGTGAGAGGATGATGAAATGGTAGGGTGAGAGGATGATGAAATGGTAGGGTGAGAGGATGATGAAATGGTAGGGTGAGAGGATGATGAAATGGTAGGGTGAGAGGATGATGAAATGGTAGGGTGAGAGGATGATGAAATGGTAGGGTGAGAGGATGATGAAATGGTAGGGTGAGAGGATGATGAAATAGTAGGGTGAGAGGATGATAAAATGGTAAGGTGAGAGGATGATGAAATGGTAGGGTGAGAGGATGATAAAATGGTAGGGTGAGAGGATGATGAAATGGTAGGGTGAGAGGATGATGAAATGGTAGGGTGAGAGGATGATGAAATGGTAGGGTGAGAGGATGATGAAATGGTAGGGTGAGAGGATGATGAAATGGTAGGGTGAGAGGATGATGAAAGGTGAGAGGATGATGAAATGGTAGGGTGAGAGGATGATGAAATGGTAGGGTGAGAGGATGATGAAATGGTAGGGTGAGAGGATGATGAAATGGTAGGGTGAGAGGATGATGAAATGGTAGGGTGAGAGGATGATAAAATGGTAAGGTGAGAGGATGATGAAATGGTAGGGTGAGAGGATGATAAAATGGTAGGGTGAGAGGATGATGAAATGGTAGGGTGAGAGGATGATAAAATGGTAGGGTGAGAGGATGATGAAATGGTAGGGTGAGAGGATGATAAAATGGTAGGGTGAGAGGATGATGAAATGGTAGGGTGAGAGGATGATGAAATGGTAGGGTGAGAGGATGATGAAATGGTAGGGTGAGAGGATGATGAAATGGTAGGGTGAGAGGATGATGAAATGGTAGGGTGAGAGGATGATGAAATGGTAGGGTGAGAGGATGATGAAATGGTAGGGTGAGAGGATGATGAAATGGTAGGGTGAGAGGATGATAAATGGTAGGGTGAGAGGATGATGAAATGGTAGGGTGAGAGGATGATGAAATGGTAGGGTGAGAGGATGATAAAATGGTAGGGTGAGAGGATGATGAAATGGTAGGGTGAGAGGATGATGAAATGGTAGGGTGAGAGGATGATGAAATGGTAGGGTGAGAGGATGATGAAATGGTAGGGTGAGAGGATGATGAAATGGTAGGGTGAGAGGATGATGAAATGGTAGGGTGAGAGGATGATGAAATGGTAGGGTGAGAGGATGATGAAATGGTAGGGTGAGAGGATGACAACAACGGGCCCTCCTCTCTTTGTTATTATTATTCAAAGACGAGGCAGAAGATGAAGAATACAGAGATGTCACAAGATGGAGAGAGAGAGAATAAAAAATATATAATCACAACTGTCACCCCCTCCCAATGTCCTCTAACCCTCAACCCCCCTCCAAGACAGAGGAGTACAATAACAACCAGGCTAAGCCTTGCCCTCGGCCACCAAAACCACCATTAACACTGTATACCGGCAATCCAAATCAAATTCAACCTCAAATACAAATGATATGGTGGAAAATATCAATATCTCAAATGTATATTTCATAAAATGCATATTAATTACATGACTAAAATAAAAATGTTTAAATAATAAAGATGGTAGAGTGCTTTCAGAAATTTACTTCTGTCAAACAATTAAATAACAAATAAATAATACATGACTAATTTCAGCATGTGAAAACATAGATGTATATTATATTTTGTTTAAATGTAGGTTAAAATAGGTGTACTATTTACAGGGAGACTGAATAACATGTAGTTCTCTCCAGAGTTTGACAGATTCTTGTGGGGATTCTTTGCACCGGCTGGTGTAGCAGAGCAATGATTCCATCACGGTTGGCTGTGGTTTGGGGACACAAGAGATTTAGTCCGATCGGGCTCCGACTTTGGCACTATGGCCAACGCCTAACCGTAACAGTCTTTTCCACTTTCAGCTCCCTCAGTGGGCTCAACTGATTCATACCAGACACAGCCGTACATGAGTACAGAATCAGCAAGCCACCCGTATTTCTATAGAAATAGAAACATAAAACAAATCATCCAAATAGAATGTATTAATTTATTCAATAATTAACTTTGAATACACAATACCATGTTAATATATTTACTTGTTTATTTGAATTGCAAGTTCAAGCAGAAACACTTGCACATACCTAAACAACTATTAATTTAAGTAGTACTATTAAATTTGACCATTTCAGTTTTATGTTTAATTTACTAAACTATTTTAGAACAATTAGATAATGAACAATACTAATATAAACATTTTTAAATACATGTTCGAATTTGGGATATTATGACTGATAATTTTCAAATAGCAAATGTCAATATTGTATTTTATATTCATGTCAATACGATTCATGTGAATAATTATTCAATATAATTATTCAGAACAAAACGTTTAATTTAAACAATAATTACAGCACCTGTGCTCTGATGACAATTTTTTTATATAGATCTCGGGGATAAAATGTAAGTTACATGTTTAAATAAAATACTTTAGCCAATAATGCTTTGTGGTAAATGCTGGGCTGGTTTACTGGTATGTGAAATGGAATAAAACTGGCACACGTCACATCACCTGTGCTGTGGCCGGCTGAGGTGGGGATTTTGAGAGGAAAGGGGCTCCTCTGGCACCAGGGGAGAGAGGAGGGAGAAGGGGGAGGAGATGGCTGGACTGTTTGTTTGGAAGAGGGTGAGCGAAGGGGCAGGTTAGATTCTGCTGCGCCACAGATTCCCCCAAAACCCTTTTGTCCATTTACTCCGTTTTAGAGTGGCTTTATGGAGAGATTGCTTTCTTTGTGCTTTCCCAGAAAAAAACATAGCAAAAACACCTCCGGCACTCCGCTAGAAAAAGACGCTCACAAAAGCATTTCTAAATGCCTTACCGTCCGAGATCAACACGCAGGACAATGTCCCCTTTTCTCCGCTATTCTAAATGGAACCTTGCTGATAATGAGCACCTGAGCACACACTGCTCCATAAAATAAAAACCTCCCAACGCCTGCTGTGTGTTGGCCACAACTTTCCTGATAGGAATGTCTTTACAAAAGGATGCCACTGAATTAGACACCTCAGTCCAGAGGCACAGAGACATAACCAACATGTTTCCACCTAGGTCAGGACAACCACAGCTATTCAAACAGCACAAAGAGCATAAGTTAAAACCCAGGACACTGACAACCCAGACGCAGAGAGCTGGGAGAGAGGAAGAGCCAAGGCCAGATGGATGATGACAGTGACAGAGGTACACAGCAGTAGCAGTAGAGACCCCCTGCCTGTCCCACAGCTCACAGAGAGGTCACAGGCACCTTGTTAGAATACACCAGTCTAGCACTACCTTCCCCAGGTCAAGTCACTGTGGTGCAAGACAGAGTACAGGTAAACATACTGAACCACACAGTTTACCAGGAGAGAGAAAGCAAGGACATGTCTATTGTATTTCACTCTATTTATCTGGAGAGAAAAATATATATATTTTTCATTTAGAAGCTTTACTGGAGTGGAGAGGTTTCAACTATTCAAATCAATACAACAACACATTCCTCAACTAATACAACATACTGCACATTAATTTCTTCAGAGTACTTGTAAAGAACTAAAATAATTTGGAATCAACAAACCAAAACACTATTATTATTGGGGTCTGAGAAAATATTAACCTAAACCCAGTTTAAATTTTAAATCCTTGAAAAAAACAGTAATCATCACCAAAGTTGCAATAAATTAGATGGTCTTACAGCTGAACATCCTTTGTTTTTCATACAAACTACATCACTCTAATATGTACATGTGTGGTGCAGCAGTTGATGCTAAAGGCAGAGACGATCATATTGGAGTATCAGAGGTGATTCTGCCTTCCTAAGCCAGTGTGAGGTGTGGAAGAAGGTGCCATTACCTTAAGATAAGCATGTGACGTCTTCTCAGGTGGGCATCTAGCAAAAGAGCATCTGGCAAGAAAGGCTGAGGGCCTGGGGTGAAGCCATGTTCACTCTGCAATTCTTTAAGCTCACTGAAGCTGAACAACACAAAACGCACAAGAGAGAGGGAGAGAGAAAAGAGTATTTTTACCCCCGTGTTGTATTCCGTGAATTGTGGAATCATTGTAAATCTTGAGTTGGGGCACAAAAATGGTGCGGATGGGGACAACATGGGGACATAAAACTGAAGCATTACTATACACATTATTATAAACAATGTTTCCCATTCCCTCCCTTGGATGAGCTATTTCAATGGCTCTCTTTCCATGCCAGGAGCATTTACAACTGTAAATGATACCCCTGGCTTTTAACATTTTCTATGCACTTCCTTGTTTTCTGGCTTTAAGAAAAGGACGAAACCTTGCTTCTATGTGCATGAAATGGACTGTATGCCCAGTGCGTGTATATGTGTGTGTGTGTATATGTGTGTAGCATATGTGTGTGTGTTTGCACTGACTGAGTGACAGACTGAAGCAGCCAGATATGGGGGGACAGAAAATGGCTTTTTTTTTATGATTATATTTTTTTAGGGTGGAATGACCTGACACCAGCTCGGCAGGGGCCCCAAGGGGACAGCCTAAGAAAGATGAGAGATGCACAAGGATAGCGACTGCAACAGTGAGAGGAGATGAGGAATCAGAAAGAGATGGAGGAAGAATGAGGAATGAAGACGGGAGGGAAAGAAGAGGCCGGGAACCTCACAGAGCGAGAGAAAATGAGACAGGAGGACTCTCTTATTTATGCCAAATACACCAGACACTGAATCCAAAATATCTCAGCGGTGCTACCCAGCCTAAATCACCCGCCTGCCCCTCATCACAAATGGGGCTGTGGCCAGACACAGAAGCAGTGGGAGAGAACGGGTGGATCAACACGGCACCGCACGAGCTCACACACAACAAAACAAACGTTGTCATCGTGCCAATGCACGACTCACACACACACACGTCAAATTAAGTGTTCTTGGGGGCTATACAAAATCAATGCCTTCATAATCATGTCCCCCTTTTTCAAAATCAACCCAATCACACATCAAGGGCAGTTGGGCAGTGGCTGGGTGCTGTTGTGTTTTTCTTGTTGTTTTGATGGGTTGTTTTTTCATGTCTGAAATGAGGCGTCTGAATGGCATCGGGGTAAATGTGCCGACTGTGCAGTGGGTTATCCTTGGGCTTATCATGTCAGGCCATACCAGTTCATTTCATATTCAGCAGAATGGCTGTTCACTGCAGGGGGTTCATGGCACTACCTATCCCACTCCCCCTTTTCTCTTTGATTTGGCTCATTTGAGCGGCGCAGTCCCCGGCAGCTTGATAGAACTGCCACCTCAGTGACTCTGCCCCCTGGAAGGGGATAGGAGGGGAGGGAGGGAGGGAGGGTGTTGGAGAGGATGGGGGAGGCAGGTTGGGGAGGCCTCCCCAAGAGCGCTGCCGTAAGTGACGGGTGAGCAAGAAAGGCTCAGTGTGCAACGCCGGGGAAACCTGAACAGGGCCCACCATCTACTGGCCGAGACGGGGTACTGCCAGGTGGCATCAACAGGGGACCAGGGAGGGGACAGGAGGGGGGTCAGCGACATGGCCCCTCTCTCATCTCAAGAGATATCTACATATGTATCCATACTTTTTGTGTTACACACAACCATATTTTGATTTTATTTATTCAAAATCCTTGTCTTACAAGTAATCAGAAGCAATCAAATACTTTCAGACTCAGGCTACTGCAGTCAAAATCAATTAAATGATTGAAATCTAATTTGACTCATTTCCAGGTATGCATATAATCATTTTATCATACTCATTCATTAATTACACAAAATACTGAAATAAAATGAAATTTTTAACTACATGCTTTTGTTGATATGGTGCGCTTGGTCTCTAGCATGGTAGAACAGGAATGGCTGTTTGCATTGATTTCCCCCAACATGCACCACTCCCTGCTCACTGTGAATTCTGGTAGCTGAGAGGAGCTGAGAAAAGACAGACTGTGAGCAGAGCGACCAGCGTTTCCTCTCAAACGTTTATGAAACCTAATTGCAAAGCAAATTATTTAAAAAATACAATCTTAAAAGAGGAAACACAGAGACGGAATTCAAAAAGAACCTGCTCCTTTTTTATTACATCTGACAAGGTGCAGAAAATGATCCCTTTAGGTCAAAGGTACAAGAGACATAACTGCCTCATTTGCCCATAATGGCTCACATATGTAGCCATGGCCTCCATTTTGCCTCAATCAATTTCAAACACTCAAATTCATACTTATATTAGACATGGAGAGAGTGGGCGTTCCCGGCTCCGTGTGCACGGTCAAAGACGGGAGAGAGTGAATTCATAAAAAAATAAAATCATAGTATTTCAACCTTTCTATTTCACAAGGTCATGTTAATTTATCATGACGGGGTGTGAGATGGAGACTGGACCAAGGCTTGAGTGTGTAATGGCATCCGGACCAACGGCTTTCGATGTGGGGATGAGGGGAACTTCAGCGCTCGCTCTTTACCTTAACTTAGGCTTTTTGATTAGATGTCCAGGTGCACCATAACCTTGGGGTTCCACAGATGAAAAGGGGAGCAAGAGGCGTGGAGAAAGAGGGAGGGTTAAAACGCAGACAGACTGACAGACAGACACGGACAGGATAGAATGGAACTGCATGGGGCAAACCTATTCATAAGGAATTTCCATCTCCCTCCTTCCGTACATAAAAATAAAATACAGCGAGGCACCATTACCCCCCCCCCTCCCCCCTCCACAGCCCATGAAAAAATACATTTCATTTTCCCATCCCCGCCACAGAGCGACATTCCCCTCCTGCAGGCTCCCCCCAGTTCACCCAGTCTCTCTCATACTTACGCACTCCTTCTTTCTCCAAGCAAGGCTCCATTTTGTAATAAGTTCTGATCAGTGTTTCTACCAATTTGCATTCTATTCTGAGAAAATGGAGGAACAGCCTTGATGGGGGAGTAAATGGAGGAACAGCCTTGATGGGGGAGAAAATGGAGAGAAGGTGAAAAAAGAAAAGAGGAGACTAAAACAAAACAATCAAATAATGGATAGGGGCTGGATGAGGGTGTTTGTGTGTGAATTGTTAGTAGTGTGGGGTTGTATGTGTGGGTGTCAGAGCATGCAGAGTAAAAACACACATCTGTTGTGTGTTTGTGTGTCAATATGTGTGTGTGTGTGTGTGTTCTTGTATGCGTGCGCGCGTGTGTGTGTGTGTGTGTGTGTGTGTGTGTGTGTGTGTGTGTGTGTGTGTGTGTGTGTGTGTGTGTGTGTGTGTGAATGAGTTAACAGAGCCGTGGAATCCCTAAAAACCCTCATTGTACCATTTGCTTATTTAAATTCAATCACACAACCTTGCTGAGCACTGAAGTAGACGGGTGGCAATATGAAGGTGATCAGCTGACCAATGAGGTAAGACTGCAATTCTATTCCAGCGGCTGCCTCCCTGCCTATGAGAAACTGAGCAGAGAAGAAATACAGCACTGTCGTCCCTTCATACTTTTCACCCTCTGGCCAAGGCAACAAAACACACAGGGGTGTCATCAAGGTTGTACTACAGCACATAGCCTACACACTAACCGATATAAACACTTGAACACAAACAACCCCATTCAAACCTCTCTCTACATAATGGAATCATTTAATTGCACATGTGCTCAAATGGCTTCAGCCAAGTTGCGCCCCAAGGTCAAGATTAATAAACCTCAGCAACTGATGCAGTCTCATATAAAAAGAGCTCTACACAGAAGGAGAACTCAGACTGCAGAAACTCACAATGTGGGAGAGGAATTAGGACCATAAATTACACCCCAAAAACAAAATAAAACAACGTGTCAAGTGAGACGTGTTTAGAATTCCAAGTCGTTCATGCATACCTTATAGGAGGGAGAAGACTATTTGGTTTGAAACAGATAATGGACTATTACTATTGCAGGCCCACAAGTAGAGACCGTGTGGTGGGGTGGGCATTCACAAGAATTCATTGCTCCCTGAGACACAGTAGCACCTGTTAGCTACTGACACCTAGCATTGTTGCTAACTGTGGTATCAACTATGGACTCGGTGACGAGCTGGTTCAGCCAGGTAGTTAAAGGCAATCTATGCCCATTGGGACAAACTAGTGATGAAGCTATGGTTCAGACAGGAAACGCCACATATTAATTGAACCATTTATTAGAAGATGACAATACATGCAGTACATTAGTCTTAGTGTTAGGCTCCGCTCATGTGAGCTATAACAACAGAGATGGTATGCTATACCAATCCGCCTGACTGAATGAAAGCAAACAGGTGGAGGCTGGGGTGGGTGGTAGGAAAGAGGAAATCAGACACGCATGGTGAGTAACACGTTACAGCATTAGCATGTCACCAAGAAGACCGGTGCAAAGCTTGCGCACGGCAGCCATCAGAGAATGTGTGTGCAAACCTGGTCGACTAAATAATAAGTCAGATGAATCTCTGTGGTGCAATATCAGATGATGCAACACTCAGGTTTCCTGCGCTTGATGTGTTGTCCAAAACAAAAAATGAAGATATAATCATGTTTACCACGATAACAGTATTACATATGATAATGTACCTCAACATCTACCCAACATTGCAATGAGTTAAAGATTAGCAGTTAGCGGTGATAAGCACAGAGTGTGGCTGAGTATGACTGGTTCCCATGGTGATTGGGCCAGTGACAGAGCTAAGTAGATAGTCAGGTCTGGCTATCTGTGCTATCTGTGCTAACCACTCTGGGATCTGGACTTGGGGACAGGAAGCAGAGAGCAGGACAGCCACTTCCTGAGGTCCCAGGGCTGAGGGCCAAGGTCTTGGGGGAATGTTAATAGGTGGTTAAGACGACATCGAGGACTGGGGAGATAGCAAAGTTAATTACAGCTTTGCTGGAGTGCCCAGCTTTTTTCTGTCTCTGAATAAAAATAAGTTTTTCATTTATGGTGTCGAGGAGATCAACGGTTATCAGCACCTCCGGAGGGACGGTGGGGGGAAAACAATCACAGATTCTTTCACACAATTTCTCCATCTAATTTCCGACCGTGCATTTCGGGAACAAAATTAATTTCCTCGGCTATCTAATAAATCAGAAACAAGTGATTGCTGTTGGTGCCAATCCAGGCAGGCACAATGAGATCTCCCGCTGTTCCTGTTCTCACAGAATGAATTGCGTTGTCTTCGTCTCCCTGCTGAAAGCTGAGAAACGTCACCCAGATTGCGCTGTAAGCCCTGCCAGGGATTCCCTCCAGCACTGCACGACCAGTCTTTCTCCCCTCCCTCCCTCCCTCCCTCCCTCCCTCCCTCCCTCCCTCCCTCCCTCCCTCCCTCCCTCCCTCCCTCCCTCCACAGGGCCATCTCACTCTTCCACTGAGACTTCTCATGCTGAGGAATGCTTTATTGGTCAAATCATTAGCAGCAGGGTAAAAGCAATGGCACCGCATTCTGACACATTCAAATTTCTCACAGCACCAAATGTATAGTTATCTTCTTTCATCCCTTTACTTCCTTGTTAGTTCCTACTTGTAACTTGGTAATCCACTCCATTGGTTTATCATAGCATTATCTACTCTGCACACTTAAAGGAGCTCTGCATTACGGCTTTATTATTCATGGCCCTGTATTGTGCTTCATATACTACATTATACATGCAGTGTCTTGTTAGATTCTATGCATGTTTTCTGCATGACTTCCCTTTGAAACAACTGGGGGGTTTTGAACATTAGCTATACGCTAAGATGCCCCAGGCTACTTCGGCAAGGTTATTGAGCATTAAGAGTCTGAATGCACATCCATGGAGGTGAGGGGAGTATCTGGGAGGGTGAACCCAGTCCCCCCCTCCTCCAGTCTGGGCCGCACTCCGGGGGAGGTTTCTGGAAAGATCCTTTTCGAGAGGGTGGGGGTTGGGGACAAAGTGGAGTGGGAAGGAAGGGTTAAACGATGGTGTTGTAAAACATTTATCTGCTTCAGATAGAGCGTTAGATATCCCAGACCGCATCCCCTGCCATTACAGAATTACCCTAACTGCTGCATTACTGTGGCTGAGCTGAGAGGCCGTGCCGAATCCCTCTCCACCAGCCTATTGATTTTCACGCCCAGAGACAGTGTGCTCCCAAAGGGCAGTAAATTATAGGGCATTTTACAGGGAATTACACCTGCACTGGAAACTTTACAGGGACACGGGTGTCACGGATCCTCCTTCGGCCGAGAAACTGGAGCTAATGTGGAGCTCAATCTAGTCCAGCCACGCACTTACACACACCCCGTTACAGTACACATACACACAGAGTGCATGCACACACTTGCAGTATAGAGTACAGACACACACACACAAACACACACACATAGCAGCAGACAAACACAGTATATCAAGGTCCCAGGAACAAAAACTGACTCCCCCATCACTGTGGAATTACAGTCAAATAACAGATCCATTGAGACCATTTCATGATGCAACTAAATGCCTCACTGTATCTGACCCACAGCTTGGCAACAGAGCTCACCTGGAGGATAACGTACACAGCATGGGCCAAGGATGCATGTGTCATAAAGTGTGTGAGGGCTTTATAGGGAAAGGTGAATATCATAAGGACTGGATTAAGTTATATAGTCATACAGGAATCAAACCATCTCTTTGGATTCTCTTCATCATTGAGTATTCCAGCATTTTTATAAGCTTATCTCTCACGCAGGAGCATATATCAGAATATATCAGAATGTCCAACTGTGTGCAGACTAGAACCTGCTGGGGTCTGATCCATTGACATCAATCCTCACAACATCCATATCCATGTGTTTGTATGGGAGTGACTATATCCATGTGTTTGTATGGGAGAGACCATATCCATGTGTTTGTATGGGAGTGACCATATCCATGTGTTTGTATGGGAGTGACCATATCCATGTGTTTGTATGGGAGTGACCATATCCATGTGTTTGTATGGGAGTGACCATATCCATGTGTTTGTATGGGAGTGACCATATCCATGTGTTTGTATGGGAGTGACCATATCCATGTGTTTGTTTGGGAGTGACCATATCCATGTGTTTGTATGGGAGTGACCATATCCATGTGTTTGTATGGGAGTGACCATATCCATGTGTTTGTATGGGAGTGACCATATCCATGTGTTTGTATGGGAGTGACCATATCCATGTGTTTGTATGGGAGTGACCATATCCATGTGTTTGTATGGGAGTGACCATATCCATGTGTTTGTTTGGGAGTGACCATATCCATGTGTTTGTATGGGAGTGACCATATCCATGTGATTGTATGGGAGTGACCATATCCATGTGTTTGTATGGGAGTGACCATATTCATGTGTTTGTATGGGAGTGACCATATCCATGTGTTTGTTTGGGAGTGACCATATTCATGTGTTTGTATGGGAGTGACCATATCCATGTGTTTGTATGGGAGTGACCATATCCATGTGTTTGTTTGGGAGTGACCATATCCATGTGTTTGTTTGGGAGTGACCATATTCATGTGTTTGTATGGGAGTGACCATATCCCATGTGTTTGTTTGGGAGTGACCATATCCATGTGTTTCTATACAGCACTAAGAGTAATGGTGATAATTTACCGTTAACGTGTGTGTGTGTGTGTGTGTGTGTGTGTGTGTGTGTGTGTGTGTGTGTGTGTGTGTGTGTGTGTGTGTGTTAGGTTTAGAGGTTTAGGGTTAGAGTTAGAATTAGTGTCAAGGGTTAGGTTTAGGGTTACAGTTAGGGTTAGAATGAGTGTCAAGGGTTAGGTTTACAGTTAGGGTTAGGGTTAGAATTAGTGTCAGGGGTTAGGTTTACAGTTAGGTTTAGGGTTAGGTTTACAGTTAGGGTTAGAATTAGTGTCAGGGGTTAGGTTTACAGTTAGGGTTAGGGTTAGAATTAGTGTCAGGGGTTAGGTTTACAGTTAGGGTTAGGGTTAGAATTAGTGTCAAGGGTTAGGTTTTACAGTTAGGTTTAGAGTTAGAATTAGTGTCAGGGGTTAGGTTTACAGTTAGGTTTAGGGTTAGAATTAGTGTCAAGGGTTAGGTTAAGGGTTACAGTTAGGGTTAGGGTTAGAATTAGTGTCAGGGGTTAGGTTTAGAGGTTTAGGGTTAGAGTTAGAATGAGTGTCAAGGGTTAGGTTTAGGGTTAGAATTAGTGTCAGGGGTTAGGTTTAGGGTTAGAATTAGTGTCAAGGGTTAGGTTTACAGTTAGGTTTAGGGTTAGAATTAGTGTCAAGGGTTAGGTTTAGGGTTACAGTTGGGGTTAGGGTTAGAATTAGTGTCAGGGGTTAGGTTTAGAGGTTTAGGGTTAGAGTTAGAATGAGTGTCAAGGGTTAGGTTTAGGGTTAGAATTAGTGTCAGGGGTTAGGTTTACAGTTAGGTTTAGGGTTAGAATTAGTGTCAGGGGTTAGGTTTAGGGTTACAGTTAGGGTTAGGGTTAGAATTAGTGTCAGGGGTTAGGTTTACAGTTAGGTTTAGGGTTAGAATTAGTGTCAAGGGTTAGGTTTACAGTTGGGGTTAGAATTAGTGTCAAGGGTTAGGTTTAGGATTACAGTTAGGGTTAGTGTTAGAATTAGTGTCAGGGGTTAGGTTTACAGTTAGGTTTAGAATTAGTGTCAATGGTTAGGATTACAGTTAGGGTTAGTGTTAGAATTAGTGTTGTGGGTTAGGTTTACAGTTAGGGTTAGAATTAGTGTCAGGGGTTAGGTTTAGGATTACAGTTAGGGTTAGGTTTAGGATTACAGTTAGGGTTAGGGTTATAATTAGTGTCAGTGGTTAGGTTTACAGTTAGGGTTAGGGTTAGAATTAGTGTCAGGGGTTAGGTTTACAGTTAGGGTTAGTGTTAGAATTAGTGTCAGGGGTTAGGTTTCAAATCAAATCAAATCAAATTTTATTTGTCACATACACATGGTTAGCAGATGTTAATGCGAGTGTAGCGAAATGCTTGTGCTTCTAGTTCCGACAATGCAGTAATAACCAACAAGTAATCTAACTAACAATTCCAAAACTACTGTCTTGTACACAGTGTAAGGGGATAAAGAATATGTACATAAGGATATATGAATGAGTGATGGTACAGAGCAGCATAGGCAAGATACAGTAGATACAGTAGATGGTATCGAGTACAGTATATACATATGAGATGAGTATGTAAACAAAGTGGCATAGTTAAAGTGGCTAGTGATACATGTATTACATAAGGATACAGTCGATGATATAGAGTACAGTATATACGTATGCATATGAGATGAATAATGTAGGGTAAGTAACATTATATAAGGTAGCATTGTTTAAAGTGGCTAGTGATATATTTACATCATTTCCCATCAATTCCCATTATTAAAGTGGCTGGAGTTGAGTCAGTGTCAGTGTGTTGGCAGCAGCCACTCAATGTTAGTGGTGGCTGTTTAACAGTCTGATGGCCTTGAGATAGAAGCTGTTTTTCAGTCTCTCGGTCCCAGCTTTGATGCACCTGTACTGACCTCGCCTTCTGGATGATAGCGGGGTGAACAGGCAGTGGCTCGGGTGGTTGATGTCCTTGATGATCTTTATGGCCTTCCTGTGACATCGGGTGGTGTAGGTGTCCTGGAGGGCAGGTAGTTTGCCCCCGGTGATGCGTTGTGCAGACCTCACTACCCTCTGGAGAGCCTTACGGTTGAGGGCGGAGCAGTTGCCGTACCAGGCGGTGATACAGCCCGCCAGGATGCTCTCGATTGTGCATCTGTAGAAGTTTGTGAGTGCTTTTGGTGACAAGCCGAATTTCTTCAGCCTCCTGAGGTTGAAGAGGCGCTGCTGCGCCTTCTTCACAATGCTGTCTGTGTGAGTGGACCAATTCAGTTTGTCTGTGATGTGTATGCCGAGGAACTTAAAACTTGCTACCCTCTCCACTACTGTTCCATCGATGTGGATAGGGGGGTGTTCCCTCTGCTGTTTCCTGAAGTCCACAATCATCTCCTTAGTTTTGTTGACGTTGAGTGTGAGGTTATTTTCCTGACACCACACTCCGAGGGCCCTCACCTCCTCCCTGTAGGCCGTCTCGTCGTTGTTGGTAATCAAGCCTACCACTGTTGTGTCGTCCGCAAACTTGATGATTGAGTTGGAGGCGTGCGTGGCCACGCAGTCGTGGGTGAACAGGGAGTACAGGAGAGGGCTCAGAACGCACCCTTGTGGGGCCCCAGTGTTGAGGATCAGCGGGGAGGAGATGTTGTTGCCTACCCTCAACACCTGGGGGCGGCCCGTCAGGAAGTCCAGTACCCAGTTGCACAGGGCGGGGTCGAGACCCAGGGTCTCAAGCTTGATGACGAGCTTGGAGGGTACTATGGTGTTGAATGCCGAGCTGTAGTCAATGAACAGCATTCTCACATAGGTATTCCTCTTGTCCAGATGGGTTAGGGCGGTGTGCAGTGTGGTTGAGATTGCATCGTCTGTGGACCTATTTGGGTGGTAAGCAAATTGGAGTGGGTCTAGAGTGTCAGGTAGGGTGGAGGTGATATGGTCCTTGACTAGTCTCTCAAAGCACTTCATGATGACGGAAGTGAGTGCTACGGGGCGGTAGTCGTTTAGCTCAGTTACCTTAGCTTTCTTGGGAACAGGAACAATGGTGGCCCTCTTGAAGCATGTGGGAACAGCAGACTGGTATAGGGATTGATTGAATATGTCCGTAAACACACCGGCCAGCTGGTCTGCGCATGCTCTGAGGGCGCGGCTGGGGATGCCGTCTGGGCCTGCAGCCTTGCGAGGGTTAACACGTTTAAATGTCTTACTCACCTCGGCTGCAGTGAAGGAGAGACCGCATGTTTTCGTTGCAGGACATCCTGGTCCGTGACTGGGCTGGATTTCTTCCTGTAGTCCGTGATTGACTGTAGACCCTGCCACATGCCTCTTGTGTCTGAGCCGTTGAATTGAGATTCTACTTTGTCTCTGTACTGACGCTTAGCTTGTTTGATAGCCTTGCGGAGGGAATAGCTGCACTGTTTGTATTCGGTCATGTTACCAGACACCTTGCCCTGATTAAAAGCAGTGGTTCGCGCTTTCAGTTTCACGCGAATGCTGCCATCAATCCACGGTCTCTGGTTAGGGAATGTTTTAATCGTTGCTATGGGAACGACATCTTCAACGCACGTTCTAATGAACTCGCACACCGAATCAGCGTATTCGTCAATGTTGTTGTCTGACGCAATACGAAACATGTCCCAGTCCACGTGGTGGAAGCAGTCTTGGAGTGTGGAGTCAGCTTGGTCGGACCAGCGTTGGACAGACCTCAGCGTGGGAGCCTCTTGTTTTAGTTTCTGTCTGTAGGCAGGGATCAACAAAATGGAGTCGTGGTCAGCTTTTCCGAAAGGGGGGCGGGGCAGGGCCTTATATGCGTCGCGGAAGTTAGAGTAACAATGATCCAAGGTCTTTCCACCCCTGGTTGCGCAATCGATGTGCTGATAAAATTTAGGGAGTCTTGTTTTCAGATTAGCCTTGTTAAAATCCCCAGCTACAATGAATGCAGCCTCCGGATAAATGGTTTCCAGTTTGCAAAGAGTCAAATAAAGTTCATTCAGAGCCATCGATGTGTCTGCTTGGGGGGGATATATACGGCTGTGATTATAATCGAAGAGAATTCTCTTGGTAGATAATGCGGTCTACATTTGATTGTGAGGAATTCTAAATCAGGTGAACAGAAGGATTTGAGTTCCTGTATGTTTCTTTCATCACACCATGTCACGTTAGTCATAAGGCATACGCCCCCGCCCCTCTTCTTACCAGAAAGATGTTTGTTTCTGTCTGCGCGATGCGTGGAGAAACCCGTTGGCTGCACCGCCTCGGATAGCGTCTCTCCAGTGAGCCACGTTTCCGTGAAGCAAAGAACGTTACAGTCTCTGATGTCCCTCTGGAATGCTACCCTTGCTCGGATTTCATCAACCTTGTTGTCAAGAGACTGGACATTGGCAAGAAGAATGCTAGGGAGTGGTGCACGGTGTGCCCGTCTCCGGAGTCTGACCAGAAGACCGCCTCGTTTCCCTCTTTTTCGGAGTTGTTTTTTTGGGTCGGTTGTCCTGTTTGTAAGGCAGAACACAGGATCCGCGTCACGAAAAACATATTCTTGGTCGCACTGATGGTGAGTTGACGCTGATCTTATATTCAGTAGTTCTTCTCGACTGTATGTAATGAAACCTAAGATGACCTGGGGTACTAATGTAAGAAATAACACGTAAAAAAACAAAAACTGCATAGTTTCCTAGGAACGCGAAGCGAGGCGGCCATCTCTGTCGGCGCCGGAAGTTACAGTTAGGGTTAGAATTAGTGTCAGGGGTTAGGTTTAGGATTACAGTTAGGGTTAGTGTTAGAATTAGTGTCAGTGGTTAGGTTTACAATTAGGGTTAAAATTAGTGTCAGGGGTTAGGTTTAGGATTACAGTTAGGGTTAAGGTTACAATTGGTGTCAGGGGTTAGGTTTAGAAATTCATTTTAGGGGTTTGGGATTAAGTTTAGGGTTAGGTTAAGGGTTAGGTTATAGGTTTAGGAAAAATAGGATTTTTAATGGGAATCAATTGTTTAGTCTCCACAAGGATAGTAAAATAAATGTGTGTGTGTGTGTGTGTGTGTGTTTGATCCTGGCTCTGATGCAGCGCTGTTTACAATAGCGTGTGTCATGTCAGAGTTACTGAGAGGCAAAAGCCCCAAGGATAGAGGTTAATACAGTAGAGAGGAAGACTGTCTCCTTTTAACATGAGATACATGCCTGAAACAAGACAGAACATACAACTTGACAAGAGTGCAGACTTAGGTTATTTACTGTAAACAAAATTACATAAAAAACAGTAGGTTATTTTCCCCTGCTCTTCAAGTACAAGAAGCTACAATAGGCTGGTAAGACATGATGTCAAGGGGAAAGAATCAGAGGGGAAGAATCAGGGTTGGTTGACTAATAAAAGTCTCGTTTCTCCGTGGCACCTGGCTATGTACGGTTTCATTTAATTTCTTCCCCTGCTCTGCTCACGCCTTGTAAAACTGGCTCTCAACACCAGCGTACGCTGACCTCCAGATAGCCCCTGAAACATGAAAGGCCTTTTATCTGTTCCAGGTGTGGACCAACTGATGCTGCGTATGGGCCTGCATGTGTGCTAGCCATGCGTGCATGTATGTGTGTACGCGCACATGTTTGTGCATAAGCAGATTGACATAAAAACACACCACCCGGAGTGTCGAACTAAAAATGTGGGTTTCAAACATGCAGGCAAGAGGAATTTACATAATGCATTGAAACTTGGACTCTCACACACACACACACACGCACACACACACGTTGAAGACTGGGCATGCTGAACTAACTATATCAGTCCCAGCAGTCAGTTGTGTGTAGTGAGGCTGTTGACTCCCCTCTCTCCACTGGACCCCAGTGTCTGTCTGGCTGTTGGCACAGCATGCAGGTTGAACTTGACCTTTCACCTTTCACACTTGACATCTGAGGTCCCAGCTGGCTCGGAGCAGGTTGAGTTGGGGTGGGTGGCACAGCTGTGTGGGAGGGGACCATACGGGACAGACTGCCCTCTGACACAGGGAAATTCAATTTGAGCATATTAGTTTCCAAGCAGTTGAGTATCACTCATTGTGGCTAATTGGAAGCATGGAGCAGGGATGGGTGGATCAGTATAGAGAGTTGTCAGGTTCAGCCCTTCCTAAGGAGGCTCAACAAATCAGCCACAGAGTTCACCAGCACCCCTCTATTTTTAACCTTTGATACATATTGTTGTGGTCATTATTTTCAATATTTCTATCCCGCACTGTCAAGCGCATTGCGAGTTTGATGTATGAACAGTGGTCCATCACTTAAATCCTTCCCCGGGACAGCCAATGGGTGGCCTGGTTGTGCTGTGTGGTGTGGTTCCCCACAGTGGCCCAGACAGAGACGGATGGGGGGGGTTGCAGCTCTGGCCATGGGGACTCTCCTCAGGACAGGTTACATATAGGACTGAGAGAGAAGAGATGATCCTGAATAAAATCTGATCTTCCACAGAGCTGCTCATCCACTAACTGTCATTTCAGCAGATTGGACAAGCGTCTGAGATGAAAATAAAACAGACTCTGCAGGATGCACAATGGGGTTCTGGGTAAGGCTACAATGAGTGAGGGGACATTAATCTGATACATGAGTAATATGTTAACATATCAGGATGCATACTTACAAGCCCACAAACACACGACAACAAACAAGCTGCTAGATGTAACAGACTGGACCAATCTGCCTCACTGTGCCCTGCTCTATGGCAAATTAAAAACAAGGAACAAATCATAATGAAATTGGGTCCCATCACTCCGCACCAACCCCATCCCCTTGCCTTTTCTCCCCTGCCACCCCCAATGTCTCTTTTCTCCACAATCAGTGTCAGAAGAAGCGGCGAGGAGCGGTTTGTGAGAAACACTTATCTGGCGCAGCGGCAGAGCCCTGTTCCTACACCCTTTATCTCACCAGGAGATGGAATTCAATATACAAAAACCCCATCATGCAGCAGCATCACGCCTGCGCCGGGGATAAGGGCAGGGTTGCCAGGTAATTGGATGGTGGTGGACGAACACAAGGTTTGAGACTACCCGTGGAGGAGTGGAGATTACAGGAAGGGGTGGGGGTACTGGGGGCTGGGAGGGGGAGGCAGAGGGAAGGAGAGGTGTTTCTTGACAATCTTTCTCCATATCCACCTTCCCCCCTCCTCCCACCCCGCCCGCCAGCTCCCTCTGCAATATGCAGCCCCACAATACAGTGTGTGTGTGTGTGTGTGTGTGTGTGTGTGTGTGTGTGTGTGTGTGTGTGTGTGTGTGTGTGTGTGTGGCTTCGGTTCCAGCTCTAATAACAATGCATGTCACACCACAACCCCCAAAAAAAGAAAAACACCACAGCTTTGTTTCCTTTCTTCCTGTTGTTTTTATCCCCTGTGCACATTAATTAGGAAAATCACTCACATCCATGACATTTAAATTAAAATGACATCAGATAATGTCATAACAAGAAACTGAATACCATTAAAGAGCAAAAATAATGTATTTCCTTTGAGATAAATGTAAATGGGGAGGGTGATGATCCCACACAGAGAAGTGAAAAAGACTCTCCGAAGAGGAGCACACTGTAAACCCACCCGTACACCATTTCCCTTTCTCTCCCTCCACTCGTTCTACCTCGGATAGCGGGAGAGGAAGAGAGAAAGAGAGACTGAGAAAGAAAGGAAGGGACTGCGAGAGAGAAAGAGAAAGAAAAAGTAATTCCTCTGATTTATTTATGACGCAATGAAGGCATGCTGAACGCATCAGAACAGGCAGCAGTGGTCAGACTGTCAGGGAAGATGAAGTGTCTTCATAGTCGAGTGAGCGAGACGAACGAGGGACAGGGGGAAAGAGAGAGAGAGAGAGAATTAGAGATGGTGAGAAGCAGGTGGCTGTACTGCAGAAGGGTGTTAACCATCGCAACAACGCACTCGCCACAAAATGGCCACTTGGTTCCCTCTGACGGACGGTGCTAGGAGGGGGGCCATCCTCACAGCCGCTATCTAATCTCCCGCCTCTGCACCCCATTCTCCATCCTAAACAATTTCTCATATTTATGGATGGTTTCATACACCACACCACTAACTAGCTCTTCACCTGCACTGGGTTTCTCCAGGAAAGCACAAAATGTTTCTGGATTCTAATTTTCAACAATGATTTCTTAGCTTGTTAGTAAATTCTTAGCATGATGTTGTGTAATTAAGATGAACATTTGTGGGGGAAAAGGTATATCAAAAATGTATGTGATGTATATTAATGATACTGTTGTTCAGCCTGTCATGACTGTGTTACAAGGTTTCAACTAGAGGATAATCAGGTAAACACAACAACATAAAACATCCATACATATTAATCATCATATAACATGTTCTAAACCTGCATAATCAACCTATTAGGCAGATGCCAGAGAGAAGCCAATATTAGAGCAGAGCAGAGCTGTGCCTTTAAACACAGGCTGCAGATGAGACCACCTCCAGGGCAACATCTCCATCTGCAGGCAGAGAAAGCCAGAGCACCAGGCACAAACATCCTGTTTGTTATTCACCATAACATGGATTCTCAAAGGTAACTTATCACTTTACTTGTCTTGTTTGTCATTTTTACATTCTCCATGTCAAATCACATCCACGAGACCTCTTCAAAGACAGAGAAGCGAAAAAAAATTTGTATCAACCAAGCCATTCCATATGTATAATTTAAAGATGTAATAAGATGTGTAGGGATGTAGCAATGATAGCACAAGTAATACATTCAGGAAACTTGAGCGGTGGAAAGCTAAGGGACACTTATGTGATGTGATGTGATGAAAAGTTGATTGGAAAAGTACCATCAAGTTATTTAATCCCTTTCCTGATTCAACCTTAATTCTGCCCATTCCACCTCATGGTTATGTGAGCAGGGCAATTTCCACAGACAAGCTGAAATCACCTTGACGAAACACACTCATATTTATATAACCAGGGCTCCCCACTGTAATGCCCCTGCAAAGATTTATTAACAGTTTTCAACTCTGCATGTATCTCAAAAATACCCCTGATTTCACATAATTTAATGGCTCGCAGATGGTCCGGATTCAAAACGCTCGGTCAGAAAATACAGCCGAAAATTTGCTGCGCTTTCTAATATTGCCGGCATTCCAGGCAGATGGGAATATACTGGAATGGAGCATAAATGTACTTTTCATATTTTCAGGTCTGCTCTGCATCTCCACCTCGTAGGTGATAAAAATTGGACGTCTGCAGCTTCGATTCAAATAAGCTGAAGAAACGCAGCACACATCCATCTTAATGCTGCAGAGAGAGGGAGAGATATGGAGAGAGAGCGGGATAGGAGGAGAGAGAGCAGGATAGGAGAGAGAGAGAGAGCTGGATAGGAGAGAGGAGAGAGACAGGAGGAGAGAGAGAGCAGGATAGGAGGAGGGAGGGAGGGAGGGATAAGAGGAGAGAGAGAGCGGGATAGGAAAGAGAGAGTGGGATAGGAGGAGAGGGAGGAGGAGAGAGAGAGAGAGAGAGAGAGAGAGAGAGAGAGAGAGAGAGAGAGAGAGAGAGAGAGAGAGAGAGAGAGAGAGAGAGAGAGAGAGAGAGAGAGAGAGAGAGAGAGAGAGAGAGAGAGAGAGAGAGAGAGAGAGAGAGAGAGAGAGAGAGAGAGAGAGAGAGAGAGAGAGAGAGAGAGAGAGAGAGAGAGAGAGAGAGAGAGAGAGAGAGAGAGAGAGGAGGAGAGTGTTCCTGGAGAGTGAGCTTTCTTGAGTTTGCTCAAATAGTAGAGAGGAGCTCTGGGGAGATTTCAGACCCCACGGAGCATCTGGTGCTTTACACTTCTACACTGCACCTCTGTTGATCTAATTTTCAAGCCAAATGAGTGCAGAAATGGTTATTTAATTCCTAACTCCTAATCAGGGGATCAAATCAAATCAAATTGTATTTGTCACATGCTCTGAATACAACAGGTGTTCTTACAAGCCCTTAACCAACAATGCAGTTCAAGAAATAGAGTTCAGAAAATATTTGATAAATAAACTAAAGTAAAAAATGTAATAAAAAGTATCATAATAAGATTACATAACAATAACGATAATGTAAATAGTCCAGGTGGCCATTTTATTAATTGTTCAGCAGTCTTATGGCTTGGGGGTAGAAGCTGTTAAGGAAACCTTTTGACCTAGACTTCAAGTCTATGGCTTGGGTGACTGGAGTCTTTGACACTTTTTTGGCCTTCCTCTGACACCGCCTTGTACAGTGGACTTGCAAAAACATTCATCCCCCTTGGCGTTTTTCCTATTTTGTTGCATTACAACCTGGAATTTAAATAGATTTTTATTTGGATTTAATGTAATGGACATACACAAAATAGTGCAAATTGGTGAAGTGAAATGAAAAAAATAACTTTTTTCAAAAAATTAAAAAAGGAAAAGTAGTTCATGCATATGTATTCACCCCCTTTGCTATGAAGCCTCTAAATAAGATCTGGTGCAACCAATTACCAGAAGTAACATAATTAGCTAAATAAAGTCCACCTGTGTGCAATCTAAGTGCCACATGATCTATCACATGATCTCAGTATATACAGTCGAAAGTTTACATACACCTTAGCCAAATACATTTAAACTCAGTTTTTCACAATTCCTGACATTTAATCCTAGTAAAAATGTCCTGTCTTTGGTCAGTTAGGATCACCACTTTGTTTTCAGAATGTGAAATGTGAGAATAATAGTAAAAAAAACGATTTATTTCAGCTTTTATTTAGTTCATCACACTCCCAATAGGTCAGAAGTTTACATACACTCAATTAGTATTTGGTAGCATTTCCTTTAAATTGTTTAACTTGGGTCAAACGTTTTGGGTAGCCTTCCACAAGCTTCCCACAATAAGTTGGGTGAATTTTGGCCCATTCCTTCTGACAGAGCTGGTGTAACTGAGTCAGGTTTGTTGGCCTCCTTGCTTTTTCAGTTCTGTCCACACATTTTCTATAGGATTGAGGTCAGGGCTTTGTGATGGCCACTCCAATACCTTGACTTTGTTGTCCTTAAGCCATTTTGCCACAACTTTGGAAGTATGCTTGGGGTCATTGTCCATTTGGAAGACTCATTTGCGACCAAGCTTTAACTTCCTAACTGATGTCTTGAGATGTTGCTTCAATATATACACATAATTTCCCTGCCTCATGATGCCATCTATTTTGTGAAGTGCACCAGTCCCTCCTGCAGCAAAGCACCCCCACAACATGATGCTGCCACCCCCGTGCTTCACGGTTGGGATGGTGTTCCTCGGCTTGCAAGCCTCCCCCTTTTTACCCCAAACATAACGGTGGTCATTATTGCCAAACAGTTCTATTTTTGTTTCATTAGACCAGAGGACATTTCTCCAAAACGTGCAATCTTTTTCCCCATGTGCAGTTGCAAACCGTAGTCTGGATTTTTTATGGTGGTTCTGGAGCAGTGGCTTCTTCCTTGCTGAGCGGCCTTTCAGGTTATGTTGACATAGGACTCGTTTTATTGTGGAAATACAGTAGATACTTTTGTACCGGTTTCCTACAGCATCTTCACAAGGTCCTTTGCTGTTGTTCTGGGATTGATTTGCACTTTTCACACCAAAGTACGTTAATTTCTAGAAGACAGAACGCATCTCCTTCCTGAGTGGTATGACGGCTGCGTGGTACAGATGAACGTGGTACCTTCAGGCGTTTGAAAATTGCGGTCTTGGCTGAGTTCTTTTGATTTTCCCATGATATCAAGCAAAGAGGCACTGAGTTTGAAGGTAGGCCTTGAAATACATCCACAGGTACACCTCCAATTGACTCAAATTATGTCAATTAGCCTATCATAAGCTTCTAAAGCCATGACATCATTTTCTGGAATTTTCCAAGCTTTTTTATAGACACAGTCAACTTAATGTATGTAAACTTCTGACCGACTGGAATTGTGATACAGTGAATTATAAGTGAAATAATCTGTCTGTAAACAATTGTTGGAAAAATTACTTGTGTCATGCACGAAGTAGATGTCCTAACCGACTCGAAAACTATAGTTTGTAAACAAGAAATTTGTGTAGTGGTTGAAAAATGAGTTTTAATAACTACAACCTAAGTGTACGTCAACTTCCGACTTCAACTGTATACACCTGTTCTGAAAGGCCCCAGAGCCTGCAACACCATTAAGCAAGAGGCACCACCAAGCAAGTGGCACCATGAAGACCAAGGAGCTCACCAAACAGGTCAGGGACAAAATTGTGGAGAAGTACAGATCAGTGTTGGGTTGTAATAAAATATCCAGGACTTTGAACATCCCACGAGCACCGTTAAATTCATTATTAAAAAATGGAAAGAATATGGCACCACAACAAACCTGCCAAAAGAGGGCCGCCCACCAAAACTCACAGACTAGGCAACGAGGTCATTAATCACAGAGGCAACAAAGAGACCAAAGATAGCCCTGAAGGAGCTGCAAAGCTCCACAGCAGAGATTGGAGTATCTGTCCATAGGACCACATTAAGCCGTACACTCCACAGAGCTGGGCTTTACGGAAGAGTGGCCAGAAAAAAAGCCATTACCTAAAGAAAAAAATAAGCAAACACGTTTGGTGTTCACCAAAAGGCATATGGGAGTCTTCCCAAACATATGAAAGAAGGTACTCTGGTCAAATTAGACTAAAATTTAGCCTTTTGGACATCAAGGAAAACGCTATGTCTGATGCAAACCCAACACCTCTCATCACCCTGAGAACACCATCCCCGTGGAGCATGGTGGTGGCAGCATCATGCTGTGGGGATGTTTTTCATCAGCTGGGAATCTGGTCAGAATTGAAGGAATGATGAACCGTTCTAAATACTGGAAATTCTTTAGGGAAACCTATTTCAGTCTTCCAGAGATTTCAGATTGGGACGGAAGTTCACCTTCCAGCAAGACAATGACCCTAAGCATACTGCTAAAGCAACACTCAAGTGGTTTAAGGGGAAACCTTTAAATGTTTTGGAATGGCCTAGTCAAAGCCCAGACCTCAATCCAATTGAGAGTCTGTGGTCTGACTTAAAGATTGCTGTACACCAGCGGAACCCGTACAACTTGAAGAACCTGGAGCAGTTTTGCCTTGAAGAATGGGCAAAACTCTCAGTGGCTAAATGTGCCAAGCTTATAGAGACATACCCCAAGAGACATGCAGCTGTAATTTCTGCAAAAGGTGGCTCTACAAAGTATTGACTTTGGGGGGGTGAATAGTTATGCATGCTCAAGTTTTCTGTAAAAAAAAAAAAAATCTTATTTTTTGCTTGTTTCACAATAAAATAAAATAAAAATGCATCTTAAAAGTGGTGGGCATGTTGTGTAAATCAAATGATACAACCCCCCAAAAAAATCAATTTTAATTCCAGGTTGTAAGTCAACAAAATAAGAATATTTTCACAAGCCACTGTATATAGGTCATGGATGGCAGGAAGCTTGGCCCCAGTGATGTAGTGATGTACCCTCTGTAGTGCCTTACGGTCAGATGCCAAGCAGTTTTCATACCAAGCGATGATGCAACCTGCTCTCGATGGTGCAGCTGTAGAACTTTTTGAGGATCTGGGGACCCATGCCAAATATTTTCAGTCTCCTGAAGGGGAAAAGTTGTTGTCATGCCCTCTTCCCGACTGTCTTGATGTGTTTGGACCATGATAGTTTGTTGGTGATGTGGACACCAAGGAACTTGAAACTCTCGACCTGCTCCACTACAGCCTCATCGAATGAGAATGTTCAGCCCTCCGTTTCCTGTAGTCCACAATCATCTCCTTTGTCTTGCTCACATTGAGGGAGAGGTTGCTGTCCTGGCACCACACTGCCAGGTCTCTGACCTCCTCGTCTCATCATTGTCGGTGATCAGGCCCATCACTGTTGTGTCGTCAGCAAACTTAACGATGGTGTTGGAGTTGTGCTTGGCCACATAGTCATGGTTGAACAGGGAGTACAGGAGGGGACTAAGCACACACCCCTGAGGGGCCCTGGTGTTAAGGATCAGCATGGCAGATGTGTTGTTACCTACCCTTACCACCTAGGGGAGGCTCGTCAGGAAATCCAGGATCCAGTTGCAGAGGGAGGTATTTAGTCCCAGGGTTCTTAGCTTAGTGATGAGCTTTGAGGGTACTATGGTGTTGAAGGCTGCGCTGTAGTCAATGAACAGCATTCTCACATAGGTGTTCCTTTTGACCAGGCGGGATTGAGATTGTGTCATCTGGGGATCTGTTTGGGTGGTGTGCAAATTGGAGTGGGGCTAGGGTTTCCGGGAGGATGCTGTTGATGTGAGCCATGACCAGCCTTTCAAAGCACTTCATGGCTACCGACCTGAGTGCTACAGGGCGGTAGTCATTTAGGCAGGTTACATTCACATTCTTGGGCACAGGGACTATAGTGGTCTGCTTGAAACGTATAGGTATTACAGACTCGGTCGGGGAGAGGTTGAAAATGTCAGTGAAGACACTTGCCAGTTGGTCAGCACTTGCTCGGAGTACACGCCCTAGTAATCCGTCTGGCCCTGCGGCCTTGTGAATGTTGACCTGTTTAAAGGTCTTGTTGCTGTATGTTATGCAGCAGTTCCTCCTGGTTGACAGTACTGGCAGGACACCTTCAGCACACCATCAGCCCATCATGGTCATGTCAAACAAGGCAACCGTAAACATGTCGCCACCCACGAGTGATGCAGTGCCTCCCCTTGGGCCAATTGAGATATTGCGTGTGACTAACAAATTGCCGTTATCGTGTGGCCACATATTATCCATTATATTGACCAGATACTCAAGTGGCCGTACTAACAATGAAAATAAATGTATAGATAGTGATAGTGTAGATATAAGTGTGAACAACAGGCAAACTCTGATATAAATTATTTTTGTTCAAAGTTGCTGGGATGTCACATGTCCTACTACGTGTTCTACTATCAGTACACTAGTAACAACCTAAGCACTACGAAACTTCTATTCGGTCAAATAAGTTACACGTAGCAAATAAGCCATTACATTTTTTCGACGCTCTCATTGACCTCCATACAAAATCTCCTCACTTGGTGAGCAGAAAAAAAACACACAAAAAAAACAACCTGCTGGAGAAGAGACTTTGGGCCTAGTTATCCCTCTCACATCGCCTTTTCCTCTCTGCTGTGACAAATTTCAGTTAATTACTATAGCTCCCGCCTTGGACCAATCAGTGTCATTTTGTAAATGCCGGATCCATTTGGCTACACGCATCATTCAACCACGTTTCAGTGCTGTCTCAGATATTGTGTGTGACTAACATACGAACAGACGTACGGACGTCGTTGTCGTGGAGGACAACAACATGGTCCTCTGGTGAAACTCATTGACCCATCGACATTCACAAAGATGAAGAAGGGAATGGAAACAATCTCATCCATCTCCTCCTCCTCTGTTCTGTGTGTCGCATTATAGAAAGTTCCAGATAGCAGCTTGCCTAGATTGGGTCTGAAACAAACCTTTGATACCCCTGTGTGTCCCTTCATCTCTGTGAATGCTTCCCTTCACTTTAGTTTACCAGAACAACACTTTACACACCAGAGAGAATACCCTTGAAACACGACAGCCAGATGCCTTATTCTGTGCGGGTACAGGGGAATATTTATGCTCTCTTTTCATGTTCTTTTCCTTCCCAACAAGTTTCAAGAGGCACCATTGATACCGGATACACAGATACACTTCTGTTGATTTCTCTCTTTTTTTTAAATAATTCTGAAATGAAGATGAACACACTCCTGCAGAAAGCGTCTCTCACCGATTCACTCAAGTTCAGAGGGAGGGAGGGGACTTTTTCATCTTTACTCAGTCTCTCCATGCATTTAAATCATTTTTAACAAGCTACCTGAAAGTTCATCTATCGATCGCTATTTCTACATATTATTATTCTGCTCAGAACATAAAAATATAAAATTGATCAAATCTTCTTTACTTATGCCAGGTTTATTTTTTCAGTGCGATTTATCCGGCGATTGACCTGGTGCTTCTCTGTGTTACTGAAGACTGCAGCTGAGCCTTTGAATCGACTGAAGCCTTAGCATCAGCGCTCAACTCCAAGGTTTTTTCAACAGGATTTTCTTTAAATTCTTTGGAATACACATTATATATGAAAATGCAGCCAAATAACTAACAAAAGTTGAGTGGATCGGTGGCATCAAAGCGTTCCTGGGCTGGCTCGGACCTCATGGTGAGCCCTGCGTCTTTGTGAGCAGAAGCTCTGAGATGTTCGGCACATTGCAGAGCCCTTCTATAGTTTTCCAGCAGCTTATGTGGAGGCCTTTGAAGCCCAGAACCCACCTGCTCCAATCCTAACACTGTAGCTCTCCCATCCTACAGGCTGAAGTCCCATTGGCCGACACACAGTACCTGAGCTCTTCCCTCAGGGGGATTCCTGTTTATGAATTACTGAACTGACAAAGGAAGATCTGGGAAGCCCTTTCAGAGACACATCAGCAATATAATCCATAAGAAATATGGTCCCTGACTGTAGCTTTCCTGGAATTGTAGGTATTTAGGAATATATTATTGCATATGGATAAAAAAAAAATCAAGGTATTTGTACTGCTACTTCGGGTAGTCTTGATCAAATACTAAGACAACTAACTGTGGTACAAGTACAGTGACACTTTACATCTAGGTGTTTGTCTTAGTAACACCTAACACAGCAATGTGTGATATTTCTTCTGTCATGTCTCTGAAAAAACGTTTCCTCTAATAGGGTCAAATACAGCTCTCGTTTGTAGAAGGAGACCAAGGTGCAGCGTGGTAGGCGTACATCGTCATTTTATTGATGACACCTAAAAACAACAAAATAAAAAACAAGCGCACAGTTCTGTCAGGTACAGACACTAAACAGAAAACAAGATCCCACAAAACCCAAAAGGAAAATGACAACTTATGTGATCCCCAATCAGAGACAACGATACCTAACCTGACCTAACCATGGAGAATAAAAAAGGATCTCTAAGGTCAGGGCGTGACAACAATATACATGTCCGAACAGGGCTCTCCAACTCTGTCTACCACAAACCAACACACCTCACACACACACAGAAACACACTGGCCAACACATCAGACACACCAATGGTGTAACTGTTGCCTTATTCAGAGGAGAAAACATTACATAGAAATAGAAATGTGTGTGAACGACCAAATCTGGAGCAGAATCTACACTCCACAGAGAGAGGAGCAAACGTGAGAGTGGGCAGGCAGGCAGGGGCCTAAATGAAAAGATAACCATCTAGCATGCTACTGTAACGGTTTTCTTCTGGGGAAAGAGAGGCGGACCAAAACGCAGCGTGGTTACTTGTAAACATCTTTAATAAAGATGAACAATCTACAAAACAAGAAATGTGAACAAAAACGAAACAGCCCTATCTGGTGCAACAAACACAGAGACAGGAACAATCACCCACAAGAGACCTAAAGAATATGGCTGCCTAAATATGGTTCCCAATCAGAGACAACGATAAACACCTGCCTCTGATTGAGAACCACTCTAGGCAACCATAGACTAACCTAGAGTACTACTCTAACCACAATCCCATAACTACAAACAACCCCAGACAAAACAAACCACATAAATCCCCATGTCACACCCTGGCCTCACCAAAATACTACCGAAAACACAGAATACTAAGGCCAGGGCGTGACAGCTACCTTTAAGGTAGGATGAATAATGAATAGTCTAGTGATGGACACAGAGAGGGGCCATCAATATTTTAATACTCTCGTCTCTAATTTCAGTCTCTCTCTCCCCAGATTCCCGCTGCTGTCCCAACACAAATCCCGAACTGTTGCTGCTGAACAATACGCGGAGTGTAGTATACACACATCACATGGGTCACCACCACCACCGCAGAGCAGAGAGAGCAGGCCATTCAACACTGCACTGATTTCTACTGCTGCTGATTCAGCCTGGAGTTCCACCTCTGTTCATTCTGAGTGGACCTGCTGCACGCACACACAGATTGACAGACACACTTCTCTGGTGAATTGTACACAAGACCAGGAGCACAAGTGATAAAAATGTGAGGACATAAAATGCTAGTGTAGAGAAAGAAAATAGAGAAAGAAAGATTGAGAAAGAAAGAAAGAAAGTGCCCCTAGTTTTGCATTCAGTGACTTTGGAGAGAGAGAGAGAGAGAGAGAGAGAAAGAGAGAGAGAGAGAGAGAAGAGTTGGAAAGATGTCAAATTAAAAGTCATGACATTTCTAAGTAATGTTTAATACAGTGAAGACAAAACACTCAGCTCTAATTCAAGTGCCTGTCAGTAACTGAGTAATCGGATGCAAATGAATGCATGCAATTAAGACAAATTGGACGCACCAAACTTAATTCCTGTTCACTTTCTTTCCCTGTTTATTCATGCCCTAACTAAGGGTAACGAATGAGATATTCTTCCGCCAGGCTTTGTGTGTAAATCCCCTTGTCGTCTCCTCTCATAAAGTGTCACTGTCCTGATTACCCTGCAGTGCGGCAGAGAGGGGGCAGTGGGGATGGTGGAGGGGAGGGCAATGTGTGAGCGAGATGCTCGCTGAACTCACCACCGTCACAAACGACCAGTCTGATCTCATATCCTCACAGGGGATGAGTGAGGCTGGTGGCTAGTAGGTACACATCAACCCAGACAGGAACTGAGCTTACCCCCCCCCCCCCCCCCCCCACCCCACATCATCATCATCATCCCCAAGAACAGGACAGGACATCCAGGAAAGACAGGCTGAACAAGAGAAGTGGCTAGAGGGCTGGACTGAGAAGGATAACATCGCAGAGGGAGGGAGGGGGGGGGGGGGGGTAGCTCCTTAACTCAAACTTAGGATCAAACCACCTCCCCTCCTCTCCCTCCCACTGCCGGTCCAGAGTCACCCAGCAGCATCCTCCCTACCGTCATTAGCCGCTGATCATTCAGCGGTCCGTGGCGCCACTTTGAAGGTTAACCAATCAATATTCCAGATGCTTGTCATTTATTAACAAAGTTGGGCCAGCCGGCTAATGACCAGCGTGCATCCAGAGACAGTTCAGTGCGAATGGCCCATTAGAGAGCATTGCCTTGATCTCTCATCCTGCCAGAGCAGAGAGGCAGATAGAGCCAGATAGGGAAAGGGAAAGAAGTCTAATTGAAAGTATGATTGCTTGTCTGTAGCACGGTCACCTCGGATATCTCCCAGCTCATCTCTGGAGCTCGGCCTGTCAGGTGGATTAATGTCCCTGTTCCACCACCTAACCACAGCTCTGTTTCATGTTCAGCCCCTGCCCCCAGCTCACATCAACTTCATATTTTAATTTAGTTCAGCTCTGGAAAGTTAGTCTCCTCTCCCACCCCCCATTCCTCTACCCTACTCAGATCCTGTGCTAACTAAACTGAACTAAACGAGTGGATGATTAGCGAGTGGGTGCAGCCATCCGGCAGGGCACTGTCTCCCAGTCAGTCACACGGCCTCCCGCTCCACGGGCATGGAGTGCCACACACACACCAGCCGACAACACGGAGAGGCACCAGGGAACGGATGCATCTCATGTCAGATCAGATTATAGGAGGAGCTGACGATGTTAATTAGCTAGAGCAAATTTACATTAGCGGATTATGTAAGCAGCCAGAAGCGCAGAGGCTGAGGAACAAAGCGTGGCACCAGCTAAGTCACAGCTTGGCGAGCGCTGCCCTGCCACTTCATGCCAATGTGGCCATGGTTGATCAAGCAGAGAAAGCCTCAAATGCCAATTAGACATGAGCGGGTAATTGTGTCAGGGGGGGCTGGTGGCACCAGGGACCCTGTTGCAATGTCCTCAGGCACTGAACGTCTCCACTCATCTTCAGACATAGCTACTGACAGGTCTGAGCTCACTGATAGGGGGGCACACATACACAGCGGCACACACACACACAGCGGCACACACAAGCACATTTATACTGTACATTCACACATAGAGATAGAACAGTCGTCTACCAGGATTATCAGAGGGGACATTTCAGATAAGGAAATTCAATAAAGAGAGGGTCAGAGGTCAGGATAAGTCCAGTACAGTACAATGCTAAATGCTGTCTTTTCAGTGTTGAATGAGAAAAATAATGATTTTGTGTTTGATACAAATACTGTAGATGATGGTCTTTCACAGAAAAATACACAGCTCAGTCTCCAACTGATGAAAAACCTATGGAACTGTGATAAGAATAAAAAAGTACAGTAGGAGGTATTTCCATCCATCAAAGATGTTCATCAACATGCAGTACAGGGCAGAACTAAAGAAGAGAGAAAGTTGTACAGGAGTGCCCATGCAGAGGTGAAGGCCCCCTACTCCTTTCCTCCAATCCACCCCAGCAGCAGCTCTCTCCAGCCAGCCTAGTCCCAGCTCCCTCCTCCCTCTCCGGCCCCCACAGCAGGACAGGATGGCCGGGGCCTCTCACTGTGAATGAGCCTGCCCACTTCTCTTGTTTCTGGGCTGCTCCTGATTTTAATTGGTTGAGACCGGGCTTGTCTCTCTGTAATCCTTGCATGTTAATAGTCCCACGGTAACGTTCTCCTGCCTAATGGCTGCACAGCGAGGGGCATTATCAACCGCATTACCTCTTATCGAGTTACAGAGCCCCACCGTTCCAAATAAGACACATTTAATTGATCCAGTCTATAAAAATCCAGTGCCGCTGTGAACGCCCTGTTTCTCGGGGTTTCTTTATTTCTTTATTGGCTGTGTTTTCTCCACCTCAGCGAGCCCGGCCCTGCATGAGGTGCAGGGAAATTAGGTTCATTCAACTCCTCACAAAAAACGAGGGATGCAGAGGAGAAATTCAAAGGCTTTGAAATTAGATCAATGGCCTCAAAAATCAATCAAAGGCAAGGCTCCTCAGTCATCGGCCTCTGGAGGAGATTTGAAATGAACCTTTAAAACAGCAGGCCCTGGGTCTGCACCTCACAGCCATGCAGGGGGGAGACCAAGACCGCAGAAAGCGGATCAAAACTCAAAACTACAGCACAATTCAATAACCTACGCAACTCAGTGAGAGCAGCCACACTAACACAAACACACAACGTAGACAACGTAGACACATGCACGTTCACATACACTTTGTCCATTCATTCTTCAACTCTCCAACTTTCAGCAGACCCTCCCTGACACAATCAACCTGTAAAGTACAGACAGAACATGAATAAACAATCATGTTCCCCTTTAATTTCTGTTTCTTAAGACTTAGTGGCAGAAGGAATTCATCAGTTCTGTCATACAAAAAACAAGACATACCAGTCCAGAGCATTCGGGACTCAAACCATTACATTGAAAGTGCTCTTGGTCAATAGATGCACACGTATGTCCTTAATTTCACCCACTGATACACCTAATCCTGTTACTGCAGAATGAAGTTATTGAGCTCAGTGTGATACCTAGCGATTAAAGGAAATAAATACTTTATATCCAACGTGTAAGCGGGGGATGGAATCGAGTTGAGCTTTAAAATATTGGCCTTAAACGCCTGTTGAGAAAAAAGGATAATAAGGAGAGAAACTATGGTCAAATGCTGAGGTAAATCCTACCAACAGTGTTCCCCTGCGCAGGATCCAACCATTCCCAGGCATTAGATTATATAGCAAACTACCAGAAAGAGAGATCGGGAGAGAGAGAGAGAGAAAGAGTGAGAGAAAGAGTGAGAGAAAGAGAGAGAGAGAGAGAGAGGTGTGGGGGGAGCTGACCTTGTCTTTTATTGAGGGACCTTGGCACAACCATCTCCTGCCTCTTCTCTTTAGTGATGGCTATAACAGAGCACGCCAAACAGACGCTAATGCATTTCATCAACTCAAATCACTTCCATATTTAAGAACTGGGTTTCACTTTCACTGTACACTACAAAAACAAAAGCACAGTGCAACTCAGTTGAGATGGCGAGAACAGTAGTCACCCAGTATATAGATGAATTCCTGTGGATTATATTCCTCCTGTTCGTTTTTTTATATTTGTATTCATTTTTTACTGTAGAAAGGCTTGTAAGCAGGCATATCATGGTAAAGTCTACACCCATTGTATTCGGTGCGTGTGACAAATACAATGTTATTTGATTTGATTTAAAGAAGGTAGAGGAGAGGTGGGGATAGGGTCAGTATGTAAAGGCCTACATTTTGCCTGGGGGGATTTTGATCCTCCTGGTGTTGTGAGAAGCAGCTAAATTAAAATCATGTCCATTAAATCCTGTGTCAGCCTAGAAAATTCCCTTTCCTTGACCTTTTAGATAAATTTCCATCAATCTCATTTTACGCACGATTACGGTTTTAATGAGCGATGGGCAGTATTATTGCTCGGTCTAATCTCAATTTTCACTTTTTTTATGTTGCTAGCTAGGCTAAACACTGCTGATAAAGCTGAAGATGGAGAAAAGCCTTTTGATTAAAAAAAATGCAATTTACTTATTTTTCAAAAGCAATTCTTCTTTTATTAACTTATTTGGCAACACCATCATGTAAGTCACAATCATTTAAAAGTTAATTGCTTATTACATACACTCCTATTTATCAAAACAATCATATCCCCCTCCTGGATTTAATTAAATGTTTAATCAGTTCATGATTGATCTCCAAATCTCCCATATTAACTGTCTTATTCAAACCTGTCGACTAATGAACAGGCAACACATGAATGATCCAGCGGCCTTGCTTTCGTTTGATCTAGCTTGTTGCATTCCCTCATAGCAAAGCCAGTCTTATTGGGCACATCTCTGTGAACATGACAGCCATGGTCCTCATGTCAAATCTCCTCTCAAGGGTCTCTTTGAAGATTGCCTTCATGTGACAGGCTCTTACTAATCTCTTTCAGAAACACAGTAAACAATGGCTGCATGCACTCAACCCTCATAGGCCCCTGTTCAAACCTGTTTTATGGCAGAGCAGATAATGTGGTTCATCTCTAGCACACACAGGTAAAACCAACCGTGGACTAGAGAAGGAACAACATCTGGTACTAACCAATAGATGGTGGATCCCCTAAAGTCCTTCTGTTTGTTTTGAACCAGTGTCAGGCAGAGAGGCTCAATCCCTGGGGAGGCTGCTCTTTTGAATACATATTGATATGACTGAGCTCCTAATACAGTGTGAAACTTCCAAAGCACCTTATTGCCATCTCACATTCACTGAGTCTCTCTCTCTCCCTTCCTCTCTCTCCTTCTCCCTCTCTCTCCCTCTCTCTCTCTCCCTCACCCTTCCTCTCTCTCCCTCTCTCTCTCTCCCTCTCCTCTCTCTCCCTCTCCCTCTCCCCCTCTCCTCTCTCTCCCTCTCCCTCTCCTCTCTCTCCCTCTCTATCTCCCTCTCCCTTCCTCTCTCCCTCTCTCTCTCTCCCTCTCCTCTCTCTATCTCCCTCTCCCTCCTCTCTCTCCTCTCTCTGGTACAGACACCTGTAAAGCTTCCACAAAATGTGTTGTTTTAAACTAGTCAATTCCAGTCTATATTTTATGATAGTTGTTGAGAGAAGACTACGGGTTGTGTTATGTTCTGTAGATGTACAGAATGCTTGTTATTGAATGTTCAAACAAGTTGGCCATAATTAATACCTTTCCACTAGTGTACAGTTACTGTGCCTCCCAATACCTAGAATGTTGTATTCAAATCTGCAGCTAAAATCCTAATTGAAAGCTTTTGGAGAAACCTACCTTATACAAGCTGGGAGACTTGCACTGACTACATGACTTCTGACAACAACAACTAGTCTGCTCGACAAATCTGTTCTAGATACTATGACGCGGCTGCTACATTTTGGCAAGAGGGAGTCATTAAGGAAGTATTTTGTCAGAGTGTGTGTGTAAGTATGAGTAAGATTGAGTTAACGAGATGAGGTGAAGTAAAGCACAGACATCCCTCAACATTGTGACACACCTTCAAGATGAATACTAATGAACTTGATGGAGGAGGGGGGTCTGCTGGAGATAAGGGGGGGGGGGGGGGCAATTAAAGAATGCCTAAAGCAACTTTAGCGAGGACAAAGCATCCCGTCTCTCTAATTAAATTCTGTGGCAGACACCTGCCCTTTCACCCCTTCTTCTCCATCTCTCCCTGCTCCAATATGGCAGTCAGAGGAGTTCCAACAGCTCCTTACTCCTCAAGCCCATTGAGGCTGCTCTAAAACGGTCCTTTTCATGGACGCTCCCCACTGATACAACTACACTTGGTGGGTTAGGGTCAAGGAGGGGAAGGATTTCAGAGTTACACTATCATATACAGTATATTTAATAAAATGCCGAACACGTACCACGCTGCACCTTGGTCCTCACCTTCTTCCACCAACGGTCATTACACTGAGACTTTATTTCCCCACCCTCATATGCTTGTCCTTATTTTGCTGTGCTCAGTTTTATAGCAAGCACACATAGTGGGACCCACAATTAACCTAAAGCAGACTGTTCATCAGAAAAAGAACCAGAACCCTGACTTCAGTGTTAATTGTCTACAAATAGTTAATTATCTCCTCGATAGGTGTGTCATCGAAGGTCTGTCCAAATCAGTGGGGAATACAACAGGTAATTCTATTGTTCTTTTGGTTTTTAATTGTCAATTTTTTCCACTCTTTCAATCATTTGTCAGTGGCAATTAAATGGCACCTGTTATAATCCCTGTATTTTCCATGTTTTTCAACTCCAGAATGTTCTACAGCACTATCTTATAGCATAACATTTTGGCCTGATAACAAAACCACTACTCTCTAAAATTCTAGTATGCTATTGACCAGAGTGTACACTACCCTAAGACATTGATGTTTATCTAGTCATGAGTTAGCCTGCTGGTGGTTGTGTTTGATATATGGATGTGGGTGTACAGTGTTCACTATATCGAATGGAATGAGTACCTGGGTAGTGACTATGAGTGTGTGGTGTTTGGTAGTGATGCTCTCCACGGTGTGTCTGAGCTTGAGGTGATGTGTGCTGGCTGCACTCCAGTTTTTAGTGTTAAGTAGTGCAGGAGGGGTCGTGGTTCGAGGCCAGGCACATTTAGCTAATTGAGAGAGTGGCCGGCGTGTTTGAAGTACGCCAGGCGGTGTTACAGGCTTTGAAGTTCGATTGGGTGTTAAACAACCAGGAAATGGGCAGTAGTTAGTCTCTGTAAAGTTGTACGTTTCCTCCTCCTCTGGTGGCAAGGGGAGACAGCAGCGGAGGGGGATTTGCTGTAAGTGTGGTACTGCTCTGGAATGCCCTGTCAGGGTTCATTAGCCCAACCTGTCTCCTTCTGAGGAGGAACTTGGCTAGTGGTTTAAAACCAATTTCCATTACCTGGCTTCGTTTTTATCAACTTCCGTGCCATTACCACCTCTCCTCCCCTCTCTCTCTCTGGCTCTGCCACCTCTAAGAGCTGTGTGGGATGGAGGTGGCCCTGGTCTTAGTTTCCCCCATCTCCTCTCTCTTCCCCCTGATGAAGCTCTGTGGGGGATGAGCCTGCTTCCATACCCTGACTAGAGTATCACTCTGCAGGGGACTTTGTGCCATTAACACCTTCGAAAAGACCAGACACCTGATGAAAAAAGGAAGATTTTGAAGAACATAGAAAATGGTATTTGAATGTTGAGAATAGGCCATTGAGTCACTCTAAGCTTTTAATGGCCTTCAGCAGCTGACTTTCCATATGTCAGACTCAAGGGCACAGTACAGTGCCTTGCGAAAGTATTCGGCCCCCTTGAACTTTGCGACCTTTTGCCACATTTCAGGCTTCAAACATAAAGATATAAAACTGTATTTTTTTGTGAAGAATCAACAACAAGTGGGACACAATCATGAAGTGGAGCGACATTTATTGGATATTTCAAACTTTTTTAACAAATCAAAAACTGAAAAATTGGGCGTGCAAAATTATTCAGCCCCCTTAAGTTAATACTTTGTAGCGCCACCTTTTGCTGCGATTACAGCTGTAAGTCACTTGGGGTATGTCTCTATCAGTTTTGCACATCGAGAGACTGACATTTTTTCCCATTCCTCCTTGCAAAACAGCTCGAGCTCAGTGAGGTTGGATGGAGAGCATTTGTGAACAGCAGTTTTCAGTTCTTTCCACAGATTCTCGATTGGATTCAGGTCTGGACTTTGACTTGACCATTCTAACACCTGGATATGTTTATTTTTGAACCATTCCATTGTAGATTTTGCTTTATGTTTTGGATCATTGTCTTGTTGGAAGACAAATCTCCGTCCCAGTCTCAGGTCTTTTGCAGACTCCATCAGGTTTTCTTCCAGAATGGTCCTGTATTTGGCTCCCTCCATCTTCCCATCAATTTTAACCATCTTCCCTGTCCCTGCTGAAGAAAAGCAGGCCCAAACCATGATGCTGCCACCACCATGTTTGACAGTGGGGATGGTGTGTTCAGCTGTGTTGCTTTTACGCCAAACATAACGTTTTGCATTGTTGCCAAAAAGTTCAATTTTGGTTTCATCTGACCAGAGCACCTTCTTCCACATGTTTGGTGTGTCTCCCAGGTGGCTTGTGGCAAACTTTAAACTACACTTTTTATGGATATCTTTAAGAAATGGCTTTCTTCTTGCCACTCTTCCATAAAGGCCAGATTTGTGCAATATATACGACTGATTGTTGTCCTATGGACAGAGTCTCCCACCTCAGCTGTAGATCTCTGCAGTTCATCCAGAGTGATCATGGGCCTCTTGGCTGCATCTCTGATCAGTCTTCTCCTTGTATGAGCTGAAAGTTTAGAGGGACGGCCAGGTCTTGGTAGATTTGCAGTGGTCTGATACTCCTTCCATTTCAATATTATCGCTTGCACAGTGCTCCTTGGGATGTTTAAAGCTTGGGAAATCTTTTTGTATCCAAATCCGGCTTTAAACTTCTTCACAACAGTATCTCGGACCTGCCTGGTGTGTTCCTTGTTCTTCATGATGCTCTCTGCGCTTTTAACGGACCTCTGAGACTATCACAGTGCAGGTGCATTTATACGGAGACTTGATTACACACAGGTGGATTGTATTTATCATCATTAGTCATTTAGGTCAACATTGGATCATTCAGAGATCCTCACTGAACTTCTGGAGAGAGTTTGCTGCACTGAAAGTAAAGGGGCTGAATAATTTTGCACGCCCAATTTTTCAGTTTTTGATTTGTTAAAAAAGTTTGAAATATCCAATAAAAGTCGCTCCACTTCATGATTGTGTCCCACTTGTTGTTGATTCTTCACAAAAAATACAGTTTTATATCTTTATGTTTGAAGCCTGAAATGTGGCAAAAGGTCGCAAAGTTCAAGGGGGCCGAATACTTTCACAAGGCACTGTAACTGAACACTAAATACAAAGTAACAAAAGGCACAACCGAAACAGCTCCGTCAGGTGCAACACACACTAAACAGAAAATAACTACTCACAACCCATGTGGGCAAGAGCTACGGGCGCCACTGGACTGAGGGGCGCCTCTGGACTGAGGGGCGCCTCTGGACTGAGGGGCGCCTCTGGACTGAGGGGCGCCTCTGGACTCAGGGGCTGCGATTCTGGCAGCTCCGGAGTGAAGGGCGGCTCTGGCAGCTCCGGGCTGACGGGCGGCTCTGGCAGCTCCGGGCTGACGGGCGGCTCTGGCAGCTCCGGGCTGGAGGGAGGCTCTGGCAGCTCCGGGCTGGAGGGAGGCTCTGGCAGCTCCGGGCTGGAGGGAGGCTCTGGCAGCTCCGGGCTGGAGGGAGACTCTGGCAGCTCCGGGCTGGAGGGAGACTCTGGAGGAAGGAGACAGAGAGACAGCCTGGTCCTTGGAGGCACAGGATAGACCGGGCCATGGAGGCGCACTGGAGGTCTCGAACTAAGGGCCTGCACAACCCATCCTGGCTGGATGGTGATTTTAGCCCGGCACGTTTGGGGCGCATGTACAGGACGCACTGGGCTGTGCAGACACACGGGAGACACAGTGTGCAGCGCCGACGCAAGGATATCCTGGCCCGAGGAGACACACTGGAGGTCTGGAGAGCAGGGCTGGCACCATCCGTCCTGGCTGGATCCTCACCCTAGCCCGGCAGATGCGGGGAGCTGGGATGTAGCGCACTGGGCTAAGAACACGTACTGGAGACACTGTGCGCTCCACCGCATAACACGGTGCCTGACCAGTACGATGCCCGCACGTCTTGGAGAGCTGTAGCGCCGAGCTGGCACAGGACGCGCAGGGATAGGGAGGCGCACAGGAGGCCTGGTGCGTGGGGCTGGCACAGTCTTCACCAGACGGCTAGCTCGCACCTCAGGACGAGTATGGAGAGCTGACTCAAGTGACATCAAATCCCAGACACGCTCCATCGGGCGGATGTCGTGCCTCATGCACCAACACAGCAACTCCCTCATTACTCTCTCCTCCAATCTCCCCATTTACTCATTCACTGTCTCTGCTTCGCTTCCGTCGCTCACCTCCAATTTCGCCCTGACTGGCTCTGGTTCCATCCTTGGCCCCTTACGATAAGCACGGGGAGTTGGTTCAGGTCTGACTCCTGACTCTGCCACACTCCCAGTGTGCCTCCCCCAATACATTTTTGGGGCTGCCTCTTGGGCTTCCTTGCCAGCCGTGCCAACTCCTCGTAGTGTTTCCACTCAGCCTTAGCTGCCTCCAGTTCCTCCTGTGGACGGCGATACTCCCCAGCCTGTGCCCAGGGTCCCTTGCCTTCCAGTATCTCCTCCCATCTCCAGATAGCTCTGCTGCTCCTCACCACACTGCTTGGTCCTTTGGTGGTGGTGGGTAGTTCTGTAACGGTCGTCGTACACTAAACAGAAAATAACTACTCACAACCCATGTGGGCAAAAGCTACCTAAGTATGGTTCTCAATCAGAGGCAACGACAGACAGCTGTCCCTGATTGAGAACCATACCCGGCCAAAAACAAAGAAATACAAAAACATAGAAAGAAGAACATAGAACGCCCACCCTAGTCACGCCCTGGCCATAGAGAGGCTTTTTATTCTCTATTTTGGTTCGGCCAGGGTGTAACTAGGGTGGGCGTTCTATGTTCTTCTTTCTATGTTTTTGTATTTCTTTGTTTTTGGCCGGGTATGGTTCTCAAGTGACACTCAGAATGATTTATCCCCTTTTTGCCAAACCTGTCTGAAAAGCAAGTCATGTTCGCCTTAAACAAATTTCACTGCCTTTGTAAAAATTAATAGAGAAAGTTGGGGGAGTAGGGGGGGGCAGTTCTGGACTGCAGCTAATCTACAGCACATGGCAAAAGCAGGAAAGAAAGAGAGAAAGAGAAAGAGAAAGAGAGAGAAAGGAGAGAGAAAGAGAGAGAGAGAAAGAGAGAGAAAGTGAGTAAGAGAGGGAAAGACAGGGCGAGCAAACTCCTGGTTTAATACGAGTCCCTGCCCGTTAATAATCCCCAGCTCCCATCCTGGAGTGGACTTCCCCTAACCTCTCCACTCCGCTCTTCTGTTTCATACCGTTCCAAGACAACCTGGAACTAATGTGCTGTTTATTTCCCCCCAAAGATAGTGTCTGGGGCGTTCTACTCACGCAACCTGTCTTCATCTTCTGCAGCCTCGACACAGGTGGGGAGGCAGAGAATGATGAGGGGGAATAGGAGAGAAGGGTGTGAACCAGTGTTGTGTTACTCACCAATATTAACAAGTACTCTCCCCCCTGCTCTTTCACACGCTCTTTACATGCTAAAGAAATGTACTCAATCTATTTCATAAAGGTCATTAGTACTGTAAGGGATCCTTATAAAACACACAAAGTAAAGTTTTTGGGCAAGACTGCTAGATTCTACATCTAATATTCTTAAAAATATATTTTTTTTACAATATTTTCAAAGGTTTAACAGTAGTATGACACAATGTATCTACAATATCTCTACAAGGAAAGTATGACACAATACCTCTCTTGAAACTGAACCATCAGAGCTGAGTGTCATATGGCGAAAAGCTTTAATCCAAAGTTTTCATTTCCTGGAGAACCCAGCGAGAACCTAATAAAGCAATGAAACAATGTCTATCTCCACAGCACATTGTATCTTGCTGTCACTCAAGGGATGGTCCTTTGTTTGTTTGTGGTTGATGGAAAGAAGACAAGCTAAAAAGCTTTGCAAGAGATAGGCCCAGTCAGTTACAATAAGCACTGACAGCTGCTTTCAGACCATCTAATGCATGCTCTTTCATGGTTCTCCCAGCGATAAAACATAGCCTAAGATTGTGTACCCTTATAAAGGTCCCCCTACACACCCCCAGTGGAAACACAAGGGGGATGTTTGATGTGGAGACGCTGGGGATGCAGCGCTCCCCGTTACTCAGGGCGTCTCAGAGAGAGAGAGAGGGGAGTCTGGTCTAGCCTGGGCTCTCCTCCAGAACGTTCATTAATAAAATATCAAGGAGCTGAAACACTGAGACAATCCCCCTCGTGCCACAGCAGCACAAAGGAGTGAGGGTCTCGGACGGCGAGCCATGGTCGTGTGGAAGACAAGTGTGCCATGGTCGTGTGGAAGACAGGCGAGCCATGGTCGTGTGGAAGACAAGTGTGCCATGGTCGTGTGGAAGACAAGCGTGCCATGGTCGTGTGGAAGACAGGCGAGCCATGGTCGTGTGGAAGACAGGCGAGCCATGGTCGTGTGGAAGACAGGCGAGCCATGGTCGTGTGGAAGACAAGCGAGCCATGGTCGTGTGGAAGACAAGCGAGCCATGGTCGTGTGGAAGACAGGCGAGCCATGGTCGTGTGGAAGACAGGCGAGCCATGGTCGTGTGGAAGACAGGCGAGCCATGGTCGTGTGGAAGACAGGCGAGCCATGGTCGTGTGGAAGACAAGCGTGCCATGGTCGTGTGGAAGACAGGCGAGCCATGGTCGTGTGGAAGACAGGCGAGCCATGGTCGTGTGGAAGACAGGCGAGCCATGGTCGTGTGGAAAACAAGCGAGCCATGGTCGTGTGGAAAAGAGCGAGCCATGGTCCTGTGGAAGACAGGCGAGCCATGGTCGTGTGGAAGACAGGCGAGCCATGGTCGTGTGGAAGACAGGCGAGCCATGGTCCTATGGAAGACAGGCGAGCCATGGTCGTGTGGAAGACAGGCGTGACATGGTCCTGTGGAAGACAGGCGTGCCATGGTCGTGTGGAAGACAAGCGTGCCATGGTCGTGTGGAAGACAAGCGTGCCATGGTCGTGTGGAAGACAGGCGAGCCATGGTCGTGTGGAAGACAGGCGAGCCATGGTCCTATGGAAGACAAGCGTGCCATGGTCGTGTGGAAGACAGGTGAGCCATGGTCCTGTGGAAGACAAGCGAGCCATGGTCCTGTGGAAGACAGGCGAGCCATGGTCCTGTGGAAGACAAGCGTGCCATGGTCCTATGGAAGACAGGTGAGCCATGGTCCTGTGGAAGACAGGCGAGCCATGGTCCTGTGGAAGACAGGCAAGCCATGGTCCTGTGGAAGACAGGCGAGCCATGGTCCTGTGGAAGACAGGCGAGCCATGGTCCTGTGGAAGACAGGCGAGCCATGGTCCTGTGGAAGACAGGCGTGCCATGGTCCTGTGGAAGACAGGCGAGCCATGGTCCTGTGGAAGACAGGCGAGCCATGGTCCTGTGGAAGACAAGCGTGCCATGGTCCTATGGAAGACAGGCGAGCCATGGTCCTGTGGAAGACAGGCGAGCCATGGTCCTGTGGAAGACAGGCGAGCCATGGTCCTGTGGAAGACAGGCGTGCCATGGTCCTGTGGAAGACAGGCGAGAGCGAGGTTTTAACCCCGGTGGTGGTATGTCATTAATGATCTAGGATTGGGAGTGTTTTTCGTCAGGCTCTGTGCCCCGGTTGGAGAGAGAAGCCCTCGCCAGGCCAGACCCAGACCACAGAAAAAGGTGCTCCCACTAATCTGGCCTCATTTTCTGCCTCTTTAACCGTGACCAATGTATTTAAACGGCTGCTCCTTTGACAGATGCTCAGTTCAAATTATTCCGAACTGAAAATTTGCGGGAGCGATATTAAATATCCTTCAGGCCAGACTGCCTAAAGAGAACATTGGAACATCAAAAGGCCAAACACTTCAAAACTCAAACTAATGACCTCAGCCCATCTCCAGGGAACAGGAGGGGTCTAACTCGGTCCCACATCCTCAGATCTTGGTCATGAGAAATCCCACTCCTTTAAATGTAGATTTGATCATTCCCCCGACCCTGATATTTAACACAGAATCTCAAATGAGATACATAATATACATCTCCGTATCACATTCTAAAGCATGTAGAGCATTTACACAGGGACAACTGGAATGAATGGCTTCACTGTAATCGGACACATCAGACCCCATTTCCACAAAATAAAACCAACAATATCATTCCACAAAGCCCATATACCATTTAGTCATTCTATTGACAATCTTACGTCTGGCTGTACACACTGCACATTCATAATGGGAGCCTAAAACAGCAACTTAGCTGGGTACAAAGGGTACAGACTCCCCTAGTAAGGATCTCCACTACCACCGTGAGGCCGCTGTATGTGGAGCATGTTGGACATGTATGAGAGAAACAGAAACAGGACGAGGAGAGCAGAGCAGAGCGCAGGTAGAACAGCTGGCAACGTTCATCTCAGTCCCTGATCGGATCCGACAGCAGTCATTAAATCATAAAACCACCCAACTTCCAGTCTTCAGAAGAGCGGGGTGAGTGAGCAGGCACACCCGGTCAGAGGGGTGAGGGCCTTGTTGCTCACATCAGCTCTATGCAGTCTGACGGGCAGATAACTACTACAGGCCCTGATTACTGCTCTAAACGGAACAGACATTATCTGTATCTGGGGCATCACAAAACTACTGAGCAAGTTTGCCTCTCTTTTACCAGCTGTGTGCTTTGATGAAGACTGCATAACTGTTAGCCTCTGTGGTAATGACACTGTGCTGTCGATGTTGGTATAAATGTATGCTTCATGGCACAGAATGTGACACTGTAGGACTCGGTTTGTCCATGGTGTACAGTGAAGCCAAACCCCATAAAATATGTTTGCATTCAAGGATGAAATAAAAACGAGTCATTGTTCAAATTAAAGCATAGTCCTGGCTAGCAATGGTTTCCCACATGTTCTCACTTCCTATTCCATAAATACACCCAGCATATCACACCAAGGGACCCTGTACATGTTCACACTTCCTATTCCATAAATACACCCAGCATATCAAGCCAAGGAACCCTGTACATGTTCTCACTTCCTATTCCATAAATACACCCAGCATATCAAGCCAAGGGACCCTGTACATGTTCTCACTTCCTATTCCAGAAATACACCCAGCATATCAAGCCAAGGGACCCTGTACATGTTCTCACTTCCTATTCCATAAAAACACCCAGCATATCAAGCCAAGGGACCCTGTACATGCAGTACAGCTATAGAGCTAGAATAGCTGTACTGTACAGCTAGAATTTCACTCCAATGGGCTCCACAAACATGGCATACAGAATTCAGTCAGGGAAACTCAAGAAAGGCATTATAGGACAACCTATTGCACGTTAGCGACATTTTGAAATATTAAGAGTGAAATGAATGGGCACAGTATGGTGGGCCGTCGTTCTTTTTTTAATGAAGTCCTTGAGCGGCCAGTGAAAGGCAGTATTTTGTTTCTTCAAGCTTTGGGGTTAAACAAAAAGCAAATGTTCAACTTCATTCCTCTGAAGTTGTGCCTGGCTTTGAAAAACAAAACCTACACTCTCTCGCCCAGTCTCACCCAGCGTTTTACAAGCCAAATCGAATGCCTATGCACACCAGTGCACATAATTTATGACACTAGCACTTGTAATGCAATTGTTATATCATTGTTAAAGACAGCCAAAAAGAGGAGAGAGAAGCAGCATGTCTGATGATCGAATTCCATGGCAGCCATTTAAAAAAATAGAATAAAATGAGTGCTTCAAGGGAGGCTGTTAAAATCAACTACCTCAGATAGACTCTCCAGCCAGTGGGCTAATATTTGGTTTGTGGATGCCATGGAGAGAGACAGACTGAACATGATTGTATTCCACTGACTAACTTCCCGCTGTTACATTTCTCACTGTGGCATTCTACTGGCGCTTCACATAATTCTCCTGTCGGTCCTTTAGAAGAGGGACGAGTGTCAAGAATGTTGACAATTTCAACACACTTCAAAGTGTAGCGAAATTGACTGGCCAAACAGCAGCCTTTTACACTGAAACAAAGCTCTCCTTACTGGGTACAGACATCAATGTAACATCTATTCCACGTTGGTTCATTGTAATTTCATTGAAATCACATCGAAACAATGTTGATTCAACCAGTGTGTGCCAGGTGGGTCCTCTCTAAACTATGCGTATGTTATCGGTGGTATAAAATATACAACACATTTTCTGCTAAAGTAAACCATTTATAAAAAATATACATTTTCGAAGAGTTAAAACCCCTTTTGTGTGAAGAAATTAGATTCTTTGATTCATATTTTTTCCGTTAAGGATCCCCCTAATGTCTGCAGGGCTGGAAAAAGAATGGGTTTTACTGTGAAATATTACAATCCTATTAATTATGGAAGAAGAGCTCAGAGTGGTAATAAATGTATCTGCCTCATGATACATTCCTCTAGGCCGACCTCTTAAAGACTGCTACGTGGTCCATGAGACCTCACAGGACAGAAGAAAAAAATTCTCCCAGCCACTTGAGTTCTGGGGGATGAAAAAGTTATCAGGGACAAGCTGGGGCCCCACATAATGCCACAGGAGAACAACTTCCCCCTGTCAGTCATCCTGCATCTGAAACATTTCAGCAATTTAAAAAGTATCGCTGCCTGCCAGTCAAGGAGGTCACGAATATTTCAGGGGGCACGCCTGAAAAACTTGAAGCTCTTCAAGGACACAAGCCTAAAAAGAGTTTGGTTTCATCTTCTAGTTTGAAGCTCCTCAATGGTCAATTGTTTCAATCACATCACCTCTGATGACAAGATACATTAAGTTTGAAAGCTGCAGACTACAGACTCCTTCAGAAAGTCTGAGTGAGGAGGAGCCAGAGTTGATTTGTTATTTCACAGTAGCAAACAGAGGGAGGCCAGAGTTCTGCTTTAAAAATATAAAAGTGTGTTCCCTTGAAGGGGAATTTCTAGAAAATCTGAGTCTACCAATGCGCGGCTGGATGTAAACCTATAAGTATTAACCCGGAACAGCCTTGTTCTGGCCCTCCTTGAACTTCAGGGTCCACCGTCAGAAGAATCACCCCACAGTCCTGTTAGCCACATGCCGCATGGATTTCATTTTGGCCATCTGCTGGCTTCATGCTTCTACGCTTTCCTTTCCCGCTGCACATTCTTCACAAATTCAGTAGCTTCCTTCTTCTACATTTGTAAATGTTGTTGACTGTGGAAAGCGCTCATGTTTACTTTGAATCCCTGGCCATCCCAAGGCCTGCTCTAATTACCTACAGCTGTCCACTTCCACTGCTTTCCTTGGCTGTGCTCTTCAAACACAGGCCCCTATTTTCAATGTAAATGATAGATTTGTAACAGACTAAATAAAAAGGTTGATTGTTATTGGAAGCAACATGGCTCGCTGTAATAATGATATTTGGAGTTTATTTTTCATGACAATTATCATTTTTCCTGGCACACGTCCACATTTGGCAACCAGTTTGTATTTGAAATACTTTGTTGCTCTCATTTAGTGCCCGTCTCTAGACCCTCTGGTGGATTCGTAGTGTTTAACTTCCTGCTCAGTCTGAGAACTGTGTAATGAGTGACTGAGTTAACACACTGTCAGAGCCCCAGGTCAGTGTCAATATCCATTCTCACCACCTGCCAACACAATCATATTCAAAGTGCATAAACCTGCTCAATGTATATTAAACGCCATTATACACCTACTATCTCCTTGAAAATTCATACTCCCTCTGTGTTAGTCTATGATTGCAAGGTACTTTAATAATGTTGGAGGCTCAGCTCTGAACGCAAAGGAGAGAGCGAGAGAAAAAAGGGATTATTGAAGAAGTTGATGCACGGCTCTCTGCCTCAGGACCTTGTCTGCTCTCACCTGCTCTGTTTTGCCAGCCAGTGGAACAGCACATTTTACACAGTCTGGGACACGAATTGGCATCTGAACTGTGGTTATTCCTCTGGTATAATCTAATTAAAGGACAGTGCCAGTGGGGTAAAAATCAGAACATTATAAAGTTTGATAGACAGAGACATAAAATGATCCGGAACTCTTTTCCAGACCCACGTCATACCGGGTCCATGCCTGTAACTACAGAGCAGCAGCTGACAGAGCTATGGACTGACTGAACACCAATCCAAAATGCTTTGTGTTTGCTATTCACACAACGTAGATGCTGTAATATGGATTACTGTGAATGGCTTTGAAGTAGCTCCAGTAACTTTGACTGGCATTAAACATCAAGTTATAGAAAGACATTGAAACTGTGTCTTTTCCGTTCCCACTCACACAGTAGCATGACAAGTGGTTCCTGTGCTTTGTCATTCGTCCATTTGACCTTCACAGTGACCTTATTACAGATGTGCCATACAGCCTGACCAGTCTGGATGAGAAGATGCTTAAGAGGAATACAATGTTACACTGTAGGGTGCACATGGCACACAAGTCTGAAATAGCAGCCAAATATATCTATGTAAAAGTAAACATAACAGGTCCCTTTAGGAGCCCTTTAATACTGCCTGATATAGCATAACACGCTCAACGTCTTCAACCACTCATGTTCATTCAGGAAACATCTTGCCCCAAGACAACTATAAAACAAACCATAGGCTGCACGAATGCTACGATCGAAAACTGAAACTAACAAATAGTGTAACTCTACTCCAAAACAGTAGGCTACTCCTAAAAGAAATAGATCTTCGGAAAAATACTTGAGCTGGTACTTAGGCTAAGTAAAGCAGCAGACCATATAGGCCTATGGCAGTTTTTTCTAGTTTAAATGTGACATTTAAGCCAACCCATAACAGTGGGATAGTCCTAAATTGTACACAATGTAATTAAACATGTCTAAAACCGACAAGTGAATTTTAGGAGGATTACAGTTGAAAATGCACACTGTGGTCACATAGTCATTTACTACAACAACCATATGTCCGGTCCTCAGGGAGCAGTCAAGATGGGTGCCATAGAGATCAAAGAACTCTTAACCGTACAGTGCACTGCATCCACTGACCATGACCAATATTTTTATCAAATGGGATTGTAAATGTGTCTACAACTCTCCAACAGGCATATCTCAACTTCATTGCCAAAAATCTAAAACATCTTCACTTATTGTTTAAAAAGTTGCTTGTATATTGAATAGTTGGTTGGAGTGGTACATTTTCTAAATCCAGCAGTACAATAGAAGGGGTGGAATCAATACACTGGGGCACAAGTTTTATAACATACCGATGACCATGAAAAATATGCAATCTAATACTTATTCAGAAACACACTCCACACCACAGTAAGCTGAGCACCAGCTATTATGCAGGGCCAACCTCTTTACCATCCTCAGTCTGCATCTTGAAATAGAGGGAAAGTTTGTGACAGACAAAATCCTTTTTGTTTTCAAAGTTTGCTGAATAAGCTTGCAACGTCTTACGAAACCAAGGATGACGAGACGTCCTTCTCATTTAAGATAAACACGGGGCTGGACTTGAGAAACCAGTATCTCTTGCCTCATTGCGTTAAATTAAATCAATGTTTTAATTTTGGTTATGCTATGTGGCTTTTGGCAGGACAAAGAGATCTCTGAAACACACATACCACCCTCTCCTTCTTCCCTCCCTCCCCTCTCACCACCACCACCCCTCAGAAAAAAACAGGCGTGATTAATTACTAGTCTGGAAGATATAAATATGCCTTTCAGGGAGAGATAGTATGAAAGGGCCTTCAGGCTGCTTGGGCCCTTCACATCTCAGCAGGGAGCTTCATTTCACCGCCTGTAAACTAATTCAAACAAGACCCCACCACAGCCCCAGCCAAACCACCCCTCTGGGAGCCCTAGCCCAGCAACCCTCATTTGGCTCTCATTGCTCCACAGGTTATACACCCTAACTATCACTCATTCACAAACTGCACGAAAGATAATGTTGCCTTTCCTACCCAAGTAATTGTTTCTCCATCAGACGCAGAGTCTGTGGCCCTGCCTCTGAGGTTGTGTTTGGGGGAGTTGTGAAACCGCAGTGACCCAAAGGCCCAGTCTCTTCTGCTGTCAGCTCTGATCAGAGGGGAAACACTAAAATGGCTCCAGTGTTGGGATGAGGACCTCTAAGCTGTCCTAATGAGATATCACAAGCACCTCAAAGCCACCAATGTCTTCAACCAAACAAACCAACCAGCTCCATCACCACCGGCCGCCTCTCAAACGAAGCGGCCCAGAGTCCTCTAACAGAGAGACCCTCTATTGGAAGTGTTCATGGTGACAGCAGCCCAGAGTGCATTAAAGAGAAAGAGTGGTTCCATGGTACACATTCAACATTCAGGATGGGAGCATGTGATGCCTACCATTAAAACCAAAGGGCCTCTGAAATCTGTTTCTGCAATGCATTTAACTATATATCAGTTTCATCTCTGAGAATGAACTTAAAACACATGGCTGGATTCCAAACATCTAAATGAGACTCCGGGAGGGAGACAGATTGATGCAATAGCCCCCTGCACAACTTGCGCAGCGCGCACATACCATGCTGATATTATTGATTATTCTTGATTACTCATTTATTTGTCTCTGCCTACAAATCATCCTGCTCCTAAAAAAGTATAGCTCTAGCCTGTATTCAAAAAGTAGCTCAAGAGAAAGCACAAGTGTCCGCTCTCATCATTCTTGCTGCTTCAAGTTCAGTAGCCATACCTGTGAGATCAGCTGCGTAGCACCGCCAGAGGCCGGAGAAGCACGGGGCAGTTATATTTCAAAGGAAATTAACTTCCTAAATATAATTAGGCTATAGTTTACTACATTGCCAATAAATAAATATTGATCACCCATATTTGTCGCCGTCTGAAAATCGTCCTGATCCTAAAAGGTAGGCTGTTGAACGTAGCTCAAGAGAAAATGCAAGTGTCCTCTCTCTCTCTCCAACTCTGCTCTCTTCAAACTATGTCTAACCTATTGGCTGATATAGCCCAGTAATGTAGCTAGCCTAATATAATGAAATATAATATGAGAATCTCTGGTAAAACATTTTTTGCGCATTGTGATATTACTTATAGGGCGCCAAATTGTTGGGACCATGGCTAGCAAGTGAGCTGCTTCACATACACCTAAAATAACATTGCTGGGCTGCGGTTGGCTTCGGAACCAGTGCTGGTGTCAGTTGCGTGAGCGGGACAGAAAGCCAGCGGGGGAAAAGAAAAAGTCCCGCGTAGATCTCTACCTCAATGGGAAACAACCAGTGAGGGAGATTCCACACAGAACAGGAAATGCAAATCCTCCATATGTGACAGAAAAAGAATGAGCAAAGCCCTGTCCACGTACTTACTGTAAGTAGCAAGGAAACGTCAATCTCACTTTCTGCCAAATAAGACAAATGTGACTCTGTTGAGATTTTCCCCACAGTGGTAATATATCACTGCTCCAATTAGCCACGTTACACGCTCAATTAAGCCTTTCACATACAGGGAACATGCCAAATGTCATCAGGGCCTTCTCCCCTGACTAAGACGAACCTTGGGTTCCAGCAATAACAACACAATAAATGTCAGCAATGCTCCCAGGGATACATCCCCAAATTAGATTCCTCTTAAAGGAGAAAATGCAGTCACAAGTGAGGAGTCTGGCTGCTTTGCCTATCATACAGGAAGAATGAAGATCAGACAAGACCTCCACATGCTCTCAGCACAGATACTCACTCTGGACTGGGCAGAGAGTTATAATTCTACTGCTCACCTGGCCTCTCAATGGCAGGGTCAGGGGTTAGGATCATTTACAACATCAGGTGCTCTAAGATACAGTGCATTCAGAAAGTATTCAGATCCCCTTGCTTTTTCCACATGTTTTTATGTAACAGCCTTATTCTAAAATCAATTAGGTAAAACTATTTCCTAATCAATCTACACACAACACCCCATAATGATAAAGCAAAAACAATTTAAAAAAAAAACATTTTGCAAATTTAAAGCCATAAAGTCGAAGGAATTGTCCGTAGAGGTCTGAGACAGGAGTGTGTCGAGGCACAGATCTGGGGAAGGGTACCAGAACATTTCTGCAGCATTGAAGGTCCCTAAAAACACAATGGCCTCCATCATTTGTAAATGGAAGAGGTTTGGAACCACCAAGACTCTTGCTAGAGCTGGCCGCCCGGTCAAACTGAGCAATCAGGGGAGAAGGGCCTTGGTCAGGGTGGTGACCAAGAACCCGATGGTCACTCTGACAGAGCTCCAGACTTCCTCTGTGGAGATGGGAGAACCTTACAGAAGGACAGCCATCTCTGCAGCACTCCACCAATCAGGCCTTTATAGTAGAGTGGCCAGACGGAAGCCTCTCCTCAGTAAAAGGCACATGACAGCCCGCTTGGAGTTTGCCAAAAGGCACCCCAGACCATAAGATTCTCTGGTCTGATGAATCTAAGATTGAGCTCTTTGGCCTGAATGCCAAGCACCATGTCTGGAAGAAACCAGACACCGCTCATCACCTGGCCAATACCATCCCTACGGTGAAGCATGGTGGGTGCAGCATCATGCTGTGGGGATGTTTTTCAGTTTCAGGGACTGGGAGACTAGTCAGCATTGGGGGAAAGATGAACGGAGCAATGTACAGAGATCCTTCATGAAAACTGCCTCCAGAGTGTTCAGGATCTCAGACTGGGGTGAAGGTTCACCTTCCAACAGGACAAGCTTCGGGACAAGTCTCTGAATGTCCTCTGGCCCAGCCAGAGCCCGGACTTGAACACGATCGAACATGTCTGGAGGGACCTGAAAATAGCTGTGCAGCGACACTCCCCATCAAACCTGAAAGAGCTTGAGACGATCTGCAGAGAAGAATGGGAGAAGCTCCCCAAATACAGGTGTGCCAAGCTTGTAGCGTCATACCCAAGAAGACTCGAGGTTGTAATTGCTGCCAAAGGTGCTTCAAACATGTACCCCTTGAGTAAAGGGTCTGAATACTTGTGTAAATGTAATATTTTTGATATCTTTTTTTACATTTCTACAAATCTGTTTTGCCTTGTCATTATGGGGTATTGTGTGTAGATTGATGAGGATAATAAACTATTTAAACTATTTTACAATAAGGCTGTGACGTAACAAAATGTGTAAAAAGTGAAGTAGTCTGAATAATTTCCGACTGCTCTGTACATACCCGACACAGAGGAGTAGGGGATGGGGACCAGGGCCAGAAAGTGGACAGTTCAAATCTCTATACTACATTATTTTCATACAAAGAATATTGCAGAATATTCTTTGATGTGAAGGGATTCTCTGCCTTTGGGCACAATTTTCACAGTAGCATCTGAACATAAAACTCAAGTACCAATTGTTTCGTATTGTAGGTGTTGTGTGTTTGCGTATGAGAACCTAAGTGAGCATATGTGTCTGTCTCCATTTACAGCCAGCTACATCTTGTAGACAATCTCTCCCCCTCCCATTTTTACTCATTCTACATGGCCCATTCCCCAGGACCCAAATTAGAGAGAATGAAACAGAAGCTGAGCTTGTAAAGATGGCCGTTGGGTTTCCCTCCTTCCCAATCTCCTCACCTTACGCTGGCTCAGGGTTTTTATTAATTTTATTTAATTATCCCGCGAAGCTCTTTTTACACTGTGCTGGCACTGCCTGCGCCCTACTCCCACAGTGTGAGCTGTGTAATTTAATAAAGCCTCATTTAAGAAGGGGAATTTGATTTTTTTTTTAAATTAAGCTGCCGTGATCACCCAGCCCCCAGCCCCCATCTCAGGACGAGATCCAATATTTCACATTATGAACATGTTGAGCAGAAATTATCACCCCAGGACAAATTAATGCTTTCCATAGGATCACACGAGGAGACTATGGAGAGGGTTATATGAGCTACAGCCATGAGGAGAGAGAAGAACCACGTCTCTCTTTTCTCAGGTATTCTTTCTTTTCCCCCTGCCATCATCCAAATATTCATTCATAATTCACCATTTACCACTTTTTCACAGCAGGTGACTGTCTGAGTCTGAATCAAATCGATCTGATGGAGATTTCAGAATGTCACCTCTTTAGTGTGAATGACGACACTAGACTGCAATCTCACATGGAGGAGAAATAACTTGAAGCCAACACTGCCGCTGTTTGGCTTCACTTTAGCAAATTGCACAGATCACCTAATTGTTTACACACAGTATAATGACTCTTTGAAATCCAATCTCCCTAAGCTATCCCGTCTGCACAGCAAACTGTACACATGCACATGGATTCACTGATATAGAAAATGTGCAAGTTGTTAATTCCTATCTTGTGAGAGAAAGAGAGAAAGAGAGATGCTAGATGGTAAATGCAATATGTACACTGCAGATTAAAGTTAAATACCTTCTCACTGCAGGAGAAACATAATCTTCACAATTAATGCTTGAAAATTATAGCCTGGATCTAGTGGCGGTTTTGAACCATACGTTATTGATTTGGAAATGAAAACCTGTACTTTTCAAGGTTAAATCCAGTCCACCCTCATTACCGCTCTGTCCTTGAGAGGCCCAGCATTAGGGCTGCTGTGAGGAGCAGTGAGGGCTGCTTTAATGACGTGACTTTAATGGGATTTAATGTAGCTAGGGGCAATGGAGCAGCAGAGATATGGTTTTAACAAAGAGCCGGGGACCAAGGGTACAGCCCAGAGAGCAGCCATTTTCCATCCTTTTTATTTAGTTCACATTTGGCCAGGCGGGATAAAAGCACACCACGTCTTAGTTGTAAGTGGGTCCCAGGAGTCAGCAGTTACTCTTTGCACTCAAGTCAGGGCTGGAAAGGACTCCAGCTTTTCCACCCCACCATTCTACACTGTGAAACCTAATATAACATTATATAATTTAGAATAGAATAAAAAAATCTACTCCTCATTCCTCACCTTTCAACCTCATCTGAATACCACTAGAGGTACCAACTGACTGTCTGGCTCTCAGCAGCAAACAACACGAATGGAAACACAATTACACACAGATAATATGGACATACAGTAGAACATTAACCACAAACATACTCAACAGGCAAACTCTGTAAAAGAACACTCCTGCTGTTAGATATGATCGTGAAGAAAAATATGGTACCTGAACTTGACCTCTAATAGGCCCACTGATCTGCACAGAGCCAGCCTCTCCTATCAGATGCAATGCAACATAAGTGGGTGAGAGAGATCTATTCTGTCTCCCCTCCTCTACCTCACCACAACATGGATGGATTGGGTTATTGCCTCAAATCTGGGCCCCCTGGCCAGGGGGTGTTCTGGTGCCTCAGGCTCCCTCACACAAAAGGATCCAGGACAAATGGCGGTCCAAACAGTTGTCAAGTTTGAAACCTGGTTCCATTATTAATTGTGTGTAGCTTGCACAAACGCTGAACCCCATTTGCTCCGTGGAGCTGAGTGCTGCAGCCGTGAGGTCACGGCTCAGATGGCTGTGCCTTCAGCTTTCCTATGCTTGATGCGAACAATGTGTGCTTTCTGCAAATAACATTAAACAGCCCGCTCGTACAGTAATGCCCCATAAATATGACTAAATCTTGAAAAGCAAAAATAATTACTTTCATTCCTTGTTCCGAACCCCTTGCAAGGAATAATATATCTTGTTTTTTTCTCTTTTCTGTTCTCTTCCTTGTCTACAAATCAGCTTCCTCTTGAGTGTGGGGGAACGGGAGGATGTTAATGCACAAACAGAGAGGGAGAGTTGATTAGAGCTGTCAATGCAGTGATATATGTGTTATCAGTAACAGTTCTTAATAATCATAGTAGGGCTACAACCAGCCCATTACTGGTCATTGCTTTTTCCCCTTCTCTGGCACAGGGATCAGTATGAAAATGAATTACTGTTCCATCCCTCACTTCTTCCACTCGCTCTCCTCAGCGGCAAGCACCTGAGATTAGTGTTTTTCTCCCTGCTTATGTTGAAAAATACCTCTCTGCATTTTAAATGCTGAATCACACTGCTGATGCATCACTTTATGTGTATTTTATGAATCTCAGCGGGACTTCATTTAAACTACTTGTAAAAAGAAGTATCTCCGAAAAGGTCAAAGACGGGCTACATAATTAAAGACATATACCTGGCATAGCCATGTGTATGTGGACAGCCTAATTAATGTACAGGCATGACTCTCAGATTCACTGATCCTCTGCCAAGTTCAGCATGTGTGGACGCAATGCTCCAGATGAGGGTACGTGATAATGAGGGAGGGGGTAGATGCAATTCTGCTTGCCCTCACCTCTGTCTTCAAAGATTTGGGGAAGAACCAAGGAGGAATGCACAAATGGGGGAATCGCCCAGAGGTCAAGTGTGTAGCTTGACAGGTCACACTAACAATCCACAATGCACACAGACCTAGCAAAGAATGCTAAACCTGATAGTGAGCCCTCATCAGCATGCTGCCCACATGAAAGTGGTTCACTGGCCAGATGATGCAATTAAACTGTTGCTTAGCACTTCTCCCTTTTATGTCCCTCTGCCTGTTGACTTGAATTAAGGCAAAATGGTAAACATCCCACTGAATACGTCAGTTAAGAACAGCCACGGCCACGTTTAATACAGCTCGTCTTTTACTGTGTGTATGATCATGGAGTCTTTTCATAAAGGGTGACATTTCATGTTAACTCTGTTTCTACTTACATTGAGTCATAACTGATGGGTCATATGGGCAAGTATTGGAGAAGTAAATGTCAGCATTACTTAACACTGAAGACAGTACTGGTAGAAAACATTCATTCTAATGGATGAAAGCGAAACATAAAGAAAGAAAAATAAGCTTTTTATTTTTTACAAAGTTTAATGTTTAAATCCTAACACCCCTTGTCCATGACCTGGGTAACCCTCTTCTTTTCCAGAGAGAAGTCATCTTTAATTGCGGAAGGAATTAGGAAACCTTGTCAATCGTAGCTAATTTTTCATAATTACTAAACAACTGTGATGGCAATAAAACAAGCCGCATTGTTCGCACATCTGCGTTTTCCATTTAATCCTTGACTTTCATTGGAGCTGTCTGTAATCCCTCAAACATGACTAATGGGAAACATTAAGTACACGTTTTGGAACAAGTGGTTTTAATTAAAAGGGCTGGCTCACAGAGGGCCTTGGATAGAGGGAGTTGTTTTTATCATTCTTCAGAGAAGTCAGCATGTGTTTTCCCTTTTATTATCAGTTGTGGACACACATCTCTCACAAAGGTGTTGCACATTTTCACAGGAAAGGCAGAGGAAACTTAAAAGTGAGATGTGTGTGTTCATTCAAACCACATTTTTTCCGATAACTTCTTTTAAGGGCTCCTCAGTAAGTAAACATGGCAGAATGAATAAAAGGAGGGCAAATGAAAGTTAACAAGATAATGAAGATGGAACCCAGAAGACAAACAACAGTGTTTAGGATATTGGATTTCCTGTGGGCTTAACAAAAGAGATGGTAAAAACACGCAGAGTGGCATATGAAAGCATCTTCAGGAGACCGCAGAAAGACCTACTTTACCACTTCCGACAGACAGAGAGGAGTGAGGGAATCTCTCCACTGGAAAGATTCATGACCTTGTGCTGCCAGCAGTCTGTTCTGCCCTCATGGGGTGAACTCAACTTTATAGGACTTAATGAACAGCACTCACAGACCTATTTTAGATATGTCTGTGACACCACGACCCTGCAACTTTAAAACATATTACATATGGGTATAATCACTCTAACAGAACCAGTCAACATGAGAGCACACTGTGCTTTGGTTGGAGGTAGGCCTATTTGGGGGAACAATGGATTTATGTATTGAGATTGTTGCTCCTCTCTCTACCCTCTCTCATGAAGAAACTTGAATGAGTGTTTGATAACTGGGGATGAACTATTTACTACCATGGCACTATCGCATCAAGAGGCCTATGTATTTCATTGTATGTTCATCTGTCTTACAAAGAACATTAACAACGCTGGACTTGTGGCCCAGCTATCTAACTCGTGAATCTGGAAACAAATATTATTGTAACGCAGTCTGGTCTCATAGACTAGATGTAATATAGTAAACGTAAATCTGGGAGATTCAAATGATATGTTACGTTTGGTATGATTACATAAGATAGAAGGTTAGGTAGGGTGGGTGGTTGGTTCGTTGGTTGGTCGGGGTGGGGGCAGGTGGGCATATAACGTGAGTTTTGCAAATTCGTAACATATTGTATGATTTGCAATTCGTAACATATCATACAAATTGTAATTCATAACATATCATAAGAAATGGATGATGGACAAATTATTCCATACCATACAAAACTTAACATATCATACTAATTGGAGTGTCCCGAATTTGCATGTACTCTGTTATGTCTACCCCTGAGTCCAGGTTGTGTAATAAAGTATGCATAGAATGTTCACCTGTATTTAAATCCTAGACTGAGATTGGCTAGAGTTGACTGAGAGAGATGGCATCCATGCATGGACACAGACACTCCGCTAGGCCTACCAATATGTTTTGCTTCCTTTCATGAGACATATACTGCAACTTGTCTTAAATGAATGGGAATTTGAGGTGAAATATATATTTAACAGCCTGTGGTTATAACCACAACAATGTAACGTTAATATACACTACCATTCAAAAGTTTGGAGTCACTTAGAAATAGAAATACAGTGTAGACATTGTTAATGTTGTAAATGACTATTGTAGCTGGAAACGGTAGATTTTTTTGTGGAATATCTACATAGGCATAGAGGCCCAATATCAGCAACCATCACTCCTGTGTTCCAATGGCACATTGTGTTAGCTAATCCAAGTTTATAATTTCAAAAGGCTAATTGATCATTAGAAAACCCTCTTGCAATTATGTTAGCACAGCTGAACCCCCCCCCCCGCGTTCTTCATTGCAGCGACTTGCTTGCTAGTTGAGATTTCTGCTCTTCACTCCATTGTCAGTTTAGCCTACATTTCACTGTTCTTTGTAGCAGGACGCATTTGTGTCTGCAGTTTTCGGTTTGGCTATTTGTTTCAAGTGTATGTGCCGGTTCTAGCTTGTTTGGCGCCCATGTCGCCCGTACCTAAATCCACTACTGATTTTGTATTAGTCTATAAATAAATCTCTTTTGTCAAAATTCGTCATCTCTCCCATGGCTTCTTTGACCGGTATTTTTGAAAATGTAAGGATAATAATTCAGCCATAGTTGTTCTGAAATGTTTATTGCTTGCCAACATTTTACTCCCTCTATGTTTAATATAACACACATACATTAAATGATTAATTTCGGTTGCTATTTCGGTTGACTGACGTGAAGTTTGTTCTATAGAAAATATTTGACCCTGATGTGTGCCACAGAAAGTATTAGACACTAGCCACAAAACTAAGGAAATTACAGGGAGGGGGGGGGGGGGGGGGGGGGGGAGAGATTTTTGGCACAACATTGCTCTAACCCTATCCCGGGTTTAATCAGGGGGTACAGCTCTGATCTTGCCAGCAGAGGGCCTTTCCCCCATTCTCCCACTGCTGGCATTGTTCCTTGTGTTGTTTGGTTATATTCTGTTAATCACAATGCATTACATCTGCCCCTCTCCCTGCCTCCTCTCCTCTCTCAGCACCATGGTGATGGCGAACAGGGCCAGGGACCCAGCACTCCACCCACCGTCCATCTGTACTCGTCTGGAAAAGCCATCGGGCCAAGCAGGTTTTGGGGGTGATTGGAGGCTCTGTCGGAACCGGCTCCCGGACTTGGCGTGTCTGTGACAGTCCCTCTCCCGGTGAGCTAGCCGCTATGATGAATGGCCACCTTTTCATTTTTATTGCCTCACTAAATCATATGCCTGCCATGCTTTTATAACCCGTTTCTGCTGCTTTTTTATTTCACCCCCCTTTTTGGAATAAAACTACAAAGACTGTACTTTCATTTTTTTCTAATGGGGAACATGCTGGTCTCTGGGGGTATTTCTGCATGGGGTTGGTATTCAGATGGGGGGGATGGGTTCTTATCAGTACAGGCAGGTTCACTTAGACAAACATCTCAACCTTTAGCTGGACAGACCACTGAAATCATACCATTATTTAAACCATCATTTTTTATATCTTTTGTTTTTCATGCCCCATTGAAATTTGTCTTCGGAATGCATCAACATAGCTGCCATTTGAACCAGTCATACCTGGCCTGCTGCATGGCCCCTCTCTCTGCTATGGGGTAATAAGTACAGGAATAACTCCATTATAATTCAAGAATAACATTAATTATTTAGGCCAGTGTGGGTCAGACTGGGCATTGCTCAGAGAACAGAGGTCACAGTGGCAGTGACAGGCAGACAGTGACGTGTGAAAGTTGTGGAGTGGGTTAGAGGGGGGCAACATGAGTGATTGGTGGTGGGGGATAGTGTTATTTTCTTCCCAAGCTGTAATAAATGGCCAGGGAATGTCACAGTGCTTTTGAATGCCGGAGTCCCTACCTCAGTACCTGCACCTGCTCCCATCTCTCATATAGTCCAGTTATTCTGCTCCTATTAGAGGGCTTCAGCAGGAATGTTGCTGTGTGCAAAGAAATATAATATTAGTCCTTTCTAGGTGTGAAGGTATGGTAGAAATGAATGCCAAAATGTTTTACATTTAAAATGGAGTCATTCTGAACGTATTACATGGCTGATGTGTTTGTCTGATCTTTATGACCTTCTTGCCGGTCCTTTGAATTGTCACCTGGTCACAGTTCAGACACAGATTTGACTGTAACAGCCGTTCCCTACAGGTCAGTGTAAATCACTTCCCTGTTTCAGGGGAGGGAGGGGGTTCTAGTAGCTCAGGCCAGCTGGAGAGAGAGACCTCATTGATTTAAAGTCCTCTGACCCTGTCTCACCAAGGAGACGTAGGTACACTTTCCAGCCAAGTGCCCTGCCGGGCCTGTGCGTGTGTGTCTGCATTGTACATCTTAGCCAGCCATCCAAGCAAATGATTCAGATCAAAAGTTGATTTTATTTGACTCACCCTGACAAGGAAATTAGAAATGCACTGCTAAAAGTTTCCGACTCCCACTCACTTAGAGGTGCCGGTGCCATTATTTATTTATGTTAGCTTAATAGTCCAACCTGCATTACTCTTCAACAGTGTGACTGACTGTGCAGAGTTGTGGCCAAGACCAATTCTGCTGCTCTCCACACTTTACCCTCCCAAATCACAGGCCTGAAATGTTGCTGCCTATCTTTCATCAATCAGACCTCTCTCCAGATAGACGGACAGGCAGAACTACCTCCAACACACCTGTAGAGAGTAAATTCGCAGATTTTGACAAGAGTTTCACCTCATAGATCAGCATAGTCCGCAGTACCTAATTCTCTCTCTAATATAACGGGAGTTTGTTGAACAAGGATCCTAAGTCACTTTGGTCTTCACGTAAAGACGTTTTCTCTTAGACAAAGTTCTCTGTGCTGTATAAATACTCAAAACCAAAAGTGTGTGAGCCAGTGAGTGTCAGTTTGATTCAGCCTGTGTGTCTCAGTGGCCTCTGTAACGAGCTGAGTCTTGACTGATACTCTGTACTCTGTCTCTCCCTGCTGGTCAGAGTGAGGAGCAGCCTTTTTCGTCTCCTGCCCTCCATCGGACCATAGCGTTGAGTTGAGTTCCAGTAAAAAACCTTAAACTGCATTCATTCTCTTTATAGTGAAACATTTCTGTTTATTGTGACATTGGGTTGTGATGGATCCAAACAAATGTAGCTACTGATTTGCTATCCAGGCGTTCTATAGATAACATCGCACTGTGTACACACTTGTTGAACCAACGTTGTTTACATGTCATTTCGATGAAATTACCAACATGAAATAGACAATAGCCAGTGGGATTACACATACATACATACATACATACATATAGTGCATTCGGAAAGTATTCAGACCCCTTGACTTTTTCCACATTAAAACTCCTTTTTCAACCACTTCACAAATTTCTTGTTAACAAACTATAGTTTTGGCAAGTCGGTTAGGACATCTACTTTATGCACGACACAAGTAATTTTTCCAACAATTGTTAACAGACAGATTATTTTACTTATAATTCACTGTATCACAATTCCAGTGGGTCAGAAGTTTACATACACTAAGTTGACTGTGCCTTTAAACAGCTTGGAAAATTACAGAAAATGATGTCATGGCTTTAGAAGCTTCTGATAGGCTAATTGACATAATTTGAGTCAATTGGAGGTGTACCTGTGGATGTATTTCAAGGCCTACCTTCAAATACAGTGCCTGTTTGCTTGACATCATGGGAAAATCAAAAGAAATCAGCCAAGACCTCAGAAATAAAATGGTAGACCTACACAAGTCTGGTTCATCCTTGAGAGCAATTTCCAGACACCTGAAGGTACCAGGTTCATCTGTACAAACAATAGTACTCAAATATAAACATCATGGGACCATACAGCCATCATACAGCTCAAGAAGGAGATGTGTTCTGTCTCCTAGAGATGAACGTACTTTGGTGCGAAAAGTGCAAATCAATCCCAGAACAACAGCAAAGGACCTTGTGAAGATGCTGGAGGAAACAGGTACAAAAGTATCTATATCCACAGTAAAACGAGACCTATATCGACATAACCTGAAAGGCCGCTCTGCAAGAAAGAAGCCACTGCTCCAGAACCGCTATAAAAAATTCAGACTACGGTTTGCAACTGCACACGGGGACAAAGATCGTACTTTTTGGAGAAATGTCCTCTGGGTTGATGAAACAAAAATATAACTGTTTGGCTATAATGACCATCGTTATGTTTGGAGAAAAAAGGGGGAGGCTTACAAGCCGAAGAACACCATCCCAACGTGAAGCACTGGGGTGGCAGCATCATGTTGTGGGGGTGCTTTGCTGCAGGAGGGACTGGTGCACTTCACAAAATAGATGGCATCATGAGGCAGGAAAATTATGATTGGAGCTTCTAGGAAATGGACCCATCAAATCCACTCCTAGCATTTCCCAAGGTCGGGTAACCACCGTTTGCTGCAACTTGCCAGCAGGCTTTCTACCTTCTGGTTTGTACATTTGACAAACCTGACAGTTTCGGATGTGTGACTTCACATCCATGCTCAGATGTGGCCAGTACAGTAACGCTTGCAACCGCTTGTAGGTTTTGAACCTGCCCAAATGACCAGCTAATGGGTCTTCATGGAAATGTTGAAGCAGTTGTAGGCGTAGAGTTTCAGGTATGTACAATTGGTAGAGGGTTCTGTGAGGTAGTTGTACAACACGGTAGACTTTGTCTTCCATGATGGTCAGCTTTGTGGTAGGATTGACCATCTTTTCTCCATCTTCCAGGATAGTCTGGTACAAAGCCTGTACTTCTGGATCATCCTGTTGGGCTTTCCATATGGTCTCATCAGAGATGGGAAAGTCTGTTTTGGGCGAGTCTCGACTGCTTGACAGGACAGTAGCACATGTAAAATGAGGGCCACCGTTATCACAAGCAGGAGCCCTGGATAAGGCATCTGGAACAGTGTTGTATTTTCCTTTCCTGTATTCTACTGCAAAGGTGAACTCTTGCAACCGTAGAGCCCATCTTATGAGTCTGGTGCTTGGTTTGTTGGTCTTGAACACCCACACAAGGGAGGAATGGTCAGTGACCACAGTGAAGTGTCTTCCCTCCAGGTAGTACCTCCACTTTTCCAAAGCCCAGACAACTGCAAGGCACTCTTGCTCGGTTGTGGAGTAGTTCCGTTCTGCTCCATTCAATGTCCGACTGGCGAACGCTAGCACTTCTTCAGTGCAAAGTCCAGTCTGTTGGACTAGGACAGCACCAAGTCCAACATCACTTGCATCAGTGTAAACAACAAAAGGGGAATCAAAGTTGGGATGACCTAAAATGGGAGGTGTGACGAGGTGTCGTTTCAGGGTTTCAAAGGATGTCTGACACTCTGCCGTCCATAGGAATTTCACTCCTTTTCGCTTCAACGCGTTGAGGGGTTCTGCCACCTGGGAGAAGTTCGACACAAACCGATGGTACCATCCAGCCATCCCAAGGAACCGTTGAAGGGCCTTGAGTGTGGTTGGCACAGGAAAATCTTGTACCGCCGTGGTCTTTTCAGGATCCACATGAATGCCGTCGAAAGACACAATATGGCCAAGGAACTTCAGGGAAGTTTGGCAGAAGTTGCTCTTCTTCATATTCACGGTCAGACCAGCTTCTCTTAGCTTGTCCAACACTGCTTGAAGATCTTGAAAGTGTTGTTCTCTGTTCTGGGAGTAGATAATTATATCGTCCAGGTAGACGAAACAGATCTTCCCTTTGAGCTCACCTAACGCAATCTCCATCAGTCTTTGGAAAGTGGCAGGTGCATTCTTTAATCCAAAAGGCATCACCTTAAAGGAAAACAAGCCCTCAGCACAGACAAAAGCAGTCTTGTCCTTGCTTTCCTGGTCCATCTCAACTTGCCAATAACCACTATTGAGGTCAAGGGTAGTGAACACAACAGCGCCAGACAATGACTCCAGGATCTCGTGGATGGTAGGAAGAGGATAGGCATCAGTCTGGGAAACATTGTTGGTCTTCCTATAGTCCACACAAAATCTAAGACCACCAGTCTTTTTTGGGATGAGGACAACAGGAGCAGCCCAAGGAGAGGAGGAACGTTCTATTATATATTGTGTTAACATATCATTAATGAGTCCCTTTTGGATGATTAGCTTCGCTGGGGACAAACGATATGGCTTTTGATTGATCGGCATTTCCTGTGTAAGGAATATTTTGTGCTTCAGGAGCCCGGTGCGTCCTAGCCTTGAAGTACATACATCAGCATTATTCTGCAGCTGTTCCAACAGCCGTAACTCCTCTGGATGTTCCAGCTGAGCTCTTCTTACAGCCTGTAAAAGGAGATCGTCAGAAGGATTATCAAGGGTTAGTGGTAACGGAGCAACGGCAGAGAAGACTGCCACATTTGAACCCCAATCATGTAACTTCGTAGCTTCTGATTGGAAGAAATGCTTCTTGCTCAGATTGTATGGAAACCAGTAGCAATTGTGTGCGATATCAATCTGGACACCACTGAAGTACATGAAATCAATTCCCAACACGACAGGAAAAGCAAGGTTCTTGGTTTGTAGGATAACCGAAGGAATCATATAGGAGCGGTTACACAGGCGGAACTCTACCTCACTCCATCCAAGTGGTCGTTTAGCCTCACCATCAGCCAGATAGAGTGGACCTTCAGTCCACGGCTTCAAGTTGTATTGTGGACCTTTAACCTCCTTCCACAGTTTCTCATTGAGCAGTGTGTAGGATGACCCGGTGTCCAGGATGGCTCTTCCTGTCCATGGGCCTATGGACAGGGGTAACACCAGCTGGTGCGGTATGAACTGAAAGGAAGGGGATGTCGATGGGGGGGCGTAGGCAGTGACTCTTGGGATTTCAGCTCTGGTTAAAGCACCCAGAGAAGGATGATCATTCCTGCGAAGAGAGTTAGGCGTGTTGGCCTGTTGTGATTTGTGGTTTCTGGAAGGGTTTTCTTGATACGGTCTTGGACATGTAGCTGAAGAATGTCCCTTTTGATTACATCTCCAACAGAACATGAGAGGGGTCGTGGCTGGAGACTCTAGCTGTTGTTGATGGTCTGTCTTGGGTAACCGTTTGGGTGTCTGTTTCTTTCTTTGGTCATATTGCTGTTGGCATTCTCTGTCCTTCTCAAACTGCTGTCCCAAGCGAACCAGTCCATCGACCGTGGTGACTCGTTCTCGGAGTTGACTGGCTAGTAGTGGGTTGATGTTCTTCAAAATCAATTTAATGACCTCTTCCTCCTCAATGCCAGGTTTCCACCTTCTGCACAGGGAATGGTAACCGTATGCAAAGTCACGGATACTCTCTTTCTCTCTTTGCACTCGATTCCTGACTCTGTCTGCCAGCTCATCTGTGTAGTCCTCAGACAGAAATGCAGAGGAAAACTTGGCCTCAAAGTCAGCCCAGGAGGTAGTGGTGAGACGTGCCACATCCCACCAGTCTCGAGCTGTTCCATGCAACACATTCCTCAATGTGGCAAGGAGTTCTTCGTCAGCCAGGGGATTGAGGGCAAGAAAGTCACGACATCTTTCTAGGTACATTAGCGGATCCGGACTGTCATCTTTTTTCCCAAAGGTGGGAAATTGCAATTTAATGGGCATCGCCCCCACATGACGTCTACTCAATTCACCATGAACAAACGAGCTAGGAGGGATTGAGGAAGTAGAGGGGGAGGGCGTTATCGGACAATGAAAATGAACACCAGGATGCATGGTGGATTGCATCCTGCAAGGGGTGGCTGTAGCATGGCCTTGTCTTGGCTCTTCAGAGGTGCCAGCTTGGCCCTCAGTGGTCTGAACAGAAGTGGACACTAAAGAAACTCTGTGTAAGGAGTTGTGCCTAATGGAGGCCATGTCCACAGACACGTCATCCAACATTTTAACACAATTAGAGAGCTCTGTTTGCAAGTGGTCTACAGTGTTAACCATGGGAGAAAAAACAGAATTAACGTCCTTGAGGACCTCAGTGTGATGATGTTGCAGGCGCCATTGGAGAGTGGCAGTGAGTTGGTTTCGTTGGTAGTCAAACTGCCTGTCCATGGCACCAGTAATTTCCCGTCTTCCACTCTCACTGAGCTCTGTCAGCGTGTGGGTTAGAGTGCTCAGTGAGTTTCTGAATTCCATGGCACTCTGTTGTTGCTCTTCCCTCAGACATTTTAATTTATCGTGGATAAGAGTTTGAAGATATTGTTGAGTCCGACGAATATCAAGGATGTCACCTTGAAGTTGTAAAACTACAACCTCTGGAGATAAACCAGACAATGGAGGAAGGTTGGGTGTCAGATGGAGGGCTGGCTCAGTACTTTCACACAGATCCATGTCAATAAGTGAGTAACTGGTTAGACCTCCTGTGGCCTGTGGTCCAGACCGAGCATTCAGATTCCCAGGGCTCTGGCCCAAATCAACTCCATTATCTCCATTCCCATTATGTTTTGTGTTGTCAGCTTGATGGTCAGAATGGCCCTGTGTATTCCCATTGACAGGTATGAAATGGATGAGCACATTATCTTGGGGTGAATCCATTGTTTTAATTCCACACAAAATATTTGCTTTGGTTAGTTCTCAATGTTGAGCTGCCCCATCTGGGGTGCCATTTTTTATGTAACGGTTTTGACTTGAGGTTATTTTTTATAGGGGTGCCAGGTAGGTTGTGCCTACCAGAGAAAACATTGGTTTCTCCTTTTAGTTTGGGAGGGAATGAGTCCCATCTGGTCCGTCAAGTCTACACCAATACAAAGGACTTATGTAAACGTCAGGAGGGAAATCAACTTTTCATAAACCCTTAAAACATTGAAAAGAACTTCAAAACAACTGTATTCTTTTGCGTGGGTTGTATTAGCAACATCAATGAATTACACACACATAATAATATAACACAATGAGTTCTGGTTCCTCCAGAAATGTCCTGTACCTCGGGCCTAAAAAGAGTCCAGCCCGGTAAAGGAGTTCAGTGAACTCAAGTGACTTTTGTCACGCAATGTTTGTCCGTTCATTCCGTGTAGCGTAAACCCAGTATTAAATCATACAATCAATATAACAATTTTACCACAGAACTTTAAAGCGTATCAGCTCTTACTAAGTCCTCAACTACATCTAACTACATAAATCATCACCGTATACATCATATCAAAACAAATGAAATACCGTATACAAAAAAGGTGGTAGTCAGTCGGTCAGTCAGACAATCCGCCAATAGATCTCCAGCGGAGAAAGGCCACGAAGAATGGAGAGGTGTAGTCCACGGACGCAAAGAGTGGATCCGATCCTGGGTAAACTCTCTCAGGCTACAAAACAACCGGAATAGAGAAGCTTTGGGAACACATCCTCAGTCACGTCTCCATCACAAACGCCACTTTTGCGCAGCTGATGCTGGCTATTTAATTGGGAATTAAAGGGAAAGCACCCTATTGGAAGGAGAAGCACTGAGACGGCTCAAAATAATTCAGGGCCGTCACAGTATATATTGAAGCAACATCTCAAGACATCAGTAAGGAAGTTAAAACTTGGTCGCAAATGGGGGTGAAGGGATCCCTAAGAAGTTTTAAGGACAACAAAGTCCAGGTATTGGAGTGACCATCAAAGCCCTGACCTCAATACCATAGAAAATTTGTGGGCAGAACTGAAAAAGTGTGTGCGAGCAAGGAGGCCTACAAACCTGACTAGGTTACATCAGCTCTGTCAGGAGGAATGCACCAAAATTTACCCAACTTATTGTGGGAAGCTTGTGGAAGGCTACCCAAAACGTTTGAACCAAGTTAAACAATTTAAAGGCAATGTCACCAAAGAGTGTATGTAAACTTCTGACCCACTGTGAATGTGATGAAAGAAATAAAAGCTGAAATAAATAATTCTCTCTACTATTATTCTGACATTTCACATTCTTAAAATAAAGTGGTGATCCTAACTGACCAAAGACAGGGAATTTTTACTAGGATTAAGTGTCAGGAATTGTGAAAAACTGTGTTTGAATGTATTTGGCTAAGGTGTATGTAAACTTCTGACTTCAACTGTATGTTCTAAATCCAAATATGTATATGTACACTGAATTTACAAAACATTAAGAACACCTTCCTAATATAATGTCCCTAAGTATTCACACACCCGAGTTAATACTCTAAGACCTTTCCACACCTGGATTGTGGAACGTTTGCCCATTATTCTTTTCAAAATTCTTCAAGCTCTGTCAAATTGGTTGTTGATCATTGCAAGACAACCATTGTCAGATCAAGTAGATTTAAGTCGAAATTATAACTCTGCCACTCAGGAACAATCACTGTCTTCTTGGTAAGCAAATCCAGTGTAGATGTGGCATTGTGTTTTAGGTTATTGTGCTGTTCCTTTTTTATCCTGAAAACACCCCAGTCCTTAATGATTACAAGCATACCCATAACATGATGCAACCACCACTATGCTTGGAAATATGGAATCATTAATGTGCTGTATTGGATTTGCCCCAAATATAACACTTTGCAAACAGGATGCATGTTTTTGAGTGTTTTTTATAAAGTACAGGCTTCCTTCTTTTCACTTTGTCAATTAGGTTAGAATTGTGGCGTAAATACAATGTTGTTGATCCATCCTCAGTCTTCTCCTATCACAGCCATTAAACTCTGTAACTTGTTTTTAAAGTCACCATTGGCCTCATGATGATATTCTAGAGTGGTTTCCTTCCTCTCCGGCATCTGAGTTAGGAAGGACACCTGTATTTTTGTAGTGACTGGGTGTATTATTACATCATCCAAAGTGTAATTAATAATTTCACCATACTCAAAAGGATATTCAATGTCTGTTTTATTTTTTGTACCGATCTACCAATAGGTGCCCTTCTTGGTGAGGCATTGGAAAACCTCCCTGGTCTTTGTGTTTGAATCTGTGTTTGAAATTCACTGCCTAACTGTATGTGCGGTGTACAGCGATGAAGTAGTGATTCAAACACTATTACTGTACATGCATCTTATTATGTGACTTGTTAAGCAAATGTTTAGTCTTGAACTTATTTAAGCTTGCCATAACAAAGGGATTGAATAAGTATTGACTCATGACATTTCAGATTTAAAAAATGTATTCATTATTAAACATTTTGAAAGTCATATTCCACTTTGACATTATAGGGTATTGTGTGAAAAAAATCTAAATGTGATCCATTTTAAATTCAGGCCGTAACAAGTGAAGGGGTGTGATTTGTTTTGTGTAATACAAGTTGTGAACACTAGAACGCTTTAGCAAGATAATCTAAATTTGAGGGTAATTTTTTATCTGGACCTGATGTAATTTTACAGGGCACCAAGGACCATTCTGCCTTCGTCCTGCCGTGACTGACAGGTTTTATGAGCTATCAATCACCTTAACAAAGCTGCAGCATGAGAGAGAGAGAGCCACTGCCAGGGGAGGTCTGACCTGCGGCCTAGCGTGACATTCAGGGAAGGAGAGCTGCTCACCCAGGAAATCCCATTACACCAAAGCATGATGGATATCGCTCCTGGAAAAGCTCATATGTGGTCTGACATATAATTTGTTATAATTTGTAAAAATCATATGGCCACGTTCACATTTCTCTATGTCTTTCGTTCTTTCCAAACTCCTCACTCTCCTATCCTTCAGCCTACACACAATGTCTCACATACTGAAGGTCCAGAATATTCTGCAGATTCGCACATCTATCTCCTCTGCAGATGGCTAGGAAGTGTCCCAGCCCAGGAAGGGTAAAATGGCCCCAGTATGACTATGGTATGTCAGTGGGGGAGCTGAGAAGTTTTCTAGTGTATTGAATGCACTGTAGACTGTATGAACTTGTCGTCATCATCATATCGTCTCTGCCATGTGGAGCAGTGGAGGCTGCTGAGGGGAGGAAGGCTCATAATAATGTCTGGAATGGAGTCAATGGAATGGTATCAAACACATCAACGATGTGGTTTCCATGTGGTTGATAGCATTTGATTTACTCCATTCCAGACATTATTATGAGCCGTCCTCCCCTCAGCAGCCTCCGCTGATGTGGAGGTAATGTTAACATTAGAATGCTCAATTTGTTCAGTTATAATATAAGACAGACTATTGATTATTGTTCAGTTATAATGTAAGACAGACTATTGATTTCTTGCACACAAAGGATTTGGCTCATGTTATTATTATTTTTTACTTCTTCAACCCAGATGTCCATTTTTATAGATGTCTGGGAATTTACTCTATTAAAAATGAAGGACATTAATATGAGATCTCTGTCCATTTTTGGATACTCAAAGTGAAAAATACATGTTGGACTTCACTGTCCACTGCTTTGTTTCACATTTCTTTCCTAATAATCTAAAAACAATATGACATGATTGTTAATATGGTGCTTTATATTATTGTTACTCCATTACTACAACAGTAGATAGACCACAAAGTGGCTTTGTGAAGATACTAATGTCACTATATTGTAGATTGACATAGATGACCCTCCATTGCTTTGAACCTGTGTTTTATGTAGAGACAAGTCAGAGAGAAAGGCTATCTACAGTGCATTCACTATCTGTATAAAGGGGCCCAGGGGAGGTATAGTTTTATTTGCAAACACGTTATCCCTCTACCTCTGATCAATACCTCCAAACAGCTGATGGCATGCTCCCCACATGGGCAAAGGTGAAGAAAGAAGCCCCTCCCCATTGTGAAACAGAGTAGAGTGCAGACCGGTGGAACTAGCAAACTCTGCCCCCAGTGGTGAAATATAGCACAGTCTCTCGTCCAGTTGGAATTACACTCAAACTTGAGAATCTGGCATCTTTTGTCCATAGAAGTCTACTGAAATTACAAATATTAAACATTGATCAGCGGTACTCAAATACCATTCTCAACTGACCTGCAGTAACTGACTGTAATGATGACCTTTGATCTGGTCATATACTTTAGTTTTTGCTGTCCTTTTTTCCTCAGCCGTAGAAGTGATTAAGATAAGGTAGCTCATTGACTGTATCGGCTGTTTTTTCTCTTCCCAGTGAGTCATGTTTACCTGCCTCCATTTGAACCCTCACCTTTATTATACTCTACTCTGATAAGAGAGTCGCAAACATACAGTGGGCCAAATCTCAGTGTCTCTCTCTTTCCCTCCTTTGGAAGGCTGTTTGGCATCTGTCACACTGATCTGGAACATTAGCTACCAGCTAAATACATACTGGATAACTTGTTCTGTTATACAACCTGAGTAAGAACTGCCTGCCAGGAATACTGGGACGAGAAAAGGAAGAATCTAAAAGGTGCACATGATTTACTGGGCCAAGGAAAACATCAGCACAGGACAGGAACCAGGACTTTGGAGGCCTGTGACCGAGTGGAGGAATAGTGGTGTCACACAGAATGACAACACATTGATTTACCTGAGCTAGACAGTCAGGAAGACACAGAGAGGAATTAAGTGATTGTGCTGAAAAAGTGGCTAATTTTGGAACAGAGTGGTGAACTGAAGAGGAAGGTCGTGCAGCAGCCTGCTCTGGTTCCTTTGCTCATATAAATCAGACTTTTGTTTGGGCCTAGTGTGGCCTCCTGAAGCAGTGACCAGAACCATGAAGCTGTCAGGGAACGTGCTGGATCTGGACTCCACAGACTACAGCACCACCCTTGATCCTTCCTACACCATGTTGGAGTTTGACAACCTTAGGGTGTTTCCTGTAGAGACAGGTACGACTGGTATAATGACACCTTTACCTGTCTGTCCTTCACTCATAGACTGGTGCACAACAATACCAAAACACCGATCTGACATTTGAGGGGGTTTGTATGATATTCAAAGGACATTCAAATAATATAAAATATTGAATATCCATTCATTTTTATAAGTTAAAATTCATGAGTAGATCTTGGTAACTTTTTAAAACCTGTTCTTTCCATTCAGCTGGAGAGAAAACCAGGCTTACAAAAAGAGACCCAGTGCCCTTGGAAAAACATGGTTTTAAAAAGTACTCTCAGCGCTTTACAATGTAGCTCTCATGCACACAGGAATTTGTAAGACCATTTTCTCATGGATAAAATAACATTAGCTTTCATTCCACAAAATGCTGTGAATACAACGGTCATTACTCCCGACAATACTGAGGGTGATCTAAAGACCTCCCTCTTCTGCTTTCCCTTATAATCTAATTTGAACTTATCATTATCATCATTAGGAGTCTGTTCTGCTGAATCAGGTCCTTTCTTTGGCACTTTTAAGGAGATGCTTTACCAGCAGACTGCTTTCCAAGGCAGATAGCTGTGTGGAAGATGTATTCTAATCTCTTAATTCAATCGAACTGATCTTTGACCACAGAAAGCATTCTCCATGTTAAATTGTTATCCCTGGTTGCTCAGTCTCCCAACTCTAAGTGTGCAATTTAAATACATTACAGCCTGGGGGCAATGTCCCTGTGACTGCACAAACACTACACCAACAAAGTATATTTGACGGTCAGTGGTTTTAAGAGAGACAATCCTGCAGCGATCGAACACTGACAGGACACAATTTAGAGCAACACTGAGGGAGATTGAATTAAAATGGAGCTCCCAGTGTAAAATTAGCCAGTGGACTTTGTCTTTGCCACTGACCTGAATCTGCTTTAATTAAATGGGGAGTTTCCTCTTCCTCTGAGTAATAAGCAGCAGTGGTCCTCTGAGGGCCTGTGAGTCTGGCAGCAACATACAGCAATGATATCTCTACCTATAACCCTGCTTTTATTACCCCCTCCAAACCTCATCAGCCCTGGGGAACAACACAACTCTGCCATTGTTCTTACAGCCCTATAAGCTCACAATCAACACATTTCTGCCTTTGAATGTTGTGCTTTTTTATATGCAGCACAAGGTTATTTCCCTTCACAGAGGTGGAATGAACAGGGATTCATTAATCACCTTAGCTGATGATGCCGTTGATTAATTATTTGCTCTGTAATCGTGCTTATCTGCTGTCACACAGCGTTGACAATCTCTCAGCTGAGTGATCCGCTCTCTGCAGACGCTGTTGCAGCTTATTAGCAAGGCTTGGAGATGTTTACTTACTCATCAACAATGGGGGCCCATCTGTAAAAGTAGAACCGTGTCCTACAAGACCAATATTCCATTGTGCATCTCCAAAGCTTTCTAATGTTAGCCTGAGGTCATCGGTAATAGACATCCTCTCATGTCTGTCCCCAAGTGTCAAGAGTCAATTCAACACATGCAGTAGCCCTCCAGTGTGCTGTAGTGTATGAATCTCAATCATTTTCTTGTGATTGACTGACAGAGTTGATGATGCCGGAGCCTGCCCCTCTGCTGCCACAGACCAATGGGAGCGTGTGTTCCATATGTGCAGACAGGGCCACAGGTAAACACTACGGTGCTTCCAGCTGTGACGGCTGCAAGGGCTTCTTCAGGAGGAGCGTCAGGAAGAACCACGCCTACACCTGCAGGTGAGACTCATCACCACACAGATCACTGAAAAAGAGGACTACATCTCAAATGACAACCTATTCCCAATAGAGTGCCCTATTTTTTTTATCTGATCCAACCTGTTCTCACAGCATTACGTATTATTCTGTAAATAAATCCACTCCATTTAATATATGTTACGGTTCGGTTCGTATGGTATGTATTCATTTGTGGATGTCCATCACTCATTTAGTATTAAATTTGACCAATTACAATTTGAAAAACATACAACATGTTACGAATTTGATAAACATATGAGATGTTATGAATTCTAGCTAGGTGGCTAGGTGGCTAACATTAACATAAGCTAGGGATTGGTGGTTAGATTTAAGAGGGTTTCTGTTTATGCTGATATCAAACCTTGGGTTGCACGGGCCAATTGCAACTTGGTGGTTAGGGTTAAGGTTAAGTTTATGACTAGGTTAAATGGCTAGGGTTAAAAGGGTAAAGGTTAGCTAAAAGGGTTAGGGGAAGAGTTAGCTAACATGCTAAGTAGTTGCAAAGTAGCTAAAAAGCAGTAAGTAGTTGAAAAGTTGCTAATTAGCTAAAATGCATAAAGTTGTCCGTAATGAGATTCAAACTCGCAACCTATGGGTTGCTAGACATTCGCGTTATACACCCACCCATCCACCTCAACCAACCACCCAACTTTAAGTAACCATCTGTCTTAGGTAACCATACCAAATGTAACATACTGTATCATACTAATTTCAGTGTCCCGGATTTACAATTACTATGTTACGTCTAGTCTATGAGACCAGGCTGGATCCCCATATAGTGCGCTACTTTTGACCTGAGACATAACAATAAGGCACTAAATGGGAAATAGGGTGTAATTTGAGATACCACCAAGGTTCTGTTAGAACTGTAGACCATTGGAAGTATTATTAGGCACACTATTGTCCACCTCCGACCCACAAGACAATACAGAGACAAATTTACTGCCTATGACTAGGGCAGCTGGTAAAAACATGTAGCTGAAATGCTGGTAAAGTACTTTCATTCACAGTGTTCAACCCCCATTTCAATAACTGATTACTTTCTCTGGTGGTACGGTTCTCAACCACATCCATTGTGAAGTGAAAAGTATGCGAGTTGCGTTGGCCAAGAATTAGAAAGCCAACTTCTGTGTCATAGTCTCTGGGTTTTGTTCAGACAAAGAGACAATAACCTTAATACAGTGATGGAAGACTCCAAAGTCAATGGTGTGATGCGTTTTACTCTCTCACATGTGAGAAGTCGATTTTACCACACTGTATGGACTATAGGAGTTAGGAGTTGTCATTTTGCAGGTTTCATTGAAAGGTGGTTGTATGTCTGGAACTAAGTGTTAGGAGCCTGTCTGAACATGTGTATGTCCACAACACAGAAATTGTACAGCACTGATCTGACGCCATCACAATTACAGAAGCCCATAGTGTGAGACTTGTGTCTGATTGTGTGTTACAGAATTATACAACTGTTGTCTTGTTTTGAAGTTTATCTAATTGTGTGTGTGTGTGTGTGTGTGTGTGTGTGTGTGTGTGTGTGTGTGTGTGTGTGTGTGTGTGTGTGTGTGTGTGTGTATGTGTGTGTGTGTGTGTGTGTGTGCGTGCGTGCGTGCGTGCGTGCGTGCGTGCGTGCGTGTGTGTGCGTGCGTGCGTGCGTGTGTGTGTGTGTGTGTGTGTGTGGGTCGGCAGGTTCAGCAGGCAATGTGTTGTGGACAAAGACAAGAGGAACCAATGCCGTTACTGCAGGCTTCGGAAATGTTTCCGAGCAGGCATGAGAAAGGAAGGTGAGAGAGAAGGTTTGTTGTTTAATCATGACATAGATTGTACATACTGTATGGCACCACACTACAAAGTAATTACACAATTCATTGCCACATTATTAATTCAAAGGAGATTTTTTAAAGCCTGCCAGCACACACACGCACACACAGCATTTTGTTTTTAAAGCCATAAGCATATATAAAAGTTGACAAATCACAATATTTACCCACATTGCATAACCATGTTTAACGCCAAGGGGGGTATTGGGGTTGGCAGGCACGCCATGCGGGGGTGGGTAGTGGAGGCTCAGGCAGGGGTAGTGAGTGCGGTATAGTCTACAAGGTGCTATCTCAAATCAAATCAAATTTTATTTGTCACATGCTTCATAAACAACAGAATATTAGAAACTAATAACACGTAGAATAAATACACGGGGTAACAGTACAGAGTCGATGTGCAGGGGTATCTAGAACCTAAAAGGGTTCTTTGGCTATCCCCATAGGAGAACCCTTTGAAGAAAATGTTTTGGTTCCTGGTAGAGCCCTCTACGTGGAACCAAAAGGGTTCTACCTGGAAACAAAAAGGGTTCTCCTATGGGGACAGCCGAAAACCCCTTTTGGAACCTTTTTTTCTAAGAGTGTATGCACCACTTACTGTGGGGGAAAAGCAACAAGATCAACATGCGCTCTCTTGAGCAATACTGAGTGAGTGGCTGTTTGTAGTGTGCACTGTAGACCTTATCTTCCACTGGCTGCCGCAGATAACCAGGAGAGAGAGAGACGGGATTAGAGGATCCATGAATGGCCCCTCACATGAATAATTAAAATGGCAGAGCATGGGCAATTATTTGTTCTGGCTTTTTCAAGAGAGAAATACCTCTTTTTGCTGAGCCCTCATTCCAGAGGAACGTTGGAGAGAAACTGAATCTGAGCTGAGCCCCCTTAGTGATGGTCAGGGAGAAAGATTCAAACATTTGCCGTATTAATTTTGCAGACCACTCAGCATAGCATTTAGTAAAAAGCAAAGCTATGCCACAAAATATCAGAACATGCCATTTTGAAAATGTGTATAAGCCTTTGGTTTAATGTGTTTCAATTGTACATTAATCCAGACAACAAATTCTAACAAACCATTTTTGACAACGATCTATATTTGTACTCCTCCTATTCTCCTTGCTGAATGTCCACAGCCACTTTCAATCTATCACTTCACTTGTGCTCCGTGGAGGACTAATTTGTGACATCATCACCCACTGCCATGTCTCCAAAGCAGAGGTCTCTCTCTGTCTCTGTCTCTGCAGCTCCAGTTTGATTAATAGGGTCCTGATTGGCTGCTGAGAGGTCAGCTGTGGTGACTGATTGCTCTCAGACTGGGGCTTGTTGTCTGACTTTGTGGAGCAGACTGAAATCAGGCTGAGGTCATCCATTGTAATGACACAGGCACAGAGGTCACTATGAGACAGTCTCCTCTGTCAGACACAATCCCAATCATCAGGCCCTGTACTGTCAGCCTCCCGTCATACCTTCCTTTGGCTAATTACATAGTCAGGTTTAATATGTTGGCAGAATCAGAATCAAAATTAGAGATGTTACTTGGGGGATTTGGAAATTGAATTTGCTCTGAAATAGTCTCAATGCAGATGAGTGTCAAAATTAAATGTATAACAAAAATTAGTAACGCAAGATACAACAATTTCAAAGATTTTACTGAGGTACAGTTCATATAAGGAAGTCAGTCAATTGAAATAAATTCATTAGGTCCTAATTTATGTATTTCACATGACTGGGAATACATACAGTGGGGCAAAAAAGTATTTAGTCAGCCACCAATTGTGCAAGTTCTCCCACTTAAAAAGATGAGAGAGGCCTGTAATTTTCATCATAGGTACACTTCAACTATGACAGACAAAATGAGAAAAAAAATCCAGAAAATCACATTGTAGGATTTTTTATTAATTTATTATGGTGGAAAATAAGTATTTGGTCACCTACAAACAAGCAAGATTTCTGGCTCTCACAGACCTGTAACTTTTTCTTTAAGAGGCTCCTCTGTCCTCCACTCGTTACCTGTATTAATGGCACCTGTTTGAACTTGTTATCAGTATAAAAGACACCTGTCCACAACCTCAAACAGTCACACTCCAAACTCCACTATGGTCAAGATCAAAGAGCTGTCAAAGGACACCAGAAACAAAATTGTAGACCTGCACCAGGCTGGGAAGACTGAACCTGCAATAGGTAAGCAGTTTGGTTTGAAGAAATCAGCTGTGGGAGCAATTATTAGGAAATGGAAGACATACAAGACCACTGATAATCTCCCTCGATCTGGGGCTCCACGCAAGATCTCACCCCGTGGGGTCAAAATGATCACAAGAACAGTGAGCAAAAATCCCAGAACCACACGGGGGGACCTAGTGAATTACCTGCAGAGAGCTGGGACCAAAGTAACAAAACCTACCATCAGTAACAGGGACCGCCAGGGACTCAAATACTGCAGTGCCAGACGTGTCCCCCTGCTTAAGCCAGTACATGTCCAGGCCCGTCTGAAGTTTGCTAGAGAGCATTTGGATGATCCAGAAGAAGATTGGGAGAATGTCATAAGGTCAGATTAAACCAAAATATAACTTTTTGGTAAAAACTCAACTCGTCGTGTTTGGAGGACAAAGAATGCTGAGTTGCATCCAAAGAACACCATACCCACTGTGAAGCATGGGGGTGGAAACATCATGCTTTGGGGCTGTTTTTCTGCAAAGGGATCAGGACGACTGATCCGTGTAAAGGAAAGAATGAATGGGGCCATGTATCGTGGGATTTTGAGTGAAAACATCCTTCCATCAGCAAGGGCATTGAAGATGAAATGTGGCTGGGTCTTTCAGCATGACAATGATCCCAAACACACCGCCCAGGCAACGAAGGAGTGGCTTCGTAAGAAGCATTTCAAGGTCCTGGAGTGGCCTAGTCAGTCTCCAGATCTCAACCCCATAGAAAATCTTTGGAGGGAGTTGAAAGTCCGTGTTGCCCAGCAACAGCCCCAAAACATCACTGCTCTAGAGGAGATCTGCATGGAGGAATGGGCCAAAATACCAGCAACAGTGTGTGAAAACCTTGTGAAGACTTACAGAAAACATTTGACCTCTGTCATTGCCAACAAAGGATATATAACAAAGTATTGAGATAAACTTTTGTTATTGACCAAATACTTATTTTCCACCATAATTTGCAAATACATTCATTAAAAATCCTACAATGTGATTTTCTGGATTTTTTTTCTTCTCATTTTGTCTGTCATAGTTGAAGTGTAGCTATGATGAAAATTACAGGCCTCTCTCATCTTTTTAAGTGGGAGAACTTGCACAATTGGTGGCTGACTAAATACTTTTTTGCCCCACTGTATATGCATCTTTTGGTCACAGATACAGTACCTAAAAATAAAAATTGCCTCACAATGGGCCTCAGGATCTTGTCACGGTGTCTCTGTGCATTCAAATTGACATCGATAAAATGCAATTGTGTTCGTTGTCCGTACCTTATACTTGCCCATACCATAACCCCAACGCCATCATGGGACACTCTGTTCATAACGTGGACATCAGAAAACCGCTCACCCACATGACGCCATACACATGGTCTGCGGTTGTGAGGCCAGTTGGACGTACTGCCAAATTCTCTAAAACAACGTTGGAGGCGGCTTATGGTAGAGAAATTAACATTAATTTATCTGGCAACAGCTCTGGTGGACATTCCTGCTGTCAGCATGCCAATTGCACGCTCCCTCAAAACTTGAGACATCTGTGGCAATGTGTTGTGTGATAAAACACATTTTAAAGTGGCCTTTTATTGTCCTCAGTACAAGGTGCACCTGTGTAATGATCATGCCGTTTAATCAGCTTCTTGATATGCTACACCTGTCAGGTGAATGGATTATCTTGGCAAAGGATAAATGCTCACTAATAGGGATGTAAACAAATTTGTGCAGAAATGTTGAGAGAAGTAAACTTTTTGTGCATATGGAACATTTCTGGGATCTTTAATTTCAGATCATGAAACATGGGACCAACACTTTAGGTATTGTGTTTAGATGTTTGTTCAGTGTAGGTGTATGCTGTAATTACAACGTTACCCCTCCATTGAGTATACTTTGTCCAAGTAAAACAGTGAACACAAGAAATCCAGGGACTCTCCCTCCTATTCTTTTATTTCCAGCCGTGCAGAACGAGCGGGACCGCATCAGCAGCCGCAGAGGAGAGGGACAGGGGCTGGGCACTCTGTCCATCAGCGTACTGTTACAGGCAGAGGCCAGCATGCATCAGGTAAGAGATTGTCACTAAAACCTCTCGCTATTCACAGCCACAAAGTGCTCCAGAGGCTTCCATTTCCCATACAGCCCAGAGTAGAGCCCCTTATCTGTTTCTCAGAAACACAGCAGTGGCAGGGCTAGAGATGGAGAGGATACAGGCTGCACTTTAGACAGCCGGCCATTAAGGTCCCCTGGAGATTTTAGCTGCAGGCTGGATTCAGTTACTTCTTAGAAATTGCCAAATTGCCCAGAGAGACTCACATCTGATCACAGCAGTCCTATGTAATGGCAGTGCCTGGGCTTGGATTGTGTGCCAGCGTTCAATTGGCTTCAAATACATAATAACAACCAGATATCCTCTTTGTATGCGAAAGGAATGTGGCAGAAATTAATTGGATGATGGACAAATGAACCACAAAATTTGGCCAGGCTGTTTTCCATTTGGGTCAAGTTTTCATGCGATGTCTCCTCAATGTGAGCTGTGTGCTGAAGGGGCTCTGATCACCATCCAACAGCATCGTTCCAGAGACAGACCCACCAACAACACACATCCAAAATCCATTTCTCATCTTACACCCTTATATTCTCTATTACCACCATTCTCTGAAGTGACCTTTCCCCCACCCAATACCCTACCTGCCTCTGCTTGCTCTGCCCTTCACGATTGTCCAAGCACCCATCATCTCACCCCTGCACCCTGCCCCATCCATCTCCTCCAACCCTCTCTTCATTCTCACATTACACTGACACCTAGGGCCAATGTGGAACCTCTCATTATTGTGTGCCACTCTCAGTTTCCAGCCCTGACCTCCCCTATGAGCTGTGACATCAACACCAAGAAGATAGCGCTCGTGGGGGACGTGTGTGAGTCCATGAAGCAGCAGCTCCTCCTGCTGGTGCAGTGGGCCAAGCGCATCCCCGAGTTCTGCAGCCTCCCCGTTGACGACAGGGTATGGAACTTTGGATGTTATCCTACTTAATGTGTCTGTATGAACATGTGAGCTGCACCTGTCTAAGCAGGCGGTCACATTCAGCCCAGCTGTCTTTGTGTTGGGTTTTGGATCACTAGCTTTTGGAATACTCACTTTGCAGGGAGGGCTGTCTGTGTAATGGCTGCTGTGTGTTGTCTCTGTGCTGTGCTGTGTCTTGTCTGTGTGCAGGTATCCCTGTTACGAGCCCACTCTGCTGAACACCTCATCCTAGGGGTGGCTCAACGCTCCCTGCCTTACAATGACATTATCCTTCTGGGTAAAATATATGGATTTCAGCTGAGTCTGGGATGTGCTCTCATCATTGTTATAAAATTTTAAAAATATTTACCCAATGTTGGTAATGTCGACTAGCTATGCTGCTTTTCCATATGTGTATATTGATAAAGGAAGCAGACTTACCTAATGTATAAAGTTATACTTACAGTTTTACTTTACTTATATCATAAGTAAGTATTTAATATGTGGATTGTGTTTGCAGGTAATTACTTTGTGATCCCAGTGAGCGGTCCTGAGGTGGAGGTGTCCAGGGTGGCTGCCCGGATCCTGGAGGAGCTGGTCAAGCCTCTGAGAGAGCTGGACATCACCAACAGCGAGTTTGCCTGCCTTAAAACCATAGTCTTCTTCAGTCCTGGTCAGTCAGTCCTTTGGTCACCACCAGCCACCCCCCTGCCCCTCCTCCCCCTCCTCACCTCTTCTCACCTCTCCTCTGTCCTCAGACAAAGGAAGAGACTTTCGCCAGGAATCTTTTTATTTCACAGTTGTTCTCTCCTGGGACTGTCTCTGCTCTCTCTGCTCTGTCCTTGGCACCCTGTTGTTTTGTCCTGGCCTGGCGGACAGGTTTCACCGTGTTCTGGGGAGAAACTATTAATATCTGGGCGAAGTCCTGGTCCTGGCAGGGAGACGTGACTGGCTGCTGGACTTTACAGCCTGTTGGCCTGAAGCGGTGATTACAACAGCAGAGCCAGGCCACCGGTCTGACAGACTGACTGGCCAAACTGGCACAGCAGTGCACAGCAGTAGACAGCAGCATTAGGCCAAGTCTGACACAAATGACTGACTACCTATAGAAATAAACATACCGCACGTGTGCTCAGCTCTGTCCTGTGTGACCCTGCCCTACTACCTTTTCCTAAACTTTCTCTAATAATTTCTGTTTAGTTTATTACACATAATGCATTTAAATTAGTAAAGAAGTATATTGTATAATGTCCCCACAGCAATCCCATCTCTCCCTATTCTCCTAGGGCCGCAGAGTGAGGATTTGTCTCAGTGCTGTGTTGTAGGAATTGTTTGCCTCACAGTGGCTTCACTCTGTCTCTCAGTATAAGCATACTGTACATGTAAGTGTCTCTCGTGTACTGTATGTGACGATGGCGCCGTACTGTATGGCTGCCGTCTTGCGTGCTCTGACCCAACTTTGCTATTTTGTGATTCTTTTGGCGTTTATAAATTCCTATGATCGACAAAATCTTTTGAACATCAGATCGGCAGGTAATAACCTCAATTCCGAGTTCAACTTCAACTTTGATTCATCTGCCCTGGGCTCTTTGTGTACCTATGACTGTTATCATGACTGCTGTATACACTGAGTGTACAAAACATTAAGTACACCTTCCTAATATTGAGTTGCACCCCCCCTTAAAAATATTTATTTAACCTGTCTCCTCCCCTTCATCTACATTGATTGAAGTGGATTTAACAAGTGACATCAATAGGAGATCATACGTTTCACCTGGATTCACCTGGTCAGTCTATGTCATGGAAAGAGAAGGTGTTCTTAATGTTTTGTACACTCAGGGTACATTCCATCTCAGGACAACAACAACAACAACAAGCTGGCTGTAAATAAGATACCATGCACCCGGAGGCTGCTTTTCTTGTTGCCAGTGATTTTAGTTGCGAGTCACTAAGACAGGTGATGCCCTACTTCTATCAACACGCCTCCTTAGCCACTCGGCGCATTTAAGTCCTAGACCACTGTTACTCAACCCGCCACGCAGACCCTCAACACATTGGCCCCCCAGGGGTGTGTGCTTATATTCCCTGTTCTCCCATGATTGCGTGGCCACGCATGACTCCAACTCCATCATCAAGTTTGTCCGATGACACAAAGGTGGTAGGACTGATCACCAACATTGATGAGACAGCCTGCAGGGAGGAGGTTAGTAATCCAGTTCAGAGTCCAAAAGGTACAGAACGGCAGGCAGTCTTGGGGTCAGGGCAGGCAGAGGACAATAATACAGGGTGGTGTGACAAGGTACAGAAACGGTAGGCAGTCTTGGGGTCAGGGCAGGCAGAGGTCAATAATACAGGGTGGTGTGACAAGGTACAGAAACGGTAAGCATGCTCAGGGTCAGGGCAGGCAGAATGGTCAAACTAGAAAACAGGAACTAGAAACAGACAAGAGCCGCAGGTAGGCTGGACAAACATAACAAACTGGCAACAGACAAACAGATAACACAGGTATAAATACATTGGGGATAATGAGGAAGATGGGCGACACCTGGAGGGGGGTGGAAGCAAGCACAAAGACAGGTGAAACGGATCAGGGTGTGACAGTACATTCCACGGTCTCTGAGAAAGGCCTGAAAAATTGCCAAAGACAATAGCCACCGAGACATAGACTGTTCTCAATGCTCCTTTCCGGCAGGCGATACCTTTGCATTACGGCTCAAACCAAAAGACTCCTAAACAGCTTCCATCCCTTGGCCATAAGACTGTTAAGTGGCTAACAACTACAGCTCCCCCTAACACCTACTCTGTTGCTAAAATGAGTATTGATTAGATGTATTACTACCATTACTCTGCTGTTCATTGATTATTGATTGCTATTACCATTAGTATCTATCGATGTCTCTTGCTACTGGTCACCATTACTCCTGTTTACATGTACAGTACACTGTATATTACCATTAGAATATTACCATAAGCACATGTACTTATGTATTCCTGCTTCCAGTCACTTTTCAGCCCTTTTTACATGTATATCCACCTACACTGACACTCTTGCACCCACACACATAAACTCACATACACACACACACACACCACCACGCACCCACCACCACTTATGCGGCTGCCATACTATTTACTATTATTATTATTATTATTATTATTATTATTATTACAGCCTTATTATAAAATGTATTCAATTGTTTTTTTCCCTCATCAATCTACACACAATACCCCATAATGACAAAGCAAAAACTGTTTTTTAGAAATTATTGCTAATTTATTTAAAAGAAAAAAGTGAAATATCACATTCACATAAGTATCAGACCCTTTACTCAGTACTTTGTTGAAGCACCTTTGGCAGCGATTACAGCCTCAAGTCTTCTTAGGTATGACACTACAAGCTTGGCACAACTATATTTTTGGCTGTGTGCTTAGGGTTGTTGTCCTGTTGGAAGGTTAACCGTCGCCCCAGTCTGAGGTCCTGAGAGCTCTGGAGCAGGTTTTCATCAAGGATCTCTCTGTACTTTGCTCTGTTCATCTTTCCTTCGATCCTGACTATTCTCCCAGTCCCTGCCGCTAAAAAACCTCCCCACAGCATGATGCTGCTACCACCATTCTACACTGTAGGGATGGTGCCAGGTTTCCTCCAGATGTGACGCTTGGCATTCAGGCCACAAAGAGTTCAATCTTGGTTTCATCAGACCAGAGAATCTTGTTTCTCATGGTCTGAGAGTTCTTTAGGTGCTTTTTGGCAAACTCCAAGCGGACTGTCAGGAGTGGCTTCCGTCTGGCCACTCTACCATAAAGGCCTGATTGGTGGAGTGCTGCAGATATGGTTGTCCTTCTGGAAAGTTCTCCCATCTCCACAGAAGAACTCTGGAGCTCTGTCAGAGTGACCATCGGGTTCTTGGTCACCTCCCTGACCAAGGCCCTTCTCCCCCGATTGCTCAGTTTGGCTGGGCGGCCAGTTCTAGGAAGAGTCTTGATGTTTCCAAACTTCTTCCATTTAAGAATGATGGAGGACACTGTGCCTTCAATGCTGCAGAACATTTTCGGCACCCTTCCCCAGATCTGTGCTTCGACACAATCCTGTCTTGGAGTTCTACGGACAATTCTTTCAACCTCATGGCTTGGTTTTTTCTCTGGCATGTACTGTCAACTGTGGGACCTTATAAAGACAGGTGTATACCTTTCCAAATCATGTCCAATCATTTGAATTTACCACAGGTGAACTCCAATCAACCTGTAAAAACATCTCAAGAATGATCAACGAAAACAGAATGCACCTGAGCTCAATTCCGAGTCTCATAGCAAAGGGTCTGAATACTGATGTAAATAAGATATTTAATTTGTTTATTTTTAATACTTTTGCAAAAATGTCTACCTACCTGTTTTTGCTTTGTCGTTATGGGATGTTGTGTGTAGATTGATGACTCTCTCTCTCTCTCTCTGTGTGTGTGTAGTATTAACCCTACCTCTCTCCCCCTGTCTCTCAGACTGCCCAGGGCTGGAGGCCCCTCAGACAGTGCGGCAGCTGCGTTTCCAGGCCCAGGTGCTGCTGGACGAGGCCACCTGTGAACAGCGGGGGCGTTTTGGAGAGCTGCTGCTGATTCTGCCCCCCCTGCAGAGTGTGGCCTGGCAGATGGTGGAGACCCTGCAGCTGGCCAGGCTCCTGGGGGAGCCTAGCGTGGACAGCCTGCTGCAGGAGATGCTGCTGGGAGAGGGGGCCACTGGGAGCCTGGGACAACACACAGGGCACGGTACGCTCCAGAGAAGAGATACCTACAGTAAAAACCCTCAAACTGAATACCACTGACTTTCTCTGGGTTGCCTTACAGATCAACAACAGAGGTCAATAACAATTCAACCCAACATACGTCAACTTTCATTTCCCACAATCTAATCTGTGCGCTGTGCATTGTGTCTTCACTTATGTTGTTTTCATACTATTTCATGGTGAGCTCTCATTACTGACTTGAGAGTATTCGTAATAAGGGTAACCTTTGAGCTGTTATGGTAACTGGATCAGTGTAGTAGTGTAGTAGTATACAGCTATTCCCTTCTCTGGTCCTCCTCAGGTTCTAACTCAAACGTAATGACGTTCCCCCAACCCCAAGATCACACCCTGTCTCGGGACCTACTAGGAGGCCATGTCGGGTTGCCGAGCAACTTCACATCAGTCATCCTACCTGTCCCTAGCTGTGAGTACCCCCAAATGCATCCATGGACAAGTCAATATACTTTGTGTACTAGTATGCATTTAGCTAGCTACTGTAGAGCAAACAAATACATCATAATCACCATGTATGACACCTTTATACACACACACACACACACCTGTATTTAGTGGTGCATGAAACCTCAGACGCTGGTTTCCTGCCTGTGTCCCAGACAGAGGCAGCAGGTTTGCTTCACTGAGATCTCCTCACAACACCAAGCAGCATGGTTCTCCTAAGTAATAGTCTGTCTCGCCAGCCTCATGGTGTTTCATGGTAGCTGTAGGAAGAGACTACCTGAGTAATGCCCCCACGCTGTCAAAACAGAGGAATAACACACGGTGACCTCACCGTCCCCAGTGTTTTATCACCCTCACAGAGCCAGCCTGACCCTACAGGGGGCACATGGCCCAGACTGCTCCCCTTGTCTCAGGCCCTCTAACCCAGCCTCACTTCACAGGAACCTGGGCCCTCTCACCAGCCCTGGTCGTCAGGCTCAGTCCCTACAGCTCTGAGCTCACCTGAGGGATGTTGATGTCTGTCTCCCATCATTAATATTCCTATAATTACTTAGTGTCTTTTTTTAGGGGATTAGCTCACCAACGGTAACTTAATGTCCTGAAAGAGTACTGTTATGGACCTGTAGTAAAAGCCATGCAATTTCAGTCTCAGTGTGTGTAATGCCAGTCTGATGCCTGTCTCTCTCCAACAGCTCTGCCAGTGGTGCCTCTGGTGCCCACACAGACTGGCACTGAGGTGTACAGACATGGAGAGGGAGCAGGCATGCCCATAGAGTCTGCCCACTGCATGCCCATGGCTCCTGTCCACACCTGCCTCTGAGAAGCAGACCAAGCAGCAGCAGCTACTCAACCAGAGAGGAGAAAAAAAGCTGTGTGGTCTAAACATGCTGGCGCGCGCGCGCGCACACACACACACACACACACACACACACACACACACACACACACACACACACACACACACACACACACACACACACACACACACACACACACACACACACACACACACACACACACACACACACACACACACACAAAATCTAGCCCACGGTTGGTTTGAGTAAAATGTTTTTTTTGGAGGGGAAAAAATGATAATGGACCTGCAGTTTCTTGACTGTGTCCAGCTCCCTGATAACCACAGCTAGGAAATACAACACATTTTCATTGCAGCCCTTGGAACCTCATTGAAGACCGAATGTGGCCCCTGGGGCAAAATTAGTTTGCCACCCCTGACCTGGTGTTGGTGCACCCAGGCCGTGCTACTATATGATTACAACATGAAGTAGGGGCTGTTACATGGACACTAGTAACCCAAAAATGGACTCAACCAGCCAGTCCTCTCCCTTATCCACCTTTGCACAATGCATATGATGCACACAATGAATAATTGATCAGGAATTGTTCTTTATGTTAACCATTCACTGACAATTAAAATCATCAAATCAATAAAGACCACAGCTCAATAGTATGTTATCTTTATTAGATCATGGTTGTGTGAGTGAGTTGTGTTGGCATGTTAATTAATCACATTAGTGATGTGACAGTGAAGTAAGAACAATTTCATGTTTTTAATTCCATGCAGATGTTGGTACTGTTAAACATTTTAAAGTTACTCGTATAAATGTTTTTTTTTTAATGGAAATAAATGCAAACAATAAATGTGCTGTGTGTCTCTTGTTTAAAATTGTTAGGTTTTATTCTGTAGGGGTGTAGGCCTAATGTGTGAAGTGGTACTTTGTAACAGGCTACATACATAAGGTTAGAAAATAATTTAGTAATGACTGTGAGTGTAGGATATGTAACGTAACTGCAGAGGGCGCACTAAGCCTGTTCAGAAAATCTGACTGTTCCTCTTCCCCTTTGAGCACTTGAGGCAAACCTTCTCAGACTGAGATGACCAACTCTTGGCAGGTTATCCAGGGTCACTCACTGACTGTCCAGTGTCAGATATTGCATGGGGTATAGACAGAAATGGTGAAAGGAGGAAAATCTAGTAGAGACTTTCTCTTCCTTCACCCAGACTTGAAGTGGTGTTTTTGGAGTTATTTTCATATCTCTCTCTGTACACGAGAAATTATGCATGTCAGTGTGAAGTAGGGACACCTATTGAACTCAAGGTACATGGTTAAGTAATCCATAAGCTATGCTTTCCAGGTTGGTATGTAATGTATGTCTGAGTGCTATGTCTCTTGCGTGTCTATTATACATGTGTCTTGCATGTCTATCATATTATAAAGGCTGACCTCACTCTACCTGGAGGGGGGCTGCAGGTCAGATGCCAGCATCTGCATCTTAAGCAGTCACTTAGGGTCTTAAACATAAGTGTCTTAAACGGTTGCTTAGGGCCCCTGGCCACTAGGTGGCCCCCGACCAAAACATTATATACAGTGGATATAGATAGTCACCACTCCCTTCCAAACTGTTCACCTTTTGCTGCCTTACAGCCTGAAATGAAAACACATACAATACAGTCTGACTTTTTCCGGCTTTATTTATGCACACTAACCCGCAATATCCAAGTGATTTTTTATTTATTTATTTACTCTGAAAATGTGTTAAAAGTAAAACAGTAAAATACCCTATTTGGATAAGTGAACTCCCCCCTGAGTTAATACTTGGTGGAACCACCTTTAATAACAGCCATGAGTCTCTTTGAAAATGTCTCTACTGACTTTGCACACCTAGCCTGTGCAATATTTGCCCATTCTTCCTTGCATAATTGTTCAAGCTCAGTCAAATTGCATGGTGTGTATTGGGTCATTGTCATGTTGAAAGTGAACCATTTCCCCATGTTGTGGGGATGTTTCTCTTCAGCAGGGACTGGAGCACTTGTCAGGATAGAAGGGAAAATGGACAGTGCAAAATACCGACACATTATTGGAGGAGAACCTGCAGCCCTCTGCCAGGAAGTTGAAAATGGGGAAATGGTTCACTTTTCAACATGACAATGACCCAACAGCACCTTTTGCCACTTGGCCTCAAAATCTACAATGTGCTTTTTGGCAAAGCTCAAACGAGACTTGATGTGGCTTTTTGTGAGGAGTGTTTTTTTATTGCAACCCTCCCATAGAGGCTTTGTGGAGCTTGTGATACTGTTGTCACATGCACACATTGACCAGTCTTTACCATAAAGGTCTGAAGCTCCTTCAGAATCCCCATTGGCTTCTTGGTAGCCTCTCTGATCAGTCTCCTCCTTGCCCGGTCATCCAGTTTGGAGGGACGGCCTGATCTATGCAGGGTCTGAGTGGTGCCATTCGCCTTCCACTTCTTAATAATGGTCTTAACTGAGCTCCAATGGGACAAAGCCTTTGAAATCTTTATCTCGTAGATCTTGTGAAAGTACCTTTCCTCCCATAGTGGACTCTTTACTTTGAATTGCACTGCTAAACAGCGGAGTCCTCTATCAACAACTGCTTTTACTCTGATCTAATCAAAGTCACTACAATTGATCACAGATGGAAGCCAATTAGCTTGATCTGTGATCTGGAAGGTGGTTGGTTATACCTCAGCAAGTTTGCAATTGCAATTTGAGGGGGGTGTTCACTTGTCCAAATAGTGTATTTTACTGTTTTACTTTTAATTCATTTTCAGAGTTAAAATTGGATATTGTGGATTACTGTGTGTAAATGAAGCCGGAAAAAGTAATTGTATGGGTTTTCAATTCAGGCTGCAAGGCAACAAAGGGTGAAAGTTTTGAAAGGGGGCGGTGACTTTCTATACCCACTGTCTATGATTGAGTGTGTGGACAGATGCCTTTTATACAGGTAACGAGTTCAAACAGGTGCAGGTAATACAGGTAATGAGTGGAGAACAGGAGGGCTTCTTAAAGAAAAACTATCAGGTCTGTGAGAGCCGGAATTCTTACTGGTTGTTAGGTCATCAAATACTTATGTCATGCAATAAAATGCAAATTAATTACTTAAAAATCATACAATGTATACACCATAATTTGCAAATAAATTCATTAAAAATCCTACAATGTGATTTTCTGGATTTTTTTTCTCATTTTGTCTGTCATAGTTGAAGTGTAGCTATGATGAAAATTACAGGCCTCTCTCATCTTTTTAAGTGGGAGAACTTGCACAATTGGTGGCTGACTAAATACTTTTTTGCTGTAATTTTTGCTGTATATATGCACACACTGTATATATGCACACACACACACACACACAGTTCCATTTGATGTATATCCATGCTTGTTACCCAATGTGCTGTAATAGGAAACATGAAACAGCCATTTCCTCACAGAGGGTAGAAGTTTTCATGGAGTTTACATTTCAGCGACAGAATATGTATGTGTTACGCCTGTGCTCTAGTCGGCCACTATAACTCAGTATGATTCATTTCAATAATAAACCATTCGTTTGTTGATGCAGCTAGCAGCCACGGAGGACATTGGACTAGCCTAACTGCTGCTGAGGACAGCATAGCTACTGTAGAGGCGCATTGGGAATGGTGGTTCCCTGCAAAGTTAAGACTACAAATGAATGGTGCATAATTATTGGTAATATTGTATTACAGTGGCAATATGAAAGTACAAAGTCCACAAAAATATGACTAATGGTAAACTAATTAAATTATTATAGAAAATATTTTGGGACTACGACTGAGACTGAGACCAAGGTAGGTCATCATAACTGTATAAACAGAATTCTCAAAACAAGTCATGGCAAACGTCAGTGTTGGTGTGAATTATTAGATGGATGTCGATTTTCTCAGTAAATGGCCTTAGGATTTAGTGTTTGTAAAAATCGAAAAACCCTGCTTTTCTTCAAAAAAATGTCCATATTTTCCTTCATGACTGGACTGGGCTGTTGACTGGTGAAGAAAAGCCGTTTTTCAGCGTGCTGGGAGACGTTTTAGAGAAGCTCTCTCTCTTCCAGCTGGCTCCTCAACCCCAACCCTGCAGCCTGCCTGCCTGCCCAGTGTGTTACAGCTGGGCTTTTCCACACCACTTCAGCCCTGTCCTCAAACCCGTCCTATTGGGAAAAAAGAGAGGGAGACATCAAACCATCAGGCAGCCCACACGGCACAAACTGGTCTTTCAGCTTGCTGACCCAAAGCCACAAAGCCTGCCTCTCCTTTCCTCTCCAGGCCCTGTACAGATAGTCAGCCCCCCTGTACCCTCCTGCTGCTCCAGACTTGGCTCTGCGTCTCACCTCCAGGTGAAGTTATTTGGGAGGACCTGGATTCATCTCCAGTGAGAGAGAGAAGGATTGAGGAGTTAACTCAACTATTTCCGCAGGGATGGGATTCAGGGAAATAGCAATGACTGGAAAGATTTCATAACGAGCATCCCTTATGTCAACGAACTTGCAGTTCACAGAGGCACTTTCTCAGATACACACACACACACACAACCACACACACGCACGCACGGAAACCACAATCTTGTGAATTAATAAAAACTTATTTGGAACCAATAATTCCACGATCTACTGTGTTACTTCCACGATCTACTGTGTTTCCAGAAAGCTCCATAGCACTAAGGTCATCTTCAGTCCATTGAGAAGACATGACTCATATCTTACACTGATGAAGCCCTCAGACCAGAGATAGAGCAGTACATCCACTCACTCAGCCTATTAAACAAGACTACACATTTAAACAGGGCCCAGGAGACAGGCTCCATTAGGTCCCCTCTCCTCCTCAAGTTTCATTGTCACTGTTCAGCAGCAGGAGGAGAGAAAAGATCCTCCTGTTCAGCAAAGTGACATTACTACTATACTGCTATATCCTCTTCTCCCAGGGGCCCACTCTGACTGCAGTGAGTCTATTGATCTGCCAGCCAGCCAGCACTGTGATCTGTGTTAAAGTGAACCATCACACTCAGCAGTCAATAGCCCAGCTCCTCAGTGTGAGGAGAGCCAGAAGGTTCTGACGGGAGTGATGCGCAATCCAACAGCACGTGGCAAAGCACCTCAGCCCATCGCAATGTATCAGAGTGGAGATCAAACCCAGAGCAGACACTTGGGCTGTCCTCTCCCGCTGTTCTGGTTCTACTTAAGACAGGGTTCTGGGTTATGTGGATTCAGGCAAAGTCCAGAACCTGTTCCAAGAAGCCAGGATGGGGAGCAGTTCTTCAAAACTAGACACACTCTTTATGTCAATCATTCCTGCAAGAACTCAGACCAGCTGTCTAGTACTATGCCGTTTGGAACCACGACCAGCCAGACATTTTGGACCAAGCCCACTCTCAGCAATTTAGTATTGCACAACAGTTGTGCAATAGGTTAGCAGCTCCTTCAGCTGATTCATGAATCACAAACATCCAAGGCCTTACTACTATAGTGCACTCTGATTGAGCCGGGATGCCAAGTGACAGTGACTGTGCAGAAGCAGTTGAAAAACAGAGAGCGTCACTAGACAGGATGATCCAGTACATCAACGTTGTCCCGAACAAGTCAACAACAATTAATCTCAAAACACCCACCTCTCAAGTTATGAAATCTCTCCAGATGCTTTACATATGTGGCACAAAGACTGTGGGGTATGACAAAGTAAGTTATTACACCATTATATGCACCAAAAATAACACATTTAAACCCCATGTAAATACCATACAAATGACTTGTAGAGCCATAAGATGCCTTTCTAAAAATGAAAGAGCATCATTAAGATGGGTCTCATTGTCTAATCATGGGAAGGAGTGGGCAAATCCCCTGTATCCCACAGTAACAGCAGTAAACACAGAGACAGACGAGTTAGCCAATGGGAGAGGAGCCTGTAATCCTACTACAGCCAAGCAAGAACGGGGGCGGGGGCGGGGGCAGGGGGGGGGAGAAAGAGAGACTGGAGAAACTAGGAGAGAGTGATGAAAACAGACAAACAGAAACAGACGAGGAGAGAGAGAGAGAGAGAGAGAGAGAGAGAGAGAGAGAGAGAGGGGGGGGGGGGGGAGAGAGGGAGGGAGGGGGGAGGTATAAAGAAAACAAGAGAAAGAGAGTGAGGGATGAGGATGAGAGGGGTAGAGAATAAGGCTATTGGCAGCCAGGCGACTGAAAACCCCAGAAACCAAGATGGAATCAAAGAAAGTTGGCTGGTGTGACAGCGCTTCTCTGGCGCCTGGGAGGGCAGGGAGCACAGCATCACAGACACGGGACTTCAAACACTAAGCCAGTGGGGCAGGACCTACTGCTGTGTGACTTCAATTAAGCACTGCTGAGCCATGGCATAAACAGCTTCCCCTCTCCCTCTCTTTCAGAATCAGGCTTTTTCCACACTGGCATTTCATCTCACCCTCCCTAACCCAACCCCCCTCTGAGAAGGCCCAACTATATCAAAGCAGCTACCAGAGTCTGATAACATGGCAACACAACATCTAGTTGTGATTGGCACATTTAGGTCAAAATCATCAGTGGTGCTGATCTGGCACTCTAATTTACTAGCCGTACATGTATTCTTTTGTGGGACTTTTTATCAAGTCATCATCCGTTCACATGATGCCATATTGGGGAGAAATTCATAATGAATCGAAAAAATAAGCTTTTAGGTTATAACAGGATATTAATCATCCATATTCCTGCCAGTAAACACCAGTCTTTAGCCAGAGAGAGAGAGAGAGAGAGAGAGAGAGAACACCTGTCTTTAGCCAGAGAGAGAGAGAGAACACCTCTTTCCCTCTCTCTGGTCAGGCCAGAGCAGAGAAGTCAGTCATCCAGATGTTTTTACTAATCTCTCAGGTAGTGCTAGGCTAGCTAACCGACAGCAGTCTCCTCTGTGTTATGTATTTATGACAGGAAACCAGCCTGCCTAAATATAGCCAGGGAGAGGGCCTCTCTTTCCGTGGCCTGCATTTCAATCAGGGAACTTTTTAATGAGAGATGGCCACAGGTAGTGCTCAGAGTGAACTAGCTGCTGCCATGGGCAAATTGGTCTAGTTCGAAAAATATATTTTAAAAAAGTGTGACTTTGTTTCACAGCCACGGTAATTAACATTACATGAGTAAGAGGACGAGTGTGTACTGTTAGATGTCAGTCATCTTCTCTCACCTCAGTTAACGTACTGGGTAGATGACATTTATAATGTTTCTCAAGCTTGACTGAAAAACACTATAACTACAATAAACACCTTTAATACTGCTGGTAATTCCATTAGGGGACTAAATGTCACTATTATGGAGCACAGACTAGAGGATTGTGGTCAAATGATGCATGATAATAATAGATAATACTGACAATAAAACAACATACCTAACAACATACATAACATACTCTGTCACGTGTATTCATCATTTTCCTGAAGTAGAAGACACGTTCCTTGCTATTGTGATATATTGTGGTTTCTTGGGTCATGGTTTAATTTCTGAGTAACAGCAGAGGGTGAAGCGACAGAAACAGCAACAGCACCACCACCGAGCCCTGTGTCAGTGGTTACCCATTGCAAAGACATTGTTTGAGACTTGATGAAATCCCAGGGGAATTCCCCCCTCCCCACTTGTGTAATTGCAGACAAAATCTTTATTAAAAACCAAGCTTCAATAAAACAAATGCCTTTGTAAGCATTAGATGCTTTCAGTCAAAGTGGTTTGGACCTGTCATTAAGCAGATAATGAATGGGATCTTGTGTACAGTGAGCAACACAGTGTTTTAGTGGTCACCATTCATCATCCTGACCCGACCCGGGCATTGTGGTTGGAAACAGGAGGGAACCAGTCTGGGCCCCTCAGTGTAATCCCCGCTCATTAATACACATCTCTGGGTCTGGAGGAGGGAGAGGAGAGCAGGGCGGCAACATCAGTCACCACAGAGGGCTTTGTCCCTCCTTTATAGTGCCCCCCCCCCCCACACACACACACAGAGGGCACTGAGTGCATCTTTGTTTTGTTTACAAGCATTACTGACCTGTCCGTCACAGTTTAGCATCAGATGAAGACTGCTGCTGGAATCTGCATTCCGGCTCGGTCTCTGTTTTTGTTTGTCCGGGGGAACATAATAGAGCCAAACTAGGAGAGGTGACATGGGGACACGGTGGCAAGCAGCTGTGTTTAATCGGACAGGGCAGGGATGTGTGTTCAGACCTCTTCCTTACCTCTTCCTTATTTACTCTTCAACATGTCCACAATGCAAGGGTTAAGACAGGCTTATCCCACTTATGAATGCACTGTACACTCTTCGAAAAAAGGTTCTAAAAGGGTTCTTTAGCTGCCCCCATAGGATAACCATCTGTGGAAAGGGTTCTATGAAGAACCCAAAAGTGTTCTGCCTGGAGTGTTCTGCCTCTCTTATAGGGACAGCCGAATAACCCTTTTAGTTTTCTAGATAGCATCTTTTAGAGCATCTGTGAGTGCATCGTCATGTCATCCACAAGGCAGTCTGAGAATACTCTATCAATAGATAGAGTCTGTTGTGGTGGTGCTGATGGAGGTGATGGTATAGGTGGTAGAGGTGGTAGAGGTGGTGATGGAGGTGGTGGTGGTGGAAGAGGTGGTGGTGGAGGAGGAGGGGATGGTGGTGGAGATGATGGAGGTGGTGGTGGTGGAGGGGATGGTGGAGGTGATGGAGCTGGTGGTGATGGTGGAGGTGGTGGTAGAGATGGTGGTGGAGATGAAGATGGAGATGGTGGTAGAGGTGATGGTGGAGGTGATGGTGGGGGAGGTGGTTGTGTAGGTTGTGGATGGTGGAGATGGTGGTGGAGGTGAAGGGGGTGGTGGTGGAGATGAATATGGAGATGGTGGTGGTGAAGGGGGTGGATATGGTGGTGATGGTTGTGTAGGTTGTGGATGGTGGAGATGGTGGTGGAAGTGAAGGGGGTGGTGGTGGTGGAGATGGTGGTAGAGGTGAAGATGGTGGTGGTGATGGAAATGGTGGTGGAGATGGTGGTGGAGGTGATGGAGATGGTGGTGGAGATGGTGGTGGAGGTGAAGGGGGTGGTGGTGGTGGAGATGGTGGTGAAGGTGAAGGGGGTGGAGATGGTGGTGGAGGTGAAAAGGGTGGTGGTGGTGAAGAGGGTGGTGGTGGTGGAGATGGTGGTGGAGGTGGAGGAGGTGGTGGTGATGGAGATGGTGGTGGAGGTGGAGGAGGTATCCCACTATTACCTTCATTCACTGATGTCATGCCACTATTCTTAGGCCACACTGCAGATTTAGTTTCATGATCAGATAAAGGTAAACCAGTTGAATAATGAGTCCATCTCTTATCAACAGTACTTACATAGTCTTCATGTTCTTCTGCCTTACAGTACTTATACAGCAGGTCTCCAGATGCACGTTGATGACCCTGTAACGAATCTGTGTGTATAGAATAAAGCTCTGAAGTGGGTCAACTCTCTTTGGTGTCCAAACTCCCTGCCTCACACAAACACACATCTGCACGTACAAACTACCACACAAACACACACACACAGAGAGAGAGAGAGACCTGTGGAAATGCAGTATAAAGGGGGGAGTCTAGTTGTGCGGCGACAGCCTCTTGGCAGCAGAGACAGTGTGGTGTGTGGTGGGGGGAGCCCTCTGTGCACCTGATCACATAGACAGTCCACAGGGACAAACCCACACAGGCTGAGCTCTACTCTTCACAGCAGGCCTCCATCCACACACTGCACAGGGTTTTTCCACTCATGGAAAGCGCTCTATGGCAGGTACTGTACTATACAGTATAGCTAAGGAGAACTCAGAGGAAAGGAAACATGGCCTTTTCTGTATGGGACATAGAGCAGAAGTGCCCTTTAGTACGTAGAATAAAATATTCCGATGTACACTCATCTTTCCCAAAAATCAATTAACATGTATGTTTACGTCAAGCTAAACAGGCATTCCGTTTTGGTCGGCGCCCCCGGAGTTTCTTTACTGTGAAATATGGCAGAGTATTAAAACAGTGTGGTTTGGGCTCATTAGTAGTACAGCTGGATACCAGACGTGGAGTCTCGCTGGGAGTGAAGTGAGGGGTCAAATTAGTCCCTGGAAAGGTGGAGAAGATGAATAATAATGGTTTTAAATGTAGGTTTTTATGTCTTTTTTTGTAGCAAACTTTAAGCTGTGACTTACATTCATGTATATGTATGAGCATTACAGAACAACAACCTTCATACAAGAAAACAGATATGACAAATGATCCTGTTTCAGCTCTACTACATTCAGGTGTTTTTAGAGTAGCATAAATAACATGAGTCTGTAAACTCCTTTGACCTACCATACCATGACCATGTCAGACGTAAACACCATCCTCTACCTCAGACCATGTCTTGGTCAACCTCAGGGTTTGGCTATAACCCTCCCCTGACCCAGACTGGCAGAAAGGCCTGATTAGTTGAAAGGCCTGATTTAGCCAGGCGGCTGTCTACCATCTCTCAGCACCCAGCACTGCCAACACAGGATGATCACATTTGGCTCAGAGCAGCTCACAGGAGAGAGAACTGTACCTTCAAGAGAAAACAGCCTCCAGTGAATTCCAGGTGGAAATACAGTACCTTAAATACTATAGTCTTCTCATGCAAGTCTCTGTTCCCTTATGAAAGTACAGCAAAACTTTTCCGGTTAGAATTTGATTATTTGACAGTTAATGGCCGGTGGAACATCTTGGCAAGTGAAAACATTTGATTCATAAGGGGAAGGAAAGGTCTCATCTTCTTGGGTTCAAAATCTGTCAGTGCCATTTCATTAGTTCGCCCTACATAGCAAGACACATGACCCAGATTTCTGTGAGATTTATTGGCTCCAATTGCTAAGAAAGTCAATCAACCCATTCATCCTTGTTTACAAACCACACAAATACAGTACAAGCATTATCCAACCAAATGGCTATTTTGGCAAAAAAAATCCAATGAATCAATTGAAGTTTAAGTGGACGGGGCAAAGCCATCCCAAGCTGTTAACAGTCTTGTGCAGGTTGACATTTATTGGGATGAATCTTGTCTTGGAAGCAGAGCTGAGTGATTTCCACTAGATAGGCCAGCTGCAAAGTCAAAAATGGCTTTATTATATGTCGTAACATTTCATGAAAACACAACAAATATTAGCTTTTTAGTCTTAATTTATGATTAGGGTCAGGCATAAGTTTATCAGTGTGGTTAGGGTTAGGGTCAGACATAAGGTTATCAGTGTGGTTAAGGTTAGGGTCAGGCATAAGGTTATCAGTGTGGTTAAGGTTAGGGTTAGGCATAAGGTTATCAGTGTGGTTAGGGTTAGGGTTAGGCATAAGGTTAGCAGTGTGGTTAGGGTTAGGGTTAAGGTTTATGTCTTTGTGGCTGTGCCAGCTAGTGAATGCCAACCTGCATCACATGACAGAATCACTACTGAGACTATTCTACTTGGTAGAGGAATTTGATATGGCACAAACATATGGTACATTATGTGCCAAAACCAACAACGCAATAGTTATAGGCTCTTTTGTTTTAGGCTCTTTTCTTTGGCTCTTTCAACCCAGATTTCATACAGATTTATAGAACATATTGGATCCAATTTGAAAAAAAATAAATCAACCCATTCACCCTAGTTTATAGGCCACACAAGCCAACAAGCATTATTCAACCAAATGGTTATTTAGCAAGGAAATAGAAATTAATATTAAAGATAAATATTATATCCTTATGTTATATAAACTGAGTGTACAAAGCATTATGAACACCTGCTCTTTCCACGACATATACGACCAGGTGAATCCAGCTGAAAGCTATGATCCCTTATGGATGTCACTTGTTAAATCCACTTTAATCAGTGTAGGAGGAGGAGACAGGTTAAAGAAGGTTTTTAAGCCTTGAGACAATTGAGACATGGATTGTGTATGCGTGCCATTCAGAGGGTGAATGGGTAGACAAAAGAGTTAAGTGCTTTTGAACGGGGTATGGTAGTAGGAGCCAGGTGCACCGGTTCGTGTCAAGAAATGCAACGCTGCTGGGTTTTTCACGCTCAACAGTTTCCACTGTGTATTAAGAATGGTCCACCACCCAAAGGACATCCAGCCAACTTGACACAACTGTGGGAAGCATTTGAGTCAACATGGGCCAGCATCCCTGTGGAACGCTTTCGACACTGTAGAGTCCATGCCCTGACAAATTGAGACTGTTCTGAGGGCAAAAGGGGTGGTACAACTCAATATTAGGAAGGTGTTCCTAATGTTTTCTACACTAAGTGTATTTTATCCGTCCTGAGCTGTGTATTGTCTTATTACGACAGAGGGACATTATATAGTGGTTAGAGCGTTGGGCCAGTAACCCAAAGGTTGCAAGATCGAATCCCCGAGCTGACATGGTAAAAATGCCCCCAGTTAACCCACTGTTCCTAGGCCGTCATTGTAAATAATAATTTGTTCTTAACTGACTTGCCTAGTTAAATAAAGGTTAAATAAATAAATAAAAACATGGTGCTGACACATAGAACATACTCCGGATACTGAGATATGATGTGCCAGAGCAGACTATGCTTAAGTTATGGGCTTTTTCAGAGAAGAGCTCAAGACTCAGTCAGTAGGGACGATGGAGAAAGGAAAATGGAAAAGGGGAGGTAAGGCTTGAGTAAATCAAGCCTGATCAGTGGATCGTATGGGGAAGGAGAGGGGAAAAATTTGGTGGATATTATTATTTAAAATAGAATAATAATTAAAAAAGAGACAAAAAAAGAATGTATTATCCAGATCTGGAGTGTATAGATCTGTACTAGGACAGTAGACACATAATCAGAGCAACAGAATGTGCAGCTCTCTTCAGCAGTAACAGTTCTGTTTTGTCTGTCTGTCTAACTGAACCCGTCTGTTCCAGGAACACTCATCCCTCTTGGCTGCAGTAGTAGTGGCAACAAGTCTGCAGCTCGCCGTGACGCCTCTGCACTCGTGTCAGCCCGTGTTTTCCTCTCCCTAGGAAATATAAAATGAATCAACACTGGCTTGCCACTACAACTCCTCAACGGCTAGAGGGGAGAGGAGACAACCACTACCACCATCAGTGAGTGGGCTTAGACGTCAAAGTCAACCACACCAACCCAAAATATAATCGATGGTTCGGGCTCAAAAGACACAAGGGTTTCTTCACCTCCCCCTCAGGCTCCAGTTGTCTTGGGCTGATTTGATATATAACTATGTACTGTAGAGCAAATAAAGCCATCCACCACTTTCATGATTAGTGATTGTAAATTACAGTCCGGGAAAAAGAGCAAAACCTCCAGTATGTGTTTTATACCATGATAACTTATTGGATCGCTCTAGTAACAAAAACAGTGCACATTTTAAATTTGATAGGCTATATAGTCCAAAACCAGTTGGAAAACATTTTATTTGTGATGAAAACTCCAAATTGTCTGTATACAATACATCAGACATACAGTCGTGGCCAAAAGTTTTGAGAATGACACATTCATTTTCACAAAGTCTGCTGCCTCAGTTTGTATGATGGCAATTCGCATATACTTCAGAATGTTATAAAGAGTGATCAGATGAATTGCAATTAATTGCAAAGTCCCTCTTTGCCATGCAAATGAACTGAATAACAAAAAAACATTTCCACTGCATTTCAGCCCTGCCACAAAAGGACCAGCTGACATCATGTCAATGATTCTCCCGTTAATACAGGTGTGAGTGTTGACGAGGACAAGGCTGGAGATCACTCTGTCATGCTGATTGAGTTCAAATAACAGACTGGAAGCTTCAAAAGGAGGGTGGTGCTTGGAATCATTGTTCTTCCTCTGTCAGCCATGGTTACCTTCAAGGAAACACGTGCCGTCATCATTGCTTTGCACAAAAAGGGCTTCACAGGCAAGGATATTGCTGCCAGGAAGATTGCACCTAAATCAACCATTTATCGGATCATCAAGAACTTCAAGGAGAGCGGTTCAATTGTTGTGAAGAAGGCTTCAGGGCACCCAAGAAAGTCCAGAAAGCGCCAGGACTGTCTCCTAAAGTTCATTCAGCTGCAGGATCGGGGCACCACCACTACAGAGCTTGCTCAGGAATGGCAGCAGGCAGGTGTGAGTGTATCTGCACGCACAGTGAGGCAAAGACTTTTGGAGGATGGCCTGGTGTCAAGAAGGGCAGCAAAGAAGCCACTTCTCTCCAGGAAAAACATCAGGGACAGACTGATATTCTGCTAAAGGTACAGGGATTGGACTGCTGAGGGCTGGGGTAAAGACATTTTCTCTGATGAATCCCCTTTCCGATTGTTTGGGGTATCCGGAAAAAAGCTTGTCTAGAGAAGACAAGGTGAGCGCTACCATCAGTCCTGTGTCATGCTAACAGTAAAGCATCCTGAGACCATTCATGTGTGGGGTTGCTTCTCAGCCAAGTGAGTGGGCTCACTCACAATTTTGCCTAAGAACACAGCCATGAATAAAGAATGGTACCAACACATCCTCCAAAAGCAACTTCTTCCAACCATCCAGGAACAGGCTGGTGACAAACAATGCCTTTTCCAGCATGATGGAGCACCTTGCCATAAGGTAAAATTCATAACTAAGTGGCTCGGGGAACAAAACATCAATATTTTGGGTCCATGGCCAGGAAACTCCCCAGACCTTAATCCCATTGAGAACTTGTGGTCAATCCTCAAGAGGCGGGTGGACAAACAAAAACCCACAAATTCTGACAAACTCCAAGCATTGATTATGCAAGAATAGGCTGCCATCAGTCAGCATGTGGCCCAGAAGTTCATTTACAGCATGCCAGGGCGGATTGCAGAGGTCTTGAAAAAGAAGGGTCAACACTGCAAATATTGACTCTTTCCATCAACTTCATGTAATTGCCTATAAAAGCCTTTGACACTTATAAAATGCCTGTAATTGTACTTCAGTATTCCATAGTAACATCTGACAAAATATCTACAGACACTGAAGCAGCAAACTTTGTGGAAATTAATAATTGTGTCATTCTCAAAACTTTTGGCCATGACTGTACAATGGTAAAATGATGAACATTCATCACAATCTGCAGACCCTGATGAGAAGATGTGTCAGAGTGACAAACATTCATCACAATCTGTAGACCCTGATGAGAAGATGTGTCAGAGTGACAAACATTCATCACAATCTGTAGACCCTGATGAGAAGATGTGTCAGAGTGACAAACATTCATCACAATCTGTAGACCCTGATGGGAAGATATGTCAGAGTGTAAGACCTCAATGAGAACATGACATTTCAGACAGGCCAGTGCTATTCTCCTGTGAACCACAAGGACATCATCTGAGCTGCAGTTTGTTTGTAAAGGCTTTGGGACATATAGCATGGTAAGTGGTTCAGGGAGAGAAACAGAGAGGAATGGGAACTCTCTTCACCAGCCCAGAGTCAGGAGAGAGGGTGGTCTCTCGCTCTCTCTCCCATATTCCCATCGTCCCGCTGCCCCAGGCCCCCGGGACGAAGCCTCCAGCGAGCCTGGAAAACACGTCTCACACCCAGTCTGTCCCTCTCTGCCTGGGAACCCAACCTTTCCCAGAGCCCCGCCCCTGGAGAGCAGGAGGGGACAGTGCTAGGCCCGAGTGGGGATTTTCAGAGTTTGTTGTAACACATCCATCACAAGGCTGACTAAAATACCACGGGACAGGGGGACCGAGACTGACTGACAATTTGTGTTGGCATGGGCAGCTAGTGCCAACACTCCGCAGGCATCACCGTCACAGGCCTCAGTGAGTCATATGGGAAATGTGGCATCACTGCTCCCATTCTGATGCTGATTACCATCAGTCTTCTTAAGCCAAGCTGATAAGGGGACATTCCCATGAGAGCCTACGTTAATGAGACAACAAGGCTAAGGAACTAAATCTTTCATGATAGCATTAGGTAAGTATTACATAAAACACCAGTAATTTTTTCTTAGAAGATTGTACCTATAAAATATCCTGACTATTAGTTAAAGTTATGAGTTGAAGCTAGCTTGGCCAGAACTTAAACCCTTGAATCACACAGACATGATTCATAATGCACGTGTAAATAGGGCATTAAAGGCCCAGTGCAGCCAAAATGTGATTTTCCTGTGTTTTATATATATGTTCACACTGTGATATTGGAATAATACTGCAAATTATTAATAATAATTTTAGTGTAAGAGCTGTTTGAAAAGGTCACCTGAAATTTCAGCTTGTTTTAGTGGGAGGGAGTTTTGGCCTGCCTGGTGACATCACCAGGTGTTAAATTAGATAGTAGACCAATAATAAAGAGAGTTCCAAACCTTTTTGCCAATAACAGCACATTTTCATTTTTCCCCTCTCCACTCAGACCACTCCCAGACAGTACTGGGAGAAATACTTGCTTGAGAAAATGTATCTTTGCTAAGAAACTATTTGTTTCTTGTTGACCATTTTAATTGAAAGCAATCCCAATTAGGTACTTAATTTTTATCAGAATTTATTTGATATTGAGATCAAAATGGATGCATTGGTCCTTTAAGGAGTATTGTCATGCACAGACTCAGACAAGCAATGGGCTGTACTTGTCTATGGGGGACAATGCTGGCACTTCAGACATGTTTAAATCTACCTCAGTGAGAAAATACTGTAATCAACAATATACTGTGCATACATGAGGGACTTGGTCTGTACTGTATGTACCTTATACGTTAGTTTGAATGTGTGTTCCTATATAAGGGTGAATTACAACAGTTAATTCAAATGTTGCCTTGTATGGTAAATAAAATAAAAGCAGTAATGGTTGACTGACATGGGAGCAACCTTTAGAGAACAGAGAGATGTCCAAAACAGAACATCAAAGCTGGGAGCCTGATGAGACTCCAACCTCTCAGAAGATGGATCCACAGCCCCTTCAACTGACATTTAATCTGCCATGAGAGGACAGTGAAACATATACCCTGTGTGGTTGAGGTCTAACGTAGATCTAAACATATTACTTTCCCCACAGGTAGTGTTTATATACAACCCATATCTGGAGTGGAAAACATTGGATTACATTTTACGATCAGGTTTGAAAAAAAAGGAAGGTAATGGTCCCCACTGCCATTCCAGAGGGTTAGCCCATCAAAAGGGCTGCATCAACATTTTAACACAACCTGTGACATAAGAAGCCATGTACACTTTATCACTCAAAGCCTATCCTCTAAGTAATGGAAACAATACATTTATGCAATCACTTTTATTTAGTACTCTCAGAATTCATGGTGGTGATATAAGGGGAGGATAGCTGTTTCAGAGTAAGGGGCATTTTTTCTCTGAAAGTGAGAGGGGTAAGGGGCTTGGCGGTTAGTTTTTCCCAGAGGGTTTTATCTGGTGGAGACATCCTGTATAGTTCCTTGTAAAAGTATTCATCCCCCTTGGTGTGTTTCCTACTTTGTTGCATTACAACCTGTAATTTAAATGGATTTTGATTTTGATTTCCTGTAACGGGCATACACAAAATAGTCAAAATTGGTGAAGTGAAATGGAAAAAAAAACTTGTTTCAAAAACTTCTGAAAAGAAAACAAACTGAAAAGTGGTGCGTGGATATGTATTCATTCACCAGAGGTGGGACCAAGTCATTGTTTTACAAGTCACAAGTCTCAAGTCTTAGCACTCAAGTCCAAAGTCAAGTCCCAAGTCAAGACAGGCAAGTCCGAGTCAAGTCTCAAGTCAAGACCGTCAAGTATCAAGTCAAGTCTCAAGTCCTGAACAAGTCATAATGTGCTCTTCACCAAATGTAATACCACCAAATGTAATACCAACAAGAGTAATAGTTAGTATATTACATTTACGCAAATCATGAATGCTTTTAAAAATATCTATATATTTATTACTTTCCAAATAAATGTTATATTTCCATGGAAATACAGGAGTAGTCATGAGAAAGACCCCCCCTCGACTATCGAGGATCGCTATGGGGCGCAATCGGGCGATGTCGGCTTGTACACAATCGCCCAATCTTAACACACACACACACACACACACACACACACACACACACACACACACACACACACACACACACACACACACACACACACACACACACACACACACACACACACACACACATACTCTCACTCTCTGTGTGGCTAACGTATGTCAATGGTTTTAGGAACAGCAGTAACATCAGGCCTAGCCAGTTGTAGGTCAATCTTGGGTGCAATAATCATGTTCCTGCACTGACTGAGTGTGTGAAGGCTCATTGATTTAACGTTACGTTAGCCTACATGATACACTAGTAAAGTAATAAAATATATAGCTGTGGGCTATATTAGCCAAAACTTACCGTTCTTTGTGCCGCTTCAAACGTCGAACAAAGTTGGAAATTGTTGCGCCTCCGTCTGTAATTTTCTTCCTGCATGTTTTGTAAGTTGCAATCCGTTTTTTGTTGATACAGCGTCGTCTTTATATCCGAAAATAAGAATTTTGGGTATCATCTTTCCAAGGGCTCTATCACCCGCCGACGTTCCTCTGCACTGCCACGCACAACTTTTTCTCAGCTGGCACAATTTGATTGGCTGCTGTTCGATTCAAACTGTAGTCCGTTAAATGAAGAGTTGATGCGCTGCACACTTTTAATAACATCACTTTTTATATTTGGGCTTGGGAGGGTATCAAGTCAGGTCGAGTCATAAGGCTCAAGTCCAAGTCAAGTCACGAGTCATTGGTGTTAAAGTCAAAGTCGAGTTGCAAGTCATCATATTTGTGACTCGAGTCTGACTCGAGTCCAAGTCATGTGACTCCAGTCCACACATCTGGTATTCACCCCCTTTGCTATGAAGCCCCTAAATAAGATATAGTGCAACCAATTACCTTCAGAAGTCACATAATTGGTTAAATAAAGTCCACCTGTGTGCAGTCTAAGTGTCACATGATCTGTCCCATGATCTCAGTATATATACACTTGTTCTGAAAGGCCCCAGAGTCTGCAACACCACTAAGCAAAGGGCACCACCAAGCAAGCGGCACCATGAAGATCAAGGACCTCTCCAAACAGATCAGGGACAAAGTTGTGGAGAAGTACAGATCAGGGTTGGGTTATAAAAAAAATATCTGAAACTTTGAACATCACACGGGGCACCATTAAATCCCATCATTAAAACATGGAAATAATATGGCACCACAACAAACCTGCCAAGAGAGGGCCGCCCACCAAAACTCATGGACCAGGCAAGGAGGGCATTAATCAGAGAGGCAACAAAGAGACCAAAGATAACCCTGTAGGAGCTACAAAGCTCCACAGCGGAGATTGGAGCATCTGTCCATAGGACCACTTTAAGCCATACACTCCACAGAGCTGGGCTTTATGGAAGAGTGGACAAAAAAAAGCTATTGTTTAAAGAAAAAAATAAGCAAACACGTTTGGTGTTCGCCAAAAGGCATGTGGGAGACTCCTCAAACATATGGAAGAAGGTACTCTGGTCAGATGAGACTAAAATTGAGCTTTTTGGCCATCAAGCAAAATGCTATGTCTGGCGCAAACCCAACACCTCTCATCACCCCGAGAACACCATCCCCACAGTGAAGCATGGTGGTGGCAGCACCATGCTGTGGGGATGTTTTTCATCGGCAGGGACTGGGAAACTGGTCAGAATTAAAGGAATGATGGATGGTGCTAAATACAGGGAAATTATTGAGGCAACCCTGTTTCAGTCTTCCAGAGATTTAAGACTAGGACGTAGGTTCACCTTCCAGCAGGAAATGACCCTAAGCATACTGCTAAAGCAACACTCAAGTGGTTTAAGGGGAACATTTAGATGTTATGGAATGGCCTAGTCAAAGCCCAGACCTGAATCCAATTGAAAATCTGTGGTATGAATTAAAGATTGCTGTACACCAGCGGAACCCAACAACTTGAAGGAGCTGGAGCAGTTTTGCCTTGTAGAATGGGCAAAAATCCCAGTGGCTAGATGTGCCAAGCCTATGGAGACATACCCCAAGAGACTTGCAGCTGTAATTGCTACAAAAGGTGGCTCTACAAATTGCTGAGGGGGGTGAATAGTTATGCATGCTCAAGTTTTCAGTTTTTTTGTCTTATTTCTTGTTTGTTTCACAATAGAAAATATTTTGCATCTTCAAAGTGGTAGGCATGTTGTGTAAATCAAATGATACAACAACAAAAAATATATTTTAATTCCAGGTTGTAAGGCAACAAAATAGGAAAAATGCCAAGGGGGTGAATACTTTCGCATGTCACTGTAGCTCCCCATTTGAACCATGGTTTTCTTTAGCTCCTGAGAGAAGTCTGACAGACACAGATACAGAGGGAGGGTACCAGAGGGGCGATTTATCACCAATCCTTCCATGATCCAGTTAACATTGTACTCTGCATGACACAGGGTCCTCAGCTTCGAGAGGCCCAGCTCAGCTAGCATGCTAGAGATAGTAGACTTACATGAGGAAAATAGGAAAAACACCACTATATTAAACCGCTGACAACACAAGGACACCTAGAATTTTGGGGGGATTTCTCTGCATCATGAGCGCAGCCACACTTTATGGAAATAGCCCTCGAAACACGAATGCATTTATAAACCAAGGCTGGAGACTAAAAGGTAAGGTTAAAATGTAAATGTTTATTTTATCATCGATTTTGTGAGGGCCGAGGGTACAGTACTTTCTAAGGCCTGGTACAAGTCTGTGGAGGGTATTGTTTCCCAGTCCAGAACCAGTCCCACGTGGAGATACCTGGAACCAGACCTGAGCTGGTACAGGAACACACCCCCCCCCCCCCCCCCCCCCCCTTCTCCGAGGGGTCTGCACCGCAAACCAAGCCCCTACACACCAAACCAATGAGCAGAGTCAACCATCAGCCCTGCACCTTGACCCACAATTCCACTCCTCTGCTTTGACATCCTCGTTATCTAAACAGCGGAACAACGTCACATGGAACTGATTCCAAGGCCTGCCCCGAGGCCAGGCAGTAGTGCCAGGCGGTAGTGCCAGGGGCTCCAGGTGTGCGCAACACCACCCGTCCATCGCCTCTCCTGTGAATTTATGTTATTCACAGGGATGACTACTGTACAGTCATTACAGTTACAGTCCAAGCAGTAGTAGGGTCATTGTACTCCACTCTATTCCATTAGGACCTATTGTCATAAGCAGAGAGCTTGTTTCAACTGGATCAGGAAACTGTTTATGCTTTGTTTTAATCATTGAGTTTATAGTCTTGTCAGGAAACAAGACTCAAGTGATGAGAGACCATCTGGTAGGCCAGGCTGGGGTCAGGACTGTCCCACCTCTCAGCACCTCTCACAGGCTACATTCTCCTCACCCAAACAGCTGGTCACATTCTCAGCCTCTGGCGCCATCCCAGCTCAGCTCCACTAAAGCACAGAGCTGTTTAAACATACCATAACACTGCCTCAAAGCCTTGTTTACCCCTGCTTAACTTTCCACTATTCCTTCTGCTTCTCTCAGAGCATCCCAGTAACAACCAATTACATTGCTACAGCACAGACCAGCTTCATTTTTATTTATTTATTTATTTCACCTTTATTTAACCAGGTAGGCTAGTTGAGAACAAGTTCTCATTTGCAACTGCGACCTGGCCAAGATAAAGCATAGCAATTCGACACATACAACAACACAGAGTTACACATGGAATAAACAAAACATACAGTCAATAATACAGTACAACAAAAGAACACAAAAGGTCTATATACAGTGAGTGCAAATTAGGTAAGATAAGGGAGTTAAGGCAATAAATAGGCCATGGTGGCGAAGTAATTACAATATAGCTGTCACGTTCTGACCTTAGTTCTGTTATTATGCCCTGCATGTCCCCAGGCACCCTCATTTGTTGACTTCTGTGATCGAAAAAGCCTTGGTTTCATGCATGTCAACATCAGAAGCCTCCTCCCTAAGTTTGTTTTACTCACTGCTTTAGCACACTCTGCCAAACCTGATGTCCTTGCTGTGTCTGAATCCTGGCTTAGGAAGGCCACCAAAAATTTGGAGATTTCCATACCCAACTATAACATTTTCCGTCAAGATAGAACTGCAAAAGGGGGAGGAGTTGCAGTCTACTGCAGAGATAGCCTGCAAAGTAATGTAATACTTTCCAGGTCCATACCCAAACAGTTCGAACTTCTCATTTAAAAAATTAATCTCTCCAGAAATAAGTCTCTCACTGTTGCTGCCTGCTACCGACCCCCCTCAGCTCCCAGCTGTGCCCTGGACACCATTTGTGAACTGATCGACCTAAACTGGGATATGCTTAACACCCCGGCAGTCCTACAATCTAAGCTAGATGCTCTCAATCTCACACAAATCATTGAGGAACCTACCAGGTACAACCCTAAATCTTTAAACAAGGGCACCCTCATAGACATAATCCTGACCAACTGGCCCTCCAAATACACCTCCGCTGTCTTCAATCAGGATCTCAGCGATCGCTGCCTCATTGCCTGTATGGGTCCGCAGTCAAATGACCACCCCTAATCACTGTCAAACGCTCCCTAAAACACTTCTGAGAGCAGGCCTTTCTAATTGACCTGGCCCGGGTATCCTGGAAGGATATTGACCTCATCCCGTCAGTTGAGGATGCCTGGTCATTCTTTAAAAGTAACTTCCTCACCATCTTAGATAAGCATGCTCCGTTTAAAAAATGCAGATCTAAGAACAGATATAGCCCCTGGTTCACTCCAGACCTGACTGCTCTCGACCAGCACAAAAACATTCTGTGGCGGACTGTAATAGCATCGAATAGTCCCCGCGATATGCAACTGTTCAGGGAAGTCAGGAACCAATACACGCAGTCAGTCAGGAAAGCAAAGGCTAGCTTTTTCAAGCAGAAATTTGCATCCTGTAGCTCTAACTCCAAAAAGTTCTGGGATGCTGTAAAGTCCATGGAGAACAAGAGCACCTCCTCCCAGCTGCACACTGCACTGAGGCTAGGTAACACGGTCACCACCGATAAATCCATGATAATCGAAAACTTCAACAAGCATTTCTCAACGGCTGGCTATGCCTTCCTCCTGGCTACTCCAACCTCGGCCAGCAGCTACTCGCCCAAGCCTCCCCAACTTCTCCTTTACCCAAATCCAGATAGCAGATGTTCTGAAAGAGCTGCAAAACCTGGACCCGTACAAATCAGCTGGGCTTGACAATCTGGACCCTCTATTTCTGAAACTATCCGCCTCCATTGTCGCAACCCCTATTACCAGCCTGTTAAACCTCTCTTTCATATCGTCTGAGATCCCCAAGGACTGGAAAGCTGCCGCGGTCATCCCCCTCTTCAAAGGGGAGACACCCTGGACCCAAACTGTTACAGACCTATATCCATCCTGCCCTGCCTATCTAAGGTCTTCGAAAGCCAAGTCAACAAACAGATCACTGACCATCTCGAATCCCACCGTACCTTCTCCGCTGTGCAATCTGGTTTCCGAGCCGGTCACGGGTGCACCTCAGCCACGCTCAAGGTACTAAACTATATCATAACCGCCATCGACAAAAGATAGTACTGTGCAGCCGTCTTCATCGACCTGGCCAAGGCTTTCGACTCTGTCAATCACCATATTCTTATCGGTAGCCTCGGTTTTTCTAATGACTGCCTTGCCTGGTTCACCAACTACTTTGCAGACAGAGTTCAGTGTGTCAAATCGGAGGGCATGTTGTCCGGTCCTCTGGCAGTCTCTATGGGGGTGCCACAGGGTTCAATTCTCGGGCCGACTCTTTTCTCTGTATATATCAATGATGTTGCTCATGCTGCGGGCGATTCCCTGATCCACCTCTACGCAGACGACACCATTCTGTATACCTGTGCTATCTAACCTCCAAACGAGCTTCAACGCCATACAACACTCCTTCCGTGGCCTCCAACTGCTCTTAAACGCTAGTAAAACCAAATGCATACTTTTCAACCGTTCGCTGCCTGCACCCGCACGCCCAACTAGCATCACCACCCTGGATGGTTCCGACCTAGAATATGTGGACATCTATAAGTACCTAGGTTATGGACATTTTATCTAACACTAAACATACAAACATGTATTTTGCAGTTATAGGAAAGGCGAAATCTTATAGTTTGTCATTTTATAATTTGATTATACTATGTTAAGAACGAGACATAGTGGTTAGAGCGTTGGACTTATAACCGAAAGGTTGCAAGATCGGTTCCCCCGAGTTGACAACGTAAAACACTGTGAAATGCTTCTGTTTCTAGCTCTAACGGTGCAGTAATATCTAACAAGTAATATCTAACAATTTCACAATACACACAAATCTAAAATGGATGACTTTTAAATGAATCTATCCCCATGTTCATCTATTCTTCAACATGGAATCACTGCTGGGTGACAAGTGTGTTTTCAAAAACAACATGGATTTACGATTTCTACTAGACATTTCAGGGTTCCAAAGCTGGCACCAGTGAGTCCCTGCTCATTGGTTGAACTATGTATCCGCAGGCGACCATGTTTGATCACTGGGCTGTGAATCTTCAGCACACTCTTCCCAGCATGGAAGTGCGTCACTGAAAAAACAAACTTAGGGGCTGTTTCAGTGTGATAAAACATAACAATGTATCGCTTAGTCCTCATCCTTATATACAGGGAGCTCCAAAAGTATTGGGACAGTGACAAATGTTGTTGTTGTTTTGGCTCTGTACTCCAACACTTTGGATTTGAAAGGACACAATGACTATGAGGTTAAAGTGCAGACTGTCAGCTTTAATTTGAGGGTATTTTCATCCATATTGAGTGAACAGTTTAGAAATTACAGCACTTTTTGTACATAGTCCTCCCATTGTAGGGGACCAACAGTATTGGGACAAATTCACTTATATGTTTATTAAAGTAGTGAAAAGTTTAGTATTTGGTCCCATACTCATAGCACGCAATGACTACATCAAGCTTGTGACTACACATTCATTGGATGCATTTTCTGTTTGTTTTGGTTGTGTTTCAGATTATTTTGTACCTAATGGAAATGAATGATAAATAATGTATTGTGTCATTTTGGAGGTACTTTTATTGTAAATAAGAATATAATATGTCTATAAACACTTCTACATTAATGTGGATGCTACCACATTAATTTTGGGGGGGGGTATTTGTGTGTCTGTAACTGTAACTTTTTTCACTCATCATTATTCACAGTTCATTCAGTATTATCCATAATCATGGTAGTATCCACATGAATGTAGAAGTGTTTAGAAACATATTCTATTCGTTATTTACAATAAAAACGGTCCCAATACTTTTGGAGCTCACTGTACGTCTCTAGCTTGTTTTGTGGTTCCAGTCAGAACAGTCTGTCTAACTAAGCAGTATGCAGCATCGCCACAGATTCCCCATCAGCCCTGTGAAAGACACTCTTTGTTTCTCTGCTCTGAGAAGCTTTGCCCTGTGCCAGTATTCTATTCCACTCCCCAGGGGGACCTAGTCAACTAATCAATGAGAGCTGTTTTTATACTGAAACAATAGAAGAGACTGAATCAAACACAAATAACTGAGGGATGAGTCAATCAAACAACAAAGTGTAATTGTGTTAGTTTGCAGTAGTTTGGAAGCATTTAAAATGTTACATTATGATTTGTATTGTGTAAGACAACTTGCTAGAAGTCCTTCACAGTTCAAACCTTCACAGGAACATTTGCTAGAGTGTATTCGCCACCTTAAGGGGAATACCAGAGTGTGTGTATGTTGGTAGGCTTGTGTTTATCGTGTCTTCGCCTGTTCAGTAGGTCTTGGCAGGCTGAATAAACTGGAGAGAAATTAAGATGGATTATACACAGTACAGTATGAAATGTAGAATATGTTCACTGATGTCTCTGGCTCATGTAACTGTATTGTCAGATGTGACCCACATTGCAGTGTTGGAGTTAGCTGCCACACCATGTTGTGTTTGGGTAGAGTGCCAGTGATTACTTTCACAGATTGCAGGTGATTTACTGCCTCCACTCTACACCCCAGAGCCCTCAGGGGGTACCCCAGGTTTCCTCCGCTCATGTTATTCAGGGGCCCCTGATACCTCACCTGATACCTCAACCCCCACAGCAGTGAGGAGTGAGAAGGTTGGGTGAATGTGACCCTGTGGGGCTAACCCCTAACCTCGAACCCTAGCTTCATGTCAACACCCCAGCTCAACCCCAACCCTAACTTCATGTCCACACCCCAGCTCAACCCCAACCCTAACTCTAGATTCATGTCCACAGCCCGGCTCAACCCCAACCCTAACCCTAGATTCATGTCCACACCCCGGCTCAACCCCAACCCTAACCCTAGATTCATGTCCACACCCCGGCTCAACCCCAACCCTAACCATAGCTTCATGTCCACACCCCGGCTCAACCCCAACCCTAACCCTAGCTTCATGTCCACACCCCGGCTCAACCCCAACCCTAACTTCATGTCCACACCCAAGCTCAACCCCAACCCTAACTCTAGCTTCATGTCCACACCCCGGCTCAACCATAACCATTGCCACAACCCTAACCCTAACCATAGCTTCATGTCCCCAGCCATAACCCTAACCGTAGCTTCATGTCCTCAGCCCGGCTCAACCCTAACCCTAACCATAGCTTAATGTCCTCACCCAGGTCGCAATTGTAAATGAGAACTTGTTCTCAACTTGCCTACCTGGTTAAATAAAGGTGAAATAAAAATAAAAAAATAAACCCAAGCTCAGCCCTAACCATAGCCCTAACCCTAGCCATAACCCTAAACCTAGCTTCATGTCCTCAGCCCGGCTCAACCCTAACCCTAACCATAGTTTCGTGTCCTCACCCAAGCTCAGCACTAACCCTAACCATAACTCTAACCCTAGCTTCATGTCCTCAACCCTCTTTCAGTGACTTCTGATATGCTGCCAGGGGATACTGTGTAGATAAGGCAGGGATGCACCATCCTCCTCCAACAATCTGATCACACCTCAAACACTTGTCAAATGGGTCCTTTCCCTGATCCCTTTCCTGATCTTTATACTCCCTCTTGCAGTTCCTCTCCTGCTGCCTTTTTGAGAGTTATAATGAATAAATAACATTGGCCAATCCATAAACACCTATGCTAAAGGAAGCGCATTGATTTTTAATATTGATGTATTAGAAATTCAGAAACATCACCCCATAGTGTTGCTAAGCAGCAGGCCAATGAGGCCATGCAAACATCCTCCCTAACATCACAGCAGTATCAGCCACCTTTGCACATACCTCCATTTGGATCAAAATCCAGTCCTTTATCCTGCATCCTCCCACACCACTAACCCAGTAGACCCCATGTGTCCCTTCAGAGCACATGCTGCATCACTATCAATCCCCCCGGATGGAAAAACACACTCAATTGACCTAGTCTGTCATATTAGTTTAAATCTGGATTCCTCTTTTTGTTTTGGTGCAGTCTTCTTAACATCCTGGTCCGCCCCCAGTGAGTGCAGGGCATGTGTGCTATGTCAACCTAGTTTGAACAACAACTCCCTAACAGATGCAAATACAGCGATAACTCAACATCCATGGCTCCACAGCCGGAGAACCCAGGTGGATCTTCTCTCACATGGCCTGGGGAAATACTGTATGATGTATTAGGATATTTTCCTCTACTGCGTTTACATCGATGCTGTCCACAACCTGTACATTTCATTAATGCTGTGCTTATCTTGAGCAGCCTTGAGGTCTGCGGGAATGTTTCCAACATACAGTGTATACCAGCCAAGGGTTAGCAGCCGATAAATGACAGATTAATTTATTACCTTGGACGCAGACACTAATAGCTGTAGGTCACAGTGTCCAAGTGGTTTCCCCAACTCTGGTACTGTGGACTATGAACATGACCATGTTGATCATCTCTCTGTTTGAGTAGAGTGGACAGTGTTTTTCATCATGAACTGTAGACTGTTGGACAAGCAGCATGGAGAGTGGTGGACACAGTCCAGTGGAACGTTACAGAGGTGTACAAGGCCCCCAGAAAGGGGATCCATGTTAGTACTGTAGGTCAGCAGTCCTGGCCTGTGAAGCCTCGTTAAATCAAGCCAACAAACCGGAGGTTGATAACAGCCATGCAGCATATCCTGGAAGCCCCGCGGTGCTTCCTCCTGGACACACAGCTATGGCCACTTCCCCCAAAGGACTTCACTACAGTAATTACTGTACTGCCTTCCTCAGAAATGACTTCCAGCCCCCACACAGATGTTGATTAAACGATGTGTGAGGGTGAGATGCAGGAATTGTCCAGCACATCAGAAGGATGGAAAGGAAATGGAGCTGCCAGGCCTTGACTTAGAGACCACAGTTTTAGGAGGATCTGCTGTGTAAATTAAAGGGTTAAGGAGTTGTTTAATGTAATTTGTTCAACATGTCCTCTTTCATTTTGCTCAAATTTCAGGTGGAAACAAGGCAAGCACAAAGTCACTCTGAATTACAGTCTTTGACCGTAGTCTGACCGTAGTTTGACCATAGTCTGAGACATTGTGGTTGATAATGGCACGCAATAACAGCAGAGAGATCTTCAACCAAAAGTCACTGGAGGTTAAATTCAGCTGCTCACTAGCATACGGTAAATGATTGTAAGGAGTGCAAAGTCCTAGCTACAGGGACTTCAGCCAGATACCTTGCTTTTAAGATCCCCTCCAACACACACACACACACACACACACACACACACACACACACACTGAGGTCAGTGCGTAGAACATATCCCCATCAGAGGAGACAGGGCTCTTCTCCAGGCTGCTTATGGACAGCAACTGGTTGATAGAGTGTGTTGCTCCTGCTGCTGCTGCAGTGGGGCAGGATAAGGGCTGAGGCTGCATGTTCTCCACTGAAGGCCCTGCTGTTTGTTGTGCATTAGTGGCTGGGTTACAAGACAAGTGAGGCCTATTTGTTTATCCATCCCCTGTTGCTTCCCACAGCGTGAGTGGATCTGATGTACTGGATTCCCCAGCACTTCCCTGTCCATGTTCCAGTGCAGCCCTGGAGCAAATAGTCTTCAGCTCAACAACAAGGACACACACCTGGACTACTACAGTAACCCAACCAAACAGTCGGCAGCACACGGCAAGGTAATCTTAAGCAGAAGCAGGGTGATGGAGAGGAGCAGCTGGCTTCCTGAATGGGTGAGCCTGGTGGAGTTGTTATGCCAAGATACAGTCTTCTGGAGATAACAGACACAAATACAGACACACAAACAGCCATTCAGAGCCTCAGCTTCAAAATAGCAGCTTCAACATAGCAGGGAGGAAATGAAAAACGTGTATTGTATGACATTCAAACGGATGTGGTGCGTGCCAAGAGCGTCGAAAGAGCAAACTGGAACAAAACTGCATAAAACTTGGTCCTCTCTCTCTGCACTTTGAGGGTCGTTAAAGGTTGAGTGGAGAGCGACACTCCATCTTCATCATCACTGAGAGTTAAACAGTCATCAGGCTGGCCTATAACAGCTGTTAATCAGCAGACCAAGCTTCTAGCTCCAGCCAGGACTCGCCCCTTGCTGATCTCCCTCTCCCTCTCTCTCTCTCTCTCTCTCTCTCTCGCTCTCTCCCAGTGATTAAACACAGCCTCTTGCCAGTGTTAGACTGGAGTGTTGTTCAGATGGCTCTCTACTCTCAGCATCGGGTCAATGTGTGCTGAAGTAACACCACATGACGTTGCTACTGTATGTCTTTCTAAATGACAGAATCAGAACGTATCACTGCTTAAAGACTGTATCTCAAACTTAGACATTCTTCCAATGGTTAATTTGTCTCCATTTGTCTCCATTTGTCTGTTCTCAATGTGGAAAGGAGCAAAGTACAAAGAACAAGAAACCCTTATGAAATGTCTAACGTTATTATTTTACATCTATTGAGTAGCATACTTGTGTCATTACTGTGCTAACTCAAATCTACTGGACTACAGTATCAGCATACCATCTCTGTACTGTGCTAACTCAGATCTACAGGGCTACAGTATCAGCATACCATCTCTGTACTGTGCTAACTCAGATCAACAGGACTATAGTATCAGCTTACCATCTCTGTACTGTGCTAACTCAGATCTACAGGACTATAGTATCCGCATACCATCTCTGTACTGTGCTAACTCAGATCTACAGGACTATAGTATCAGCATACCATCTCTGTACTGTGCTAACTCAGATCTACAGGACTATAGTATCAGCATACCATCTCTGTACTGTGCTAACTCAGATCTACAGGACTATAGTATCAGCATACCATCTCTGTACTGTGCTAACTCAGATCTACAGGACTACAGTATCAGCATACCATCTCTGTGTTTCCTAAGGTTAAGTGATTGTTTGAACTGAGTGGGAATCTGTTCCACCCCATTCCTGCATGTCTGTACCCACCAGAGGCAGACCAAGGCCAGTTCAGATCGTGTCTGTGGTCAGTGAAGTTGTTCCAAAGATAATGGGCCTAACCTGGGTGGCCTTGGTCTCTATTCCATTCCATTCATTCCTGCTGTGGACCTCAGCATTAATGATGGGTCATTCACCAACGAATCGGCTCTAAGAGCCGGCTCTTGTAGGTGAACGTTGGGAGCCGGCTCACATATCAGAAGAGCCAAATCTATTTATAAAAATATTTTAAAATTAAGATATGAATAATCAAAATATTTAAATGAATAGAATTAACTCATTCAAAGAATGAAAAAATTAATAAAATAATATAGGCCTAAATGCTCAAGCGCACACATTCGTTCTGACCTTCTGCTCAGATTAACAGCCTCACTTGTTGTTCCTGTCAATCAGACACGCAGTGTCAACCAATGAACTAAAGATGCGTGAGGGAGGGCTGAGCCAACTCACTCACAGTCACACACTTAGCAGCCGAGGAGAGAGAGGAAGGACAGCTGTGAAAACAACAGCTGGAAAATTAGTCGGAAGCACAGTAGAATTTGGATGCATTTTAATGATGTAGACAATGTTAGAGCACAGTGTAGAATTCGCCAAAACAAAATCTCATATAAAGCCAGTTCTATGCACAACCTACACCGGCATATGTGAACTGTGCACCCAACTGTGAAGCTAGCTGTAGCGGAGCTTTGAGAAACTAGCGGGCCTGCTAGTGATAGTGGTGGAGCCAGCACCTCCACAGGTGGAGATGTATCCACTCAGTCAAGTAGACCTACTCCGCGACCCACAGCAATGCACTTCTATGGACTAGTTTATGCCAAAGTCTATGTCTGTAGCAAAACAAGGCCAAATTGATATTGCATTGGCTAAAATGATTGCCACCAATTTCCAGCCATTTTCGATTGTGGAGGACAGAGGTTTTAGAAATTATGGCAATAGTCTAAATCCAATGTACACAATTCCAAGCAGGAAAACCTTTCAAAATCACTTATTCCACAACTGTACGAGAGCACACAGGCTTCAGTGCGGGAAAGAGTCCAAAAAGCTACTGCAGTTTGCCTTACCACTGACTGCTGGACATCAAGGGTAACCACTTGTTACATGTCACTTCATTGAAGATTTTTTGATGTCTAGCGGTCTTCTGGACTGCTTTGAGTTCAGCAACAGACACCTCAGAGAACATGGCAGAGGAACTGTTGAGAGTGGCCAGAGAATAGCAGGTACAGTATATGGAAAAGTGGTCTGTTGTGTTAGCGACAATGCATCTAATATAACCAAAGCAATGAACATTTTTAAATGGACCCATCATCTATGTCTTGCCCACACAATCAACCTGATTGTAAGAGATGCTCTGAAGGTGATGAAGCCCACTGTGGACAAAGTGAAAGCAGCTGTGGAATACTTCCACAGGAGCACAGTAGGTGCTGAAAAACTAAAGTCTACACTACGCCAGATGGGGATGTCTGAGCTGAGGCCTAAACAAGACTGCACTACAAGGTTTTATATGTTGAAGCGGTTTCTTGAGTCAAAGGATGCCATCATCTCTACTTTTGCCATTGTCAATGCACCTGTTGATGCTCTGACCCAAGAGGAATGGGAGGTGGTGGAGGAGGTGTGCAGAGTCATGGAACCCTTTGAGCAGGTCACTGTGGATCAGTGGAGAGAGGTACAGTAAGCAGTTATTACTACATCATTATTTAATCCAGTATTATATATTAATATGAGCAGTAGATGAGAATGTAGTATCAGTAGACAAAACATGAATCTGAACTAATATGTTACTGTTCTCTCTTTTCAGCTATGTGACAGTCTCAAAAATGATACTCCTGTGTAAGGGTCTGCAGCGAATTACAGCCGTCAGAGAGGAGCAAAATGTAACCACAGGACATGAGACAGAGTTGATGGACACCCTATGTTCATCAGGGGATAGAAAGTTCCACAGAATGGAATATAATCACGTGCTATCAGAAACCACTGCACTTGACGCCAGGTTTAAGAAGTTAGCCTTCAGTGATGCCAGAGCGATTGATGCCATAGCGATTGGCTCTTCAAAGAATAACCTCAGTAGCAGGAAAGGACAGCCCCAGCAGTCAGCTGGCTCAGGCACCAGGGCAACAGGAAGAAGAGGGATCATATGGAGCAGAAGCACCAGCAGTAGTGCAAGAAATGTCTGCTGTTTGGAAGCTGTTTGGCACAAAGGAATCCCTCAGCAGATGCCATAATGGAGGTCCGATCCTATTTGGAGGAAAAAGTCATGAAAGGGAGACTCTGCATAGTGGCCACATCCGTTCCCTCGAAAATGGGACAAATAATTACTGAGAGAAGAAACCGCATCAACCCCTCGAAAGTGAGGCAGCTTGCATTTCTGAATGCAAATCTCGCATAAAGGCAAAAGATGGTCAGCATTGGTGTGTGTTGCTGGTTATAACATGGCTATAAATAAGAGAGAGAAAAGAGGGACCAGTTTAATGTTTTCACTGGGATGCAGTTTTGCCCATTGTTATTTATCTTTCGTTGATATGGTGCAATATTATATTATTATGTTCAGATTGTATTCATTTTGAATGGTTAGATTTATATGCACTTAGTTTATATACATTGAAAAGTTATACTTTAAATGCAAATGTTTAATAGCATTTTTTTCATAACAAACAAATGCATTTTTAAATAGATTGTGGTTATGGTAGAGTATGATTTCATTTAATAATTTAATTAGAATTGTTTTAACACCAATCATAGTCAAACTATCGCAAACTGTGTGACATGTATTTTTTAAAGCGCCGTTTAGGATCCAAGCCAGCTCACTAAAAAGAGCAGGAATGCCCATCACTACTCAGCATGCCTGTCATGTCACCTGACTGCTCCAGTCATGTGATCTGGCTCAAGATGTGTTGTTGTATTTGGATTGTTGAGAAATAAGTATTTATGCTAAATTGCTATAGGAACATGTTTCTACTACCTAGGAAAATGTATGTATTATATCCTACTATATCCAGTGTACAAAAGAAACTTACATTCTAAATACTATTCACATAACTTATATTACAAATACTATTTCAAATTGTGCCAAAAAAATACTAAACCCATCCAATGCCTATAAACACCATACAAACCAGACAAACAAACAAAATAACACATCACATATATTTAGAAAGATACATTTACAGCAAAGAGAACAGTTCAGAAAAGACAAATAAAAGTATTTACACTCCATTTCCAAAGCTGTACAAACCATTAACATTTCCCTTAAGATGTTCCAATGTACTACAAACCTAGCGCAGCGACAAGACTGAGGTAGCCTAAAAAAAAAGTTGAAAGATGAAAACTAAAACAAAGAGAGAATGGCTGCACTGTTGTCCAGTCTAGCCTAGGGATAGATAGAGGATACCTAATGTCATTCTTTAGGAGACCCAAAACCTCCAGCATCAATTTACATAGATTTACTCTGCTCTCACGACAAAGTCTCAGCATTTAAGAGGATATTCCCCAACTGAAGCCTGCCTCTGCCTCTGTGTGCCTTCCTTCTGGATAAGTAACTATTTATTACATTCCTGGGTATGAGTGGTTTAAACAGATCCATGTTCTGCATCCTCTGTGTATTTTACAAATCATTACCTAGTGAATGAATCCTAACTGAAGCTAAGCCTGCTGATAGGAACACTTGGCACACCTTTCTTACACAGGACTGTATAAGACCCTCTTTCTACAAAACCTACAACATTCAACTGTCTTAAGTGGGGACAAATTCAACCTATTGTACAGTATTTCTATTATTCAATCAAAACACATGGCATCAAGAGAGGAAAGGGGGGAAGAAATCAGTGAGCTATTATAAATACAGAATCATTTTTCAAACAAGAACATCGTTCATCTGTGAATGTCCTCAGATGAAGCCAGATATGCCACCATTTTGAAAGCCCTGCCCACACAAGCTCCCATTGCCTTCCTGAGGCTCACAGTGGACAGAATATTGCTACAATGTTTTTGTACCTTTACCAGATCGTCTGAACATTATTGACACTGGAACAAGTACAAGCTGTATTCAGGAAAGGTTTCTTTTCCTTGGAGGTATGCCTTCCCCTCCTCCTCATTCCCCTTCCCTTCCTACGCAACCCCTAAGTCTGTCTGTCTCTGTCTGCCTGTCTGTCCACTGTGAGCTCGTCCAGCATGCCAAACACAGATCCTCTCCTAACTCAAGCACCATGGCCTTTCCGCCAAAGGTAAAGACAACGATGAAAGCATTAATGTGTTAGGAAAGCAGAGACAAGCTACAAAATACACTATGAACACATATAAAACTGTTAATATACAGTCATTTAAGAAGAAAAAAATGAATTAATGAAATCTGTACAGAATGATTAAATACAGTGATCAATATACATTCCTGTGTATGGAGACCAATGATTCACTTTTGTATTAAGAACATAAAATATAAACAAATATGACATATTTGATTTGAAACATGTCAAGACGCAGAGATCCAGCACCAGCTGTTCTATTGGTCTTTGATGTTACACATCATTTTGCATTTAACGCTTGTGTATCTTACAAAAATCATCTGGAGTTTAAAGGTGAGAAAGGTAGGAGAAGACAGAAGGGTTCTTTGTGATGTTAGCCACCGACTTTGAGCAGTCAGATACTGTTTATTAGCTAAGAGGGAGAAGTGTCGGTTGGTCCAATGGAAAATTCTGCTTCCTCCCAGAGTGGGGGACAGAGACAGATGGGAGGAGTTGCCATGGCATCAAACCTATGGGCACTTCCTGCCCCCAGATTGCAGAAAGAGCAGATTGGGGACCCTGTTAGTCCCTGAACCAATGAGTGTGAGGTCCTGAGATGGAGGAGACTCACTCCCTCACAGCAAAAACCCGGAACGAGCCACCCTCTGGATTGCTCTTACTGCAAAAGAGAAGTGAGAGAGATGGTTACATTGAGCATTCATTCATGAACTCAAAACAGTTAACCAGTGTCCTTTCAACTCATTACTAAGATAAAGTGACATAAATCTAAGAAAAACTAAAATAATATAAACCATATTGTTGTTAAGTCAGTCAGTTGTTTTGTGGACCAAATGTATTTTTGGCTCCAATTCAAGGCAGCCTGTTGCTCATGACATCCTACAGTAAGAGTAGCGTAATCACAGTGGTCGTACCTGGAAACATGACTCAAACACTGGCTCATTGTTAACCATGCTGTTATAGTGACTGACTGATCTTTCCAACAACCACTATTGTTCTGGGCCTGATGGCTTTGTTATTGACTTAGTAGTGGAGAGGCCTTGAAGGCCTGCCAATCTCAGTAATGCCAGGATGATGCCCGTCCCATCAGATTGGCTGCAATTACCTGCAGAGGGAAGCACTGAGTCAGCCGCCGACAGCTTTTCCATCCCCGGGTAAATGGATAGGCTGTGATTATTTCCTCCTTATTAAAGAACCGTCCACCCAACCAGCTACATGTACGCCCCACTTCCTAACAGCTGGGTCATCACTTGGACAGAAGTCAACCTCTGGATCAGTCTCTATCACACCAGAGGCTGACTGTTGATGGCCATGGTTGTAATACCATACTGTTCCCTGTCACTGACAGCCCATGTCCTCACTCACACTAAGGTCAAGGTGAGGCTCCCAGGTAGGGGACCCTTGATTTCAGCATTAGACTTCACTGTACTCTAGCTCAGCTGATTTTGGCCATGCAGCACTTTGCACACTCCATTGAATATCCGGGTAAAGTAAGCAAAGAGTTCATGTGTGGGCCGTCCGCACACCAAACCACACCATTACTCTTGCACCCCTGTGTGCCAAACATGGACTTGGCGCCAATGGCTTCCGTGCTTGAGCCCTAGACCTCTGCCTGACAGGGGAGGGGTGTGTGAGGGAAGGGTAGGGAGAGGGCAGGGAAGGGTATTTTAGGGGAAGAGGAGGGTAGAGCAGGCACCCACCTCTCTGACTGGATGCCGTTCTTCAGGACGCCAACGTAACTCTTCTTCTTATCCAGGGCCAGGACGTCCACGTAGCCCCCGCCGGCTTGTGTCACCCCGGCATGGATGGCTGCTCGGCAGATACTGGAGCGCTGAGGGAGGGGGGAATCAGAAGAGAGGGTTCATTATACCTCTCATGATATCAGATACAGCAATCATGGCTTATTATTCCATTTCACTATATCAGTAATGCTTCTTGTATTAGGTACAGTACAGGCACATACAGTGCACAGAGCCACATCAAATACAGTCAATGTATTCGTTTCCAGAGCATTCAATATGTACAAATCCTATACATGTACATATGCATGACAATAGCAAGGCTGAAGCCAGGCACATCATTATCAGGATGTAAACTGCTGCCCCACTCTGGATTACAGATGACAGACAGCAGCAGAGAGCTGTACACTCCACACATGGTTCTGAGGCAGGGCATGGTGCCTCCTGTCACCCAGTCCGAAGCACTGAGTCTGGCTCCAGCGTGTCAGACCCTGGTTCATCATACTCCATCACACTAGTCTAGCCTAACACAGGCCACATTCTAGGGACTTCTGTCATGTCAATATAGGCCTGTTCCTCTTCTCCTGCTGTGTTTTGCTGTGTGTTGGCACTGTGAGTGTTTAAGTGTTAGAATCAGGCTCTGCCCTTACAAAATACAGTCATTAGGCCCTGTTTGAGATCTCTGGGAAACTGTTGTGTCTAGTTGGACTACATCTAAGTGAAATAATGTTGGGGAAAAACAAGAGTCAACAAGTTAATTCGAGGCAACAACACTTAAAACATCAACTTCATGTAACTGGGTCAATGTAGGTCCAAAATGGTTCCTTTCGCTCCTTTCATCCACTGCAGTCTCACATTAGCTTACACATGCAACTTGCAACTTAGGTCAGAGGTGAATTTAGAATGACATATGGCGTGTCTCCAATGGCATATTATTCTCTATATAGTGCACTCCTTGTCACTAGAGTTGTATGTGTCTCTGGCCAAAGGTAGCGCTCTGTATGGAGTATAGTGTATCACTTGAGATTTACCCTCGGGTCATTAGGAAGTGAAAGAGGTGATCTGACAGGAACTGAGGTGATGTGACAATAATGGAGGTGACAGTGTGTCCCACTGCTCCTCCCTCTCTGAGACTGGTCCTAAAGCCCTCTCCTGACAGTCCCATGCCTCAGACCTCAGGCCTCAAGCATGCAATCTCTGGGCCAGTTATGAGTCAGTTAATCCGCCAGTCAGGGCTGAGCAGCTGTGTGTGGTCGAACTCAGCACTGGGAGAGACATTACTGGCGACCATTACCAGGCCTGCATCACCAGTGCTCCCATTCCAACTATGTTCACACCGCTATTCAGAAGTTGCTCGTGGTCGCCTCAGGCCACAGTCTCTTAAGTGCTCAACGGGGCTAGACCGCACTCATCTGCTGTCCAACATAAATCAGGTCAGTGTTCCAGTCAGATACAGTTCTCTGGGGAGCAGACACACTGAGGTGTATCTGTCTGGCAGGCCCAGTGGGGACAAACTTTTTATCCTCTGTTAGTATGACCTCTCAGCCTTTCAGTATGGTCAGGATGATAGGACAGGCATGGTGAGGATAGGACATGCATGGTGATGCCATTCTGGTATACCCAGTGACTAGGTCCAGCACTTACATCTGTGTAGAAGCTGTTCCCAACCACCGGAGCCCAGTAGGATGGCTCGTTCTTGCAGTTGGCAGGACAGAATACTCTGAGGGAGACACACATTGAGATTGCATTATTATTGACAAATACAATTGAATGGGTGACCCACGGTTTATGTTGCAACAATGAGAAATGCAGGATTTATGCAAGAATTTGCCATTTAGCTAAATGTAATGTATGTCATGTTATGAATAACCCCGACACATTTTCCATTGAACTTCTGTAGAACAGAGGAAAGACTGACGCTTCCTTCTAGCAGACTCTGCATGTTTAGGAGATTCCAGTGGTTTTGTAATGGAGGTTTAAAGCATTTGTCCCAGAGCAGGAATCTGACTCTAATTAGATTTTGCTTACAAAGCAAAGCCCTTAATTCACAAGTCATCACTTCTTGTTGTGCGTGTGAAACATGGTGGGGGGAGAGGAGCTGGGCACCTTGGGCAGTTGGAGTAGGGCTTCTTGAAGGGGCAGATCTCCGCCACTGTTGCATAGCAGTCCACTGATTGTCCTGTGGAACAGAGAGGAGACATACGCCATCAACAGCTGCAAAAGTCATCAGGTGAAGAAACTAAAAAACAAGGGTGTGCATGCTCCACTTATTCTGGAAAAAGTTTGACTTACTTTCCACTTTGGACACCACAAATGCATTGCCGGCTTTGTATTTACTGTGAAGAGATCAAAGCCAGGCATTAGAAGACCATTACATTTCAGGAAATCATTCATTTCACAAAACATGAATGAGCATAGCAGGCAGAATGACGACAGAAAATAAAGACTACCAGAAATATCTACCTGAATGACTCAATGCCGTTCTTTGTTGCCTTGACAAAGAATGGCAACTTGTCTTTCCTTGTAGTGTCCACCAGACCACCATTGTTATTGATGATACCATAATGCATAGCAGCACGGCAGATACTTGATTGCTAGAAAAATAGAAAAATAATCCTTAGAAACACATTCAGGCATACTAAATCTATGGTGTAAAATGTTGGACTTCAGTGTGAGACTCACCACATCATAGAAGAGCGTCCCCCACACTTTCCCTTTCTTGTTCTGGCAGTTAGCAGGGCAGTTGAATCTGTTGCAGGTTGCTCCCTTGCACTTGTCACGCATTTTGGTCTCACACTTGATGTTTTGAGCTGTGGACGACAAATTAATTACTGGTCAATAAGGGATTTCAGTGGCATTCCTTACCAAACAATACATTCAAATAGTCAACTCTGAAAGCCCCCAACCACGATTCCCACTAGTCAAACTCACCCAGGAAAGTGCTGGTGGGAGCCTTGGGAGTGGAGGGTTTCTTGGGAGCAGCAGGCTTGGGTTTGGGTCTGGGGACAGGCTTGGCGGTGGTGCGGGGTGACATGGGAATCTGAGCTTTCTCCACCTCGTTCATATCCTCAGTCTCAGAACGCTGAGAGTCTCCCTTGAAGCAGAGGTTGTCCCTGCAGCTTCCTCCGTAGCTAGGAGGGCACTGGGAGCATGGGCGCCCATGTTGGTAAGGGGCCTCTCCGATCCAGTTTCCCCTGGGGAGGAGGAAGGAGCACAGTGGTCAGTTTAAACTGACTGGAAACTAATCAGCACTCAGCCATCACGGCACATGGCCTTGTAATTATTCACGTGTTCTTTGCACATTATCACACACTCTTAAATCCCTGAGTCCAGCTGGATAATGAAAACCATCCTGCTCTCCCTCTGGAAATGAAACGAGGTCTGTCTGGAACATTCTGCTTAGGACCTGTTTCTCTTTCCCCTTCCTTTATTATTTTTGTATTTGAACTTCTGCTGGAATTTCAGCATGGCCTCAATGTGTCATGAAATACTTCTTAGACAGACACTTTAACTGTAACATTAGACAGACAAATTCATACCCTGACATGTGCCCTCAAAAGCGTTTGGTATTGGGTAAACACCCCATGTGGTGGTAAGAAGTATGTAAAACAGAACACTGGAGACGTGATGTGTGAATGAGTGGGGAAATGAGAGTAACGTTAGTGAGTTGGTCTTACTTGGGGGAGTAGTTACAGACGAGGTAAACAGCGTTCTCCCAGATCTCCCCCCACACGTTCATCCTGGGACACACGTGCACTGCACACCCCACACGACTAGTGGTGGCCCAGACCAGCTGCAGAGAAGACAACACTTCCATTAACATTATTATTATAAAAGGACATTCGCATTGCTGACTCGTTGTTCTTTCTATGACCACACATCCATCTCCACCGATACAGTTCCTCAGCTCCACATAAAAGTGCAGACAACTGTACTAGCTGAAACTATTTGATTTGGAGCCCTGCAGCTCTGCAGCCTTTGAAAGGGCCTGTCATGGGTGGCTATGGAGATCTGAGAAACGCCTCACAGACAAATCGGTAGGAAGCACCATGTCACTGTAGACCTCTCTCTTTCTTTTTTCTCACTCCTCTCGCCCCTCATAGATCCCTCATTACTGCCACAGGAAGTGGCTCCCATGCTGGGGTTTAGAGGCAGATTGATGGGGCCCCTGAGATAGACGTCGAGTGTGACCACAGTTTGTTTCCTGCGACGTTCTGTGATCATTCTCATGATCCAGTTTAATAATGTAAATAAATGATACTGGCAGTAGCTCGGACCGAACAAAGACAACTCTGGTCAGACCCACTTCCTCTGTCAATATGGAGAGGTAGTTCAATCAAATCAAAGTTTATTGGTCACTTGCACGCATACGTTACAGTGAAATGCTTGCTTGCTAACTCTCCTCAACAATGCAGTACAATAAAAGTATCAATCAAGAATCAAATGCCAAATACAAAAGTGAAAAATAGTAATACAGTTTGTTTTTTACTACTTAAATGTAAGCTACAGGCAGCACCTATGGATTTGACACCAGGGCAGTCCTACTACTGACAGCTTGTTACGTGACTCCAATACCACTCTTCCCCCCCTGTACCCCTAATTCTTCCCTCTATTTCTCTCTCTCTGACTCTCACTCCCCCCCCCCCCCCCCCCATCTTTCAGGAATGTGTTTCCCTTTCCTGGGCCAGTGAGAGGCCACAGGCAGTATAGACTTAGAGACAATGACTCAGCATAGACACCGCACTGCTACACCACTACAGCATACACAGAGATGTGATGATGAGGGCTGGAGCCTGTGGTAAAGCTCTGTGTCATCCCAGAGAGAGACTGTGAGGATACTGACCCGGAGGGGCTAGCATAACCTAGCTTTGCAGTGTTATGGTAGGGATTGGACCCCAACTATGCTACGCTACGCTAGTATTCCTAGAAAATGAAAGGCAGAAACAAGGAACGGGTGTTCAGACATGGCATTGTTCCCCGCAATCCTGCATTCCATTTTCAAAGGAATACAGGTCAAACACAGAGATGATTGGTGTGTCTGGGAAGTGTTTCCAGATGCTAGCGACCTGGTTTCCCGTGTGAAGTATGCAGATGCAGGAGGATGAGTCGGGCTGTTTTCACAAACCCATCCCAGCTACAAAGTAAAGTCTATGAGGAGAGGAGGCCAATTCTCCCTCTTCATCCCCCTCTTGTCCCTCTCTTCCCCTCTCTGTTTATCTCTCTTTCTTCCCCTTTGTTTCACCCTTTCTGCTGTGATGGTTTAATGCTCTTGAGGCGGCAAATAACTTCCCCTGTCACTACACTACCGTGCCCCCATGTGGTCCTATGGTAACCACACTTTTTAAGGCACTCCCCCTGTTTTCAGTTAATGGACACCCATTGAAGAGGCTGCAGGCAACACATTGTTTTTACACAGGACCTGAATACCTGCAGCTGCATCCCCTTTAAAAGTCACGTGCTGTCCATTATATACTGATGGTAGAGAGGAAACATATGACCTTGAACACTGCACAGGCTCATACACAGATCATCTATATTAGTTCAAAGGAAACCTGTAAAAATACAATTTCATATGGAATTAGATCCAAATGTGGTTTGCTGTTCATTGTAGAACTGTTGAGGGAAGTACTCGCTCCAAACTCAGAACCCCCACCCCCTTCCTCCCCCAGCCAAGACTCACCTGGGTGTAGTGGGTGCACATGGGCCCTGAGCAGCGGTCGGGACACCAGGGATTGCACTCATGTTGGTAGGGGTAGGTGTAGTCCTTCACCTCATCATACCAGGCCTGGACGTGGTAGGCAGGGGAGCGGTATCTGCAGACACGGAGGGAGCAGCATCAGCCTCAGCAGCACAGAGAGCTCATACAGGAGGACCTCCAGCTGCCATTTGAGGAATATCTGAGGGGGCTGCCAGGTGCTTTGGCTGGGCTTGAGACGCACTGCAACAGCCTCCCCTCAGGCTCCCCTCTGGCCTCCACTGATTAGTCCGGTTCTGACCTAGCAGACACACAGACACACTCACAGTCTGTTTCCCTCCAACACTGGGGAACTCGAGCCATGCTGAGAAAAAATTACAAAAACTAAACATGGCTCCACAGCCTGTCGAATCAATTATGGCCCTTTATTGTAAACATCTCTTTTTACGGTACTGAAAAGTGCTGAGACTACAAACTGGCAGCGGAGAGGGAGATAAACAGCCCTGGCCGGTGTTGGCATCAGAAGAGAGAGAAAGGGAGAGGGGGAGGGGGGGGGGGGAGAGAAAGGGAGAGAGGGGGTCTGTGAGAGAGGGGGGGGGAGAGGGAGGGTGAGAGGGAGAGAGGGGGTCTGTGAGAGAGAGAGGGAGAGGGGGGAGAGAGGGAGAGAGGGGGTCTGTGAGAGAGAGAGGGAGAGAGGGGGTCTGTGAGAGAGGGTGGAGAGAGGGAGAGAGGGGGTCTGTGAGAGAGGGGGGGAGCGAGGGAGAGAGGGAGAGAGGGGATCTGTGAGAGATGGGGTCTGTGAGACAGGGGGTCTGTGAGAGCGCGAGCGAGCAGATTCCTGGAATGGCACCTGCTGAGGGAGCCCTCCACTGTCATACACAAAGAGCCCTCCACTGTCATACACAAAGAGCCCCACTGTCATACACAAAGAGCCCTCCACTGTCATGCACAAAGAGCCCTCCACTGTCATACACAAAGAGCCCTCCACTGTCATACACAAAGAGCCCTCCACTGTCATGCACAAAGAGCCCTCCACTGTCATGCACAAAGAGCCCTCCACTGTCATACACAAAGAGCCCTCCACTGTCATACACAAAGAGCCCTCCACTGTCATACACAAAGAGCCCTCCACTGTCATACACAAAGAGCCCTCCACTGTCATACACAAGGAGCCCCACTGTCATACACAAAGAGCCCCACTCTCATACACAAAGAGCCCCACTGTCATACACAAAGAGCCCCACTCTCATACACAAAGAGCCCTCCACTGTCATACACAAAGAGCCCTACACTGTCATACACAAAGAGCCCTCCACTGTCATACACAAAGAGCCCTCCACTGTCATACACAAAGAGCCCTCCACTGTCATACACAAAGAGCCCTCCACTGTCATACACAAAGAGCCCTCCACTGTCATACACAAAGAGCCCTCCACTGTCATACACAAAGAGCCCTCCACTGTCATACACAAAGAGCCCCACTCTCATACACAAAGAGCCCCACTCTCATACACAAAGAGCCCTCCACTGTCATACACAAGGAGCCCCACTGTCATACACAAAGAGCCCCACTCTCATACACAAAGAGCCCCACTGTCATACACAAAGAGCCCCACTGTCATACACAAAGAGCCCTCCACTGTCATACACAAAGAGCCCTCCACTGTCATACACAAAGAGCCCTCCACTGTCATACACAAAGAGCCCTCCACTGTCATACACAAAGAGCCCTCCACTGTCATACACAAAGAGCCCTCCACTGTCATACACAAAGAGCCCTCCACTGTCATACACAAAGAGCCCTCCACTGTCATACACAAAGAGCCCTCCACTGTCATACACAAAGAGCCCTCCACTGTCATACACAAAGAGCCCCACTCTCATACACAAAGAGCCCCACTCTCATACACAAAGAGCCCTCCACTGTCATACACAAAGAGCCCTCCCCTGTCATACACAAAGAGCCCTCCACTGTCATACACAAAGAGCCCTCCACTGTCATACACAAAGAGCCCTCCACTGTCATACACAAAGAGCCCTCCACTGTCATACACAAAGAGCCCTCCACTGTCATACACAAAGAGCCCTCCACTGTCATACACAAAGAGCCCTCCACTGTCATACACAAAGAGCCCTCCACTGTCATACACAAACAGCCCTCCACTGTCATACACAAAGAGCCCTCCACTGTCATACACAAAGAGCCCTCCACTGTCATACACAAAGAGCCCTCCACTGTCATACACAAAGAGCCCTCCACTGTCATACACAAAGAGCCCTCCACTGTCATACACAAAGAGCCCTCCACTGTCATACACAAAGAGCCCTCCACTGTCATACACAAAGAGCCCTCCACTGTCATACACAAAGAGCCCCACTGTCATACACAAAGAGCCCTCCACTGTCATACACAAAGAGCCCCACTGTCATACACAAAGAGCCCTCCACTGTCATACACAAAGAGCCCCACTGTCATACACAAAGAGCCCTCCACTGTCATACACAAAGAGCCCTCCACTGTCATACACAAAGAGCCCTCCACTGTCATACACAAAGAGCCCCACTGTCATACACAAAGAGCCCTCCACTGTCATACACAAAGAGCCCTCCACTGTCATGCACAAAGAGCCCTCCACTGTCATACACAAATAACCCCACTGTCATACACAAAGAGCCCTCCACTGTCATACACAAAGAGCCCCACTGTCATACACAAAGAGCCCTCCACTGTCATACACAAAGAGCCCTACACTGTCATGCACAAAGAGCCCTCCACTGTCATACACAAAGAGCCCTCCACTGTCATACACAAAGAGCCCTCCACTGTCATACACAAAGAGCCCTCCACTGTCAGGCTGCAATGCTCTGAACACCCTAACAAACACACAGCACAAATACCTACACTGAGTATACCCAGCATTATGAGCACCTTCCTAATATTGAATTGCACTCCCCCCTTTTGCCCTCAGAACAGCCTCAATTTGTCAGGGCATGGATTCTACAAAGTGTCAAAAGCTTTTCACAAGGATGTTGGTCCATGTTTTAAATGTTTTAATTTGAGTCCTTTAGCAGACGCTCTTCTCCAGAGCAACATACAGTTAATGCATCCATCTTAAGATAGTTAGGTGGGACAACCACATATCACAGGGACAGAAAGTATATTTTCTTCAATAACGTAGTTATCAGTAGAGTCAGAGCTAGAAGGGGGGTTGGTGTGTGTGAGGAGGAGGATTATTTATGATACTGTTTGAAGAGCCTAAAATATTATTTTGTGTCAGCCCAATTGAGACCTCTGGTGTGTTGGTGCAATTCAGAATACGAATCCAAATGGAAAGACGTGGAGACTACTTTGACAGAGATACACATAGTCAGTTTGGGGAAATAAGGACAAGGTAATAGAAATATACAATAGACAAAATCAGTGGATTAATTTCTCTCTGAAGACGTGGTTTAGGGCAGTTAAGCAAAATAATTTAGACAGGGGTCAAACTGCTGAGTTGGCCCACATACGACCCCAGCTTCATCCCTGCAACTCGGTACAGCAGATTTAAACAATGGACGCAGAAAGGGATCACATCATTCAGTACAATTACAAGGAATGGGGACCTAGAGAACTTTCAGGACATAAGTAAAAAACATGGCTTGGATCAACAAGATTTTTACAGATACCTACAAGTTCGACACTATATCTTAAGGGAAATAAAAGTGATTGACCCTCGAGCAACTATTTCCAATCTTTACTTGGGTATTCAATCCTCAAAGAAACAATCAACAAACTATATTAAACAGAAACGGGAGGAGGAACTTAACATTGAAATAACTGATGAAACATGGTTGAACATATTAGAGACTCAAAGCTCCACCAACTCAAGGTCATGGAGAGAATTCTGTTGGAAGAATGTAATACGTTTCTTCATAACACCTAAACTGAAATCAAAAGAGACTGGCTCCCTACACCCTTGTTGGAGAGAATGCGGGCTATCAAGGGTGGATCACTCTCATATCTTTTGGTTCTGCCCCGCAATCAAAACTTACTGGGGAGAAATAAGATCTAACATTGGAAAATTATGGGATTTGACATAGAACAAACATTGATTTCTTTGTACTTGGGTGAAATACCTGACAACTTACACAATAGAGAAAAGTACGTTTCGTGGTATCCAATTGTTTTTTTAGTAGCTACTATCTTGTCTCATCGCTACAACTCCCGTACGGGCTCGGGAGAGACGAAGGTTGAAAGTCATGCGTCCTCCGATACACAACCCAACCAAGCCACACTGCTTCTTAACACTTCTTAAGAGGCAGTTAACCCACAGTTCCTAGGCCGTCATTGAAAATAAGAATTTGTTCTTAACTGACTTGCCTAGTTAAATAAAGGTAAAAATATAAAAAAAATAAAAACATTTAAACACAGCGCGCATCCAACCCGGAAGCCAGCCACACCAATGTGTCGGAGGAAACACCGTGCACCTGGCAACCTTGGTTAGCGCGCACTGCGCCCGGCCCGCCACAGGAGTCGCTGCTGCGCAATGAGACAAGGATATCCCTACCGACCGAGCACTCCCAAACCCGGACGACGCTAGGCCAAATGTGCGTCGCCCCACGGACCTCCCGGTCGCGGCCGGTTACGACAGAGCCTGGGCGCGAACCCAGAGTCTCTGGTGGCACAGCTGACGCTGCAGTACAGCGCCCTTAACCACTGCGCCACCCGGGAGGCCCATTGTATGATTTTTAAGTAATTAATTTGCATTTTATTGCATGACATAAGTATTTGATCACCTACCAACCAGTAAGAATTTCGGCTCTCACACACTTTAAGAAGCCCTCGTGTGCTCCACTCATTACCTGTATTAACTGCACCTGTTTGAACTCGTTACCTGTATAAAAGACACCGGTCCACACACTCAATCAAACAGACTCCAACCTCTCCACAATGGCCAAGACCAGAGAGCTGTGTAAGGACATCAGGGATAAAATTGTAGACCTGCACAAGGCTGGGATGGGCTACAGGACAATAGGCAAGCAGCTTGGTGAGAAGGCAACAACTGTTGGCGCAATTATTAGAAAATGGAAGAAGTTTAAGATGACGGTCAATCACCCTCGGTCTGGGGCTCCATGCAAGATCTCACCTCGTGGGTCATCAATGATCATGAGGAAGGTGAGGGATCAGCCCAGAACTACACGGCAGGACCTGGTCAATGACCTGAAGAGAGCTGGGACCACAGTCTCAAAGAAAACCATTAGTAACACACTACGCCGTCATGGATTAAAATCCTGCAGCGCACGCAAGGTCCCCCTGCTCAAGCCAGTGCATATCCAGGCCTGTCTGAAGTTTGCCAATGACCATCTGGATGATCCAGAGGAGGAATGGGAGAAGGTCATGTGGTCTGAGGAGACAAAATTGAGCTTTTTGGTTTAAACTCCACTCACCTTGTTTGGAGGAAGAAGAAGGATGAGTACAACCCCAAGAACACCATCCCAACCGTGAAGCACGGAGGTGGAAACATCCTTCTTTGAGGATGCTTTTCTACAAAGGGGACAGGACGACTGCACCGTATTGAGGGGAGAATGGATGGGGCCATGTATCGCGAGATCTTGGGCAACAACCTCCTTCCCTCAGTAAGAGCATTGAAGATGGGTCGTGGCTGGGTCTTTCCAACATGACAACAACCCGAAACACACAGCCAGGGCAACTAAGGAGTGGCTCCGTAAGAAGCATCTCAAGGTCCTGGAGTGGCCTAGCCAGTCTCCAGACCTGAACCCAATAGATAATCTTTGGAGGGAGCTGAAAGTCCGTATTGCCCAGCGACAGCCCCGAAACCTGAAGGATCTGGAGAAGGTCTGTATGTAGGAGTGGGCCAAAATCCCTGCTGCAGTGTGTGCAAACCTGGTCAAGAACTACAGGAAACGGATGATCTCTGTAATTGCTAACAAAGGTTTCTGTACCAAATATGAAGTTCTGCTTTTCTGATGTATCTAATACTTATGTCATGCAATAAAATGCAAATTAATTACTTAAAAATCATACAATGTGATTTTCTGGAGTTTTGTTTTAGATTCCGTCTCTCACAGTTGAAGTGTACCTATGATAAAAAGCGGGAGCTGCACTCCCGTATGCATCCAAAAGTTGGCTGGATGTTCTTTTGGTGGTGGACCATTCTTGATACACACAAGAAACTGTTGGGCATGAAAAAAACATCAGTGATGCAGTTCTTGACACAAACCGGTGTGCCTGGCTCCTACTACCATAGCCTGTTCAAAGGCACTTAAATATATTGTCTTGCGCATTCACCCTCTGAATGGCACACATACACAATCTATGTCTTAATTGTCTCAAGGCTTAAAAATCCTTATTTAACTTGTCTTCTCTCATCTACACTGTGTGTGTGTGTGTGTGTGTGTGAAGTGTACATGTGTGTATGCATGCGTGTGTGTGTCATATTGTCTTACCTGCCCCAGTGAACAGCGAGGTTCTGACCGATGGACATGAGCAGGTCATTAGGTCCATGTTCCCACTGGCATGCCTCTGCCCAGTGAGTGGCTGACCTCTCCAGCTCATCATCCCAGACCTGGAAACACACAAATAACACTGTTAGAACAAAGTTGTAACACTAAAACTCACACATTTCAGTAACATTAATGACAGCAAAGGGGTCCACACTGTGACACACTCCAACATGTGATCAGTGAACAGTGAGACAGACCCATCAAAACTACCTTCATCCATGACCATCTCCACAGCTAGACTTACCCCAGCTGCTTTAATATCAGGCCACCAGGTAGATCCCCTTCATATAATAACTGCTCCTCCTGTCTCCTCATAGCTACCTACCTAACCACAAGCTACCTTTGTAGGCCTCTGCTAGCCCTCTTTCTTCCAAAGGAGCTGAAATTGATCTGGATACAAGTAAAACATTAGCTTTAGCCCAGGAAATGTGAGTGGAGCAGCACCTGGCCCCACTCCACTACAAATCCCCAGCAATCACAGCTGAATTAGGCATATTTCCTGAGCGGGTTTCTCTCTCTACCCGTGGAAAAGAACGTGGAAAGATGGGATGCAACTCATCTCTGCCACCACTATCACCACTAGGATATGGGGGAGGAGGGGGAGGAGAGGACTGGTACAGTGTGGAACCTCACAGTGTCTCTCCTCAGTACATTTCCAGGCCATTGGTGGTCACCACCACACATACAAATACACACACATACATATGCATGCCCGTGACTATGCCAGCTCGGCTATACCCCCAGTCCTGTCCTCAGAACCAGGCCTGGCAGAGAAGGGCAGAGGGAGGCCTACCCTGTCTTCATTCACCCCTCTCTGCAGTGTCTGGCTCCCAGCAGGTAGTGTAGAGTCAGTGTAATTATCCTCCCAGTAAGCCAGCTCCTCTCCAGGCTGCCAGCAGTTGACTACCATGAGCTCACCTTTCCAGGAGAGAAGATTGTTGTCGTGTTGGGCTCTAGCTTGAAACATACTTATTCATGTTACCATACTAGAACTTATTGATGACTTTACATGTATAATGAATGAATATGTTGGGGTCAATGTAGGGTGGATAGAACCTAGGTGTAGGGGAAGTTACTGAGTGAGACAAGGGGGAGTGCAGAAAGTTTACATTCTGTCAAAACATGGTATTGTTAAATATCATGGAGCCTAAGGAGGGAGGCAAAGGGAAAACAGTCAGGTTTCAGTCACTGTTAAGGTAGGACAGTTGAGGATTAGGGAGGAGCGAGGAATTCGGCCCGAGGTCAGGTCAGATGAAGTGAGAAGGAACAGTCCTATTACACACACATATACTTCCACACCCAGGAAGGTTCTAGCACCAGGCAGGGCCATGGCTACACCAGTGAGAGGAACCAATTAAGTTCCTGACTAGCAATAGAGATGTTGCTAAATTGTAATTACTTCACTTCTATGGCCTATTTATTGCCTTACCTCCTCACGCCATTTGCCAAACACTGTATATATACTTTTTTTCTCTCTATGGTTTTATTGACTACGCTTGTTTATTCCATGTGTAACTCTGCGTTTTTGTTTGTGTCACATTGCTTTATCTTGGCCAGGTCGCAGTTGTAAATGAGAACTTGCGCCTAGTAGGAAGGTATAAATATTTATTCTTGTGTAATCCTGTCTTTGTCTTTGCAGCTGTATGACCCAGTGGGTGAATAAACTTGTTTTGAGCTTTTTCTAGACATCCATGAGTTTTTATTCTGTTTGTTCAGAACCTAACAGTAGTAAAACCAAAACCCTCCCGTTGAATGTGGAGCCTATAAACACTCACCTACATTATATCGCTGTCTCATAAACACAATATCTTGGTATTTCCTGAGCAGCAGACTGATGCTGATGTTTACCTCCATCTCTCTGTACTATCTAATAATAAAATATATTTGTCACGGGCAGCAGGGTCTGCCATTATCAACTCTGACGCAATTAGGGATTTTTAATCTTGTCGGCTCAGGGATTCGAATTAGCAACCTCTCGCTTTCTGGCCCAATGCTTGAACCGCTAGGCTACCTGCCACTTACCTGCTATTCATCAGCTTTCTGTGCCTCCAGCTAGTGAAACAACTCCCAACCCGTCACTTTTACCATGTATTCTACATGTAATAGAGGTTGTTGCGCTACAGTAGTGTGTGAATAGTGAGCTTCTTTACAGTGTGTTGACAGTGTATCTGTCAGGGTGATGATAGTTAAAGCTACAGTACATACACTACTGTTCAAAAGTTTGGGGTCACTTAGAAATGTATTTTCTCTTAAATAAAAAGCACATTTTTTGTCTATTAAAATAACATTGAATTGATAGTAATATACAGTGTAGACATTGTTAATGTTGTAAATTATTATTGTAGGTGGAAACAGCTGATTTTTAATGGAATATCTACATAGGCGTAAGAGGCCCATTATCAGCAACCATCAAGCCTGTGTTCCAATGGCACGTTGTGTTAGCTAATCCAAGTTTATCAAGGATAATTGATCATTAGAAAACCCTTTTGCAATTATATTAGCACAGCTGAAAACTGATTAAAGAAGCAATAAATCTGGCCTGCTTTAGACTAGTTGAGTATCTGGAGCATCAGCATTTGTGTATTCGATTACACTCTCAAAATGGCCAGAAACAAATAACTTTCTTCTGAAACTCATCAGTCTATTCTTCTTCTGAGAAATGAAGGCTATTCCATGCGAGAAATTGCCAAGAAACTGAAGATCTCGGACAACGCTGTGTACTACTCCCTTCACAGAACAGCGCAAACTGACCCTATTCAGAATAGAAAGAGAAGTGGGAGGCCTTGGTGTACAACTGAGCAAGAGGACAAGTACATTATAGTGTCTAGTTTGAGAAACAGACATCTCACAAGTCCTCAACTGGCCGCTTCATTAAATTGATCCCGCAAAACCCCAGTCTCAACGTCAACAGTGGAGAGGCGACTCCGGGATGCTGGCCTTCTAGGCAGAGTTCCTCTGTTCAGTGTCTGTATTATTTTACCCATCTTAATATATTTTTTTTATTGGCCTGTCTGAGATATGGCTTTTTCTTTGCAACTCACCATTTTTAGCCTGTAATCGAACCCACAGATGCTGATGATCCAGATACTCAACAATCTAAAGAAGGGCAGTTTTATTGCTTCTTTAATCAGAACAACAGTTTTCAGCTGTGCTAACATAATTGCAATTAGCTAACACAACGTGCCATTGGAACACAGGAGTGATGGTTGCGGATAATGGGCCTCTGTATGTAGATATTCCATTAAAAATCAGCCGTTTCTAGCTACAATAGTCATTTATAACATTAACAATGTCTACATTGTATTTCTGATCAATTTGATGTTATTTTAATGGACAAAAAAATTGCATTTATTTCAAATACAAGGACATTTCTTAAGTGACGACCAAACTTTTGAACGGTAGTGTACATTTCAGGATTGCATGTCTCACCATGTACTCCATGTTGGATGCGGTGGGGTACACTTGTCCCCTCAGTTTGTTGTGCAGTTGTAGAATCTCCCCGCGGTCTGTCCACTGGATGGCCCGTCGGGTCCTACTACCCGCTGTGTTATCGGTGCTGTTCTGGTCATCCTGGTACCGGCTCAGTAGTTGCCGCAGCTCATTGGAGTCGGGCAGGAAGAGGGCAGCTCCTTCCCTGGCAGAGAGGACCAGGAGGTTTAGGGTGAGGGTGAGGGTGAGGGCAGAGAGCCAGCAGGGCATGGCAGCAGTCATCTCCGGTCTCTGGGACGGGTCTCTGGGCGTCTGTGTCTAGGGCTCTGGGCAGGCTGGGCAGACCACAGTGGGCAGCCTTGTGTGAGCTCTGGTCCTGAGCACAGCAGACTCAATGCTGTGGGGAGAAAACACACTGTGATCCGGCCAGCCAACAAAACAGGCTACAGAGTAAAGCACATGGCTAGACACCTTTATTTAACCAGGTAAGCTAGTTGAGAACAAGTTCTCATTTACAACTGCGACCTGGCCAAGATAAAGCAAAGCAGTGCGACACAAACAAACACAGAGTTACATATGGAATAAACAAGCATACAGTCAATAACACAATAGAAAAAAAGAAAGTCTATATACAGTGTGTGCAAATGGCGTGAGGTGGTAGGAAATAGGCCATAGTAGAGAAGTAATTACAATTTAGCAGATTAACACTGGAGTGATAAATGAGCAGATGATGTGCAAGTAGATATACTGGTGTGCAAAAGAGCAGAAAGTAAATAAAAACAATATGGGAATGAGGTAGGTAGATTGGGTGGGCTATTTACAGATGGACTATGTACAGCTGCAGCGATCGGTTAGCTGCTCAGATAACTGATGTTTAAAGTTATTGAGGGAAATTTAAGTCTCCAGCTTCAGCGATTTTTGCAATTCGTTCCAGTCACTGGCAGCAGAGAACTGTAAGGAAAGGCGGCCAAAGGAGGTGTTGGCTTTGAGGATGGCCAGTGAGATATACCTGCTGGAGCGCGTGCTACGGGTGGGTGTTGTTATCGTGACCAGTGAGCTGAGATAATGTGGAGCTTTACCTAGCATAGACTTATAGATGACCTGGAGCCAGTGGGTCTGGCGACGAATATGTAGCGAGGGCCAGCCGACTAGAGCATACAGGTCGCAGTGGTGGGTGGTATAAGGGGCTTTGGTAACAAAACGAATGGCACTGTGATAGACTGCATCCAGTTTGCTGAGTAGAGTATTGGAAGCTATTTTGTAGATGACATCGCCAAAGTCGAGGATCGGTAGGATAGTCAATTTTACGAGGGTAAGTTTGGAGGCGTGAGTGAAGAAGGCTTTGTTGCGAAATAGAAAGCAGATTCTAGATTTGATTTTGGATTGGAGATGTTAAATATAAGTCTGGAAGGAGAGTTTACAGTCTAGCCAGACACCTAGGTATTTGTAGTTGTCCACCTGCCAACAGCGTGCTGTGTCTCCGGGGCGCTGGGAGGGTGCAGTGCGAATGTGGGTATTGAGCCTAAGGGAGAGGTGCGAGTGGTATGCACCAGATCTCCAGTGCTCACCCACAGCCCGGTTCAACCTGTGCCTGCACTCTGGAGGTTCCGGGCTAAAGTGGTCATCCAGCCTGGAGGAGTAGTGCCAAGGCTGCGCACCAGAGCTCCAGTGCTCCCCCACAGCCCGGTCCATCCGGGGCCTTGTTTATCAAACGCGCTAACAAAAGAAGCTATTTGGACATAAATGATGGACATTATCGAACAAATCAAACATTTATCGTGGAACTTGGATTCCTGGGAGTGCATTCTGATGAAGATCATCAAAGGTAAGTGAATATTTATAATACTATTTCTGACTAATGTTGACTACACAATGAGTGTTTGACAGTGATGAGTGGTGGTCCGCGGACCCATAGCGGATTAGATTGTAGGACTGCGGGGTGTTAAGCATATCCCAGTTTAGGTCACCTAACAGAACAAACTCTGAAGATAGATGAGGGGCAATCAATTCATTCCCTGGTGTCCAGGGCACAGCTGGGAGCTGAGAGGGGTCTATAACAGGTGGCAACAGTGAGAGACTTATTTCTGGAGAGATTATTTTTTTAAATTAGAAGTTCGAACTGTTTGGGCATAGACCTGGAAAGTATGACAGAACTTTGCAGGCTAACTCCTCCCCCTTTGGCAGTTCTATCTTGACGGAAAATGTTGTAGTTGGGTATGGAAATCTTCTGATGTTAACATGCATGAAACCAAGGCTTTTTTGATTACAGAAGTCAACAAATGAGAGTGCCTGGGGACACGCAGGGCCTGGGTTAACCTTCACATCACCCGAGGAACAGAGGAGGGTCGGTAGGATGAGGGTAAGGCTAAAGGCTATCAAAACTGGTCGTCTAGTGCATTGGGGACAGAGAATAAAAGGAGCAGATTTCTGGGCGTGGTAGAATAAATTCAGGGCATAATGTGCAGAGAGGGGTATGGTGGGGTGCGGGTACAGTGGAGGTAAGCCCAGGCACTGAGTGACGATAAGAGAGGATGCATCTCTGGACGTGCTGATTATACTGGGTGAGGTCACCATATGTGTGGGGGGTGGGACAAAGGAGGAATCTGAGGCATGTAGAGTGGGACTAGGGGCTCCGCAGTAAACTAGAACAATGATAACTATCCTAAACAACAGTACACAAGGCATATTGACATTTGAGAAAGACATAAAGCGAGGCATAAAGCAATCACAGGTGTTGATTGGGAGAGCTAGCTAAGACAACAACGGGTAAGACATAACAGCTAATCAGCTAAGACAACAAGAACAGGTAAAATGGCGATGAATGGGAAGAGAGGGTCGGTTAACTACACACAGGGCCTGAGTTCGGGGCTAGGGCCGACAGATAAACAAAAAAATTTAAATAAACAAAATGGAGTACCGTGATAAATGAAAAGTCCAGCAGGCATCAGATATGTAGCCAAATTAGTGGTATTACTCCATATCAAAGGATACACTCTCTCTACAAGGCTTTCAGTAGTCAGACAATATCTCATAAATGTAATCTCCACATTGTACCTGATCATCTTCAGTTTGGCCAAATCCTTTCAAAGCTCTTTTCAGCTCTTTCATAATACAGCAATTAGCTGGGGATATCCTTTCAGATCCATAATAATGACTTAATTGTAATCTTCCATCGATTGTGACCAAGGAAATTCACTTTTACTCAGCCCCTTTGAAACTATGAGAGGCAAAAAAGTATTTAGTCAGCCGCCAATTGTGCAAGTTCTCCCACTTAAAAAGATGAGAGAGGCCTTCAACTATGACAGACAAAATGAGAAAAAAAATCCAGAAAATCTTATTGTAGGATTTTTTATGAATTTATTTGCAGATTATGGTGGAAAATAAGTATTTGGTCAATAACAGAAGTTTATCTCAATACTTTGTTATATACCCTTTGTTGGCAATGACAGAGGTCAAACGTTTTCTGTAAGTCTTCACAAGGTTTTCACACACTGTTGCTGGTATTTTGGCCCATTCCTCCATGCAGATCTCCTCTAGAGCAGTGATGTTTTGGGGCTGTTGCTGGGCAACACGGACTTTCAACTCCCTCCAAAGATTTTCTATGGGGTTGAGATCTGGAGACTGGCTAGGCCACTCCAGGACCTTGAAATGCTTCTTACGAAGCCACTCCTTCGTTGCCCGGGCGGTGTGTTTGGGATCATTGTCATGCTGAAAGACCCAGCCACGTTTCATCTTCAATGCCCTTGCTGATGGAAGGAGGTTTCCTCTCAAATCTCACGATACATGGCCCCATTCATTCTTTCCTTTACACGGATCAGTCGTCCTGGTCCCTTTGCAGAAAAACAGCCCAAAGCATGATGTTTCCACGCCCGTGCTTCACAGTAGGTATGGTGTTCTTTGGAGGCAACTCAGCATTCTTTGTCCTCCAAACACGACGAGTTGAGTTTTTACCAAAAAGTTATATTTTGGTTTCATCTGACCATATGACATTCTCCCAATTTTCTTATGGACCATCCAAATGCTCTCTAGCAAACTTCAGACGGGCCTGGACATGTACTGGTTTAAGCAGGGGGACACGTCTGGCACTGCAGGATTTGAGTCCCTGGCGGCGTAGTGTGTTACTGATGGTAAGCTTTGTTACTTTGGTCCCAGCTCTCTGCAGGTAATTCACTAGGTCCCCCCGTGTGGTTCTGGGATTTTTGCTCACCGTTCTTGTGATCATTTTGACCCCACGGGGTGAGATCTTGCGTAGAGCCCCAGATCGAGGGATGTCTTGTACTTCTTCCATTTCCTAATAATTGCTCCCACAGTTGGTCTCTTCAAACCAAGCTGCTTACCTATTGCAGATTCAGTCTTCCCAGCCTGGTGCAGGTCTACAATTTTGTTTCTGGTGTCCTTTGACAGCTCTTTGGTCTTGGCCATAGTGGAGTTTGGAGTGTGACTGTTTGAGGTTGTGTACAGGTGTCTTTTATACTGATAACAAGTTCAAACAGGTGCCATTAATACAGGTAACGAGTGGAGGACAGAGGAGCCTCTTAAAGAAGAAGTTACGGGTCTGTGAGAGCCAGAAATCTTGCTTGTTTGTAGGTGACCAAATACTTATTTTCCACCATATTTTGCAAATAAATTCATTAAAAATCCTACAATGTGATTTTCTGGATTTTTTTTTCTAATTTTGTCTGTCATAGTTGAAGTGTATCTATGATGAAAATTACAGGCCTCTCTCATCTTTTTAAGTGGGAGAACTTGCACAATTGGTAGCTGACTATATACTTTTTGCCCCACTGTATCAGTAAACATAACTGCAGATATTTCATTAAAGACATGAATTGTCCTTAATGGCCCTGGATGCCATAGTGATATATAACCTGGGTGGAAAGAGAGCAATCAGTCAGGTTCAAGAAGTCCATCATCTCTGTGACCTCTCTCTGATACTTGTCTGGCTGCAAAATCAGGTCAGCCAGATTTAAAAAATCTAAAACAGTAGAGGGAGAGAGGGAGTAGGGAAGAACTACAGCAGAAAGGGTTATTAGTTAATGAGAGAGAATGATGGATAGAGAGATGAAAATAGAGGGAGAGAAAGCCAAATAAAGAGAGGGGGGAGACAGATGTAGAGTTCTTTACTAAAACAGAAGATGTTAGTATGAAAATGAGGAAGTGTGTGGTTCTCATCCTCCTTTGCCACAGCACACAAGGCTCACAGGGCACAAGGCAGGCTCCCAGCCTCAGCCTCAGCCACCACCCCATTGACCAGGAGAAGACAAACAGCAGGGCTACTAAATCAGCCGGCAGGAGAAGGCATGGCAGAGAGGGAGAGAAGTAAAGAGAGAGAGCAGTCATACCACTGCTCCATGCATCCTTCAATTCCTCTTCTCTCTCTCAGCCTGGAACGGCGGCTTGAGGTCTGACGGCCGGTCTGTGTCAACACACTGTCACAGAGCCAAGCAGCCCCAGCCAGTGATGGGAGCCAGCCGGCTGGCCTGAGGCTGTCCAACCATCCCACCACACCCCTCCTCTGGCTCTCTCTTTGTGCCCCTGCCTACCTTCTCACACCAGTCTTTATTTCTGGGCCTTTCTCATGATTCTCATGAATGTTATACCTGAGTGACAGACAGAGCAGCCAGCCACACACACACACACACACACACACACACACACACACACGAGCCTGGCGGGCTCTCACCTGGTGGTTCTGCGGTAGCTCTTTGGTTCTATACTGCCCCCGATGTCAAACCCAGGATTGTCACACATCAACACAACTCCCATTGGACAAGTAGACAACACATGCTCCTAGGTAAACCTGACTCAAAATAGCTATATTATTGATATAAGCTACATACTGTATGCAGTTTTCATAAAATTATTCTTTAGGAATTGACACCTGGGATTGACATTATTTCACAGAAGTAGAAATGTGGACAGTGATGATGGCTAGAGCACTGCACTTGCATGTGTTATAACAATGTTCAAGACAATATTGAAATAAGTAGTGTTTCATGACAGGCTAATTAATTTACAACAGCATTAAATACATTCACATATTCTTATCAACTCTGAACATTATAAAATGTTTGAACTCAGTAGCACCCAAAAGCATAGAATTACATGGTGAATACATGTTGCAGAATAAATCTGATTAAATGTAGAAAAACATGCTAACCTCAATCACTGACAATTATCCGGCAATTATGCAAAAGCTTCAGCACCGGTTGAGTATTTCCCGTTTGCTAAATTGGTGCTGAAGTGGAGCTGTACTCGTTGGCTGCGGTCCTAGAGGGCAGAGTAACTTTGTGACTGTTGACTAGCTTTACAGCAGCATCTCAGTGCTTTATATAGAGACCCCGCTGAACGAGCGAGGAGGGAAACACATTTGAACTCTTCTTTATTTAGTCACTCCCACAACTCCCTCCTCAAGATGGCTATGTTCTTGGCAAGCATCCTGCGCTCTGACGATTGATGTCGAAAGGAAAACGCTAAGTATGTAATTCACTGCGAAACAGTGCAATCGAAAAGCGTAATAGTGTTTTGTATTTTTAGAGTTTAGTAACTTTTCTGTTTCTTTTCCAATTCAAAAGTGTTGCCAGAGTTTCTTCAAGACAGTTCATCGATAATTACCATTAGCCTATCATACAGATTATTGCATGATTGTATATCATTATAGTCGGATACATGTAAATATAATTCATAATTCCACCTACGATATTATTATAATTTGCTCTATTTTGAAAGTGATAGTAATTTGTGTATAACTTTATTAGTATTAATAATTATCTCTATAGTTGTATTATAATATATCCTTCATATGATATGATAGCTGGTATGATATATCAGTTTATGGTTTTAGTTTAGTTTATTAATTCGACCATTTAAAAAAACAAGCACACATAAAACTTGAAAAAGCCATACATGTGCATGAGTAAAATCATCGAGGATAACACACAATAAAGTCTGAGACTTATTTCCATTGAATTTCATTGAATTTCCGTTGAACAACTATTCACTTGTTGGCTTTTTACTTTGATGCCACTCAAGGTATGCCATGATAGAATGTCCTCTTTCCATAGCAGAGTGGAGGGGCAGTTCGGTTCTAAAACAGAACAGTTGTAGATCAAACAGGAATGAAGAATAGGGGGTGCTCTTACTACACTCGTCTCTCTTCACTGTCTTCAGATGTGCAAACACTTCATTCACATCTGTACCAAGTACCTAGTTTGTCAGAGCAGTCTCTTTCTTTATCTCCCTCCCTCTGGTACAGCTCAGCATGGTCTCCGTGACGATGACCTAACCCATGGGAAACTCACATTTCTACCCCCAGGTATGGAGACCAAGACTCCCATCAGAGTGGGAATCCAAGGTGGAACTTTACACACACATACTGTGATTCACACACTGCAACACTGACACACCAACCTCTACATCACGCTCCACATGTAAAGTATAGCATACATGCCTACATCTTCTGTACTGACCCAGACCTGTGGATGTAAAGGCATGGTACTACTCCATCATGATTTGACTGTTGTCTAAACACACAGCCTCATGGGACCACAGAGGGAGATGAAAAATAGAGATAATGTCTGCTGGCCTTCATTTGACTCAGCAGCAGCACATAAAAGACGCACTAACAAACATGTTACGTAGAAGAAACAAAAGTTTATGACACTTGGCACGGGGGGACATGAGGGGTGTTGACCCGCCAGACACGGATTAGGGTTGGCACGGTAACAAAGTGAAGCCGAGGCTTCGTGTGCTGCTGAGAAGATGGCTCATCATATTGTCGCTGTTATTTACCTAGCAGAAGAAAAGCCAACTAAATAGCAAAACATTTTCTACCATTTTCTACCCACAATTCCTCCATAAATATATTGCTCTGAAACATTTAGGTTATGAATTTTACAAGGAACGAATCTTCTCTAAAGGGATTTGAAAATGACTTTTTGAGAATTCTGCTCCACTTAACAAAAGTATCTCTCCAATTCTCCACCAGAGTGAAGACAAAGTAAAAGTCTCATCAGATCAAACCCAGACCACTGATAAATGACCATTTACAAATGACCTGAATGATTGAAAAATGATTTATTCAAAAAGCTTTGCCCGGAGTCCACGTTTTATTGCATACAGGTATAGTAAACCAGTTAAAGACATCAGAAAGCTGCTCCAGTGGCTTTTATGTGTATCTGGGCTTGTCAGTCTTGCACATACACTGAGTGTACAAAACATTAAGAACACCTTCCTAATATTTAGTGGCACCCCCTTTTGCCCACAGAACAGCCTTAATTAATCAGGACATGGACTCTACACGGTGTAGAAAGGGTTCCACAGGGATGCTGGCCCATGTTGACCCCAATGCTTACCACAGCTGTCCACAGCACCCCAATGCGTACCACAGCTGTCCAATTGGCTGGATGTCCTGTGGGTGCTTGACCATTCTTGATACGCACGGGAAATGTTTGAGTGTTAAAAACCCAGCAGCGTTGCAGTTCTTCACACAAACCGATGTGCCTGGCACCTACTACCGTACCCCGTTCAAAGGCACTTAAATATTTTGTCTTGCCCGTTCACCCTCTGAATGGCACACAATCCATGTCTCAATTGTCTCAAGGATTTAAAATCCTTCTTTAACATTTCTCCTCCCCTTCATCTACACTGATTGAAGTGGATTTAACAAGTGACATCATAGCGTTCACCTGGATTCACCTGGTCAGTCTACGTCATGGAAAGAGCAGATGTTTTTCATGTTTTGTATACTCAGTATACATGAATGTAAGTCTTACAACCATATTATTAACACATCTCCTCCCCTATCGTTATAGTAGTTCTGTGACCCTTGCCTAAAATAAGTCATGGGTTTCAGGCGTTCCATGTTTGATGTAGGAGCTTCATGGACTAATATTCTGTCTGGAGATGGATGTGCTTTCATTTCCTCATTTCCTCACCTGTCCTGAAAGAATTTCCCAAAGAGGGTACTCTGTCCTACTTCTCCTACCCTATAGAGGGCACCCTGTCCTACTTCTCCTACCCTTCAGAGGGTTACCCTGTTCTACTTCTCCTACCCTTCCGAGGGTACCCTGTCCTACTTCTCCTACCGTTCAGAGGGTACCCTGTCCTACTTCTCCTACCCTTCAGAGGGTACCTTGTCCTACTTCTCCTACCGTTCAGATGCTTCTCTGTCCTACTTCTCCTACCCTTCCAAGAGTACCCTGTCCTACTTCTCCTAACATTCAGAGGGTACCCTGTCCTACTTCTCCTACCCTTCAGAGGGTACCTTGTCCTACTTCTCCTACCCTTCAGAGGGTACCTTGTCCTACTTCTCCTACCCTTCAGAGGGTACCTTGTCCTACTTCTTCTACCCTTCAGAGGGTACCCTGTCCTACTTCTCCTACCCTTCAGAGGGTACCTCGTCCTACTTCTCCTACCATTCAGAGGGTACCTCGTCCTACTTCTACCATTCAGAGGATACCCTGTCCTACTTCTCCTACCCTTCCAAGTGAAGCCGTGACCCCCTAGCCTCCCATGATTGGCCTGCCGTGCCAGTGCTGCAAAGCTGGAAGCTGGAAATACAGTGCCTTGCGAAAGTATTCGGCCCCCTTGAACTTTGCGACCTTTTGCCACATTTCAGGCTTCAAACATAAAGATATAAAACTGTATTTTTTTGTGAAGAATCAACAACAAGTGGGACACAATCATGAAGTGGAACGACATTTATTGGATATTTCAAACTTTTTTAACAAATAAAAAACTGAAAAATTGGGCGTGCAAAATTATTCAGCCCCCTTAAGTTAATACTTTGTAGCGCCGCCTTTTGCTGCGATTACAGCTGTAAGTCGCTTGGGGTATGTCTCTATCAGTTTTGCACATCGAGAGACTGACATTTTTTCCCATTCCTCCTTGCAAAACAGCTCGAGCTCAGTGAGGTTGGATGGAGAGCATTTGTGAACAGCAGTTTTCAGTTCTTTCCACAGATTCTCGATTGGATTCAGGTCTGGACTTTGACTTGGCCATTCTAACACCTGGATATGTTTATTTTTGAACCATACCATTGTAGATTTTGCTTTATGTTTTGGATCATTGTCTTGTTGGAAGACAAATCTCCGTCCCAGTCTCAGGTCTTTTGCAGACTCCATCAGGTTTTCTTCCAGAATGGTCCTGTATTTGGCTCCATCCATCTTCCCATCAATTTTAACCATCTTCCCTGTCCCTGCTGAAGAAAAGCAGGCCCAAACCATGATGCTGCCACCACCATGTTTGACAGTGAGGATGGTGTGTTCAGCTGTGTTGCTTTTACGCCAAACATAACGTTTTGCATTGTTGCCAAAAAGTTCAATTTTGGTTTCATCTGACCAGAGCACCTTCTTCCACATGTTTGGTGTGTCTCCCAGGTGGCTTGTGGCAAACTTTAAACAACACTTTTTATGGATATCTTTAAGAAATGGCTTTCTTCTTGCCACTCTTCCATAAAGGCCAGATTTGTGAAATATATGACTGATTGTTGTCCTATGGACAGAGTCTCCCACCTCAGCTGTAGATCTCTGCCGTTCATCCAGAGTGATTATGGGCCTCTTGGCTGCATCTCTGATCAGTCTTCTCCTTGTATGAGCTGAAAGTTTAGAGGGATGACCAGGTCTTGGTAGATTGGCAGTGGTCTGATACTCCTTCCATTTCAATATTATCGCTTGCACAGTGCTCCTTGGGATGTTTAAAGCTTGGGAAATCTTTTTGTATCCAAATCCGGCTTTACACTTCTTCACAACAGTATCTCGGACCTGCCTGGTGTGTTCCTTGTTCTTCATGATGCTCTCTGCGCTTTTAACGGACCTCTGAGACTATCACAGTGCAGGTGCATTTATACGGAGACTTGATTACACACAGGTGGATTGTATTTATCATCATTAGTCATTTAGGTCAACATTGGATCATTCAGAGATCCTCACTGAACTTCTGGAGAGAGTTTGCTGCACTGAAAGTAAAGGGGCTGAATAATTTTGCACGCCCAATTTTTCAGTTTTTGATTTGTTAAAAAAGTTTGAAATATCCAATAAATGTCGTTCCACTTCATGATTGTGCCCCACTTGTTGTTGATTCTTCACAAAAAAATACAGTTTTATATCTTTATGTTTGAAGCCTGAAATGTGGCAAAAGGTCGCAAAGTTCAAGGGGGCCGAATACTTTCGCAAGGCACTGTATCTATATCCTCCACCACCCTCTTGCTAAGAACCCAGCACATAAACTGTATTTACATTACTCCTCAATTATATATTTTTTTCGCTGTACCACTCTGATAAGGCCAAAATGAACAACATTAAGGTAACCACAGTAACATTACTGGTTAGCAGCAGTGAGAGACGGGAACGCTTAATCTGGTGATTGACTTTTTTCTGTGTGAAACCCCTCTGTTGGCCTTTAAGAGGCCACAGTGTGTGCAACCAGCTGAAGGCCTCTTCTTTTTTACTCAAATCACCCAAGAAACCCGCAGTGAAATTCAGCAGTTTAAACACTGTGCCCAGATGCCCAAGCACTACAGCTAGTGTGTCAACAGACAGCTAGGACAGAGGATGAGAACATCTCTACATCTCCCCCTCCCTTCTCACAGGCATGGGTCCAGTGCTTGGTAAAGATACCAACATGCTACAGGAAATACTGTTAGGATTACAGTTTTTCCCAATTGTTTACACACTAAAATTGGAACTTGAAACGCAATAACCGAAACCTGAAACTCATGCACCAAATCCCTAAACCAAGTCTGCAAAATCGCAAGCACAATTCCTGCTTTATACTCAGTTTTCAATTCTATATCACACTTTTTGCAAAACACTACATACAGTTCTCTACATTAGGCACAACATTCAAAATCAAAATCTCTTTAGTCCCTTTGGAAAACAATGCCAAACTCTACACACCAATTGGCAACACCCACTCCTCACATGTGTAAACACTAGTTGCTGAATTGTTCACTTAGAAATCAGAGCTTTAGCACTATAAAAGGCCACAGATGAGCTCTCCTGTTTGAGGAAAATGGAAGTCAATGATGAAACAAGAGCTAGAGGTGAAGGAGCGAGAGGAAGAGGAGGATGAGGAAGGCAAGGAAGGACAGTTGTCTCAGATGAGATCAGGGCCACATTGGTTGACCATGTGCTCAACCATGGATTGAGTATGAGGGAGGCTGGACAGAGAGTTCAGCCCAACCTGAGCCACTAAGTTGCATCTATCATCCTTACATTCAGAAATGAGAACCAGTAAGTTACCTACCATCTACACTATGCTCTTTATGTATGTATCTTGTAGTATACTGCAATCCAACATATTAGTAGGCCTAAGAAAATAGATTATTTTTGCTTACTGTAACAAATCATATCATATTTGTGGATCTTCCGCAGAACTGAGAGACAACTATAGTGGAAGACACTGGCTGTTCGCGCTAGAACAAGAGACCGTTATTGTGAACATGGTGGTGGCAAACAATACCATTAGACTACAATAAACCCAGAACCACATAATTGCAGACAACACAATATTCAATAACATTCACCAGGTGGGCTTGTCTACATTGGTCCATGTATTACAGCACAACCGAATCCGGATGAAACAGGTCTACAGGGTGCCATTTGAGCGAAACTCAGAGAGGGTTAAAGAACAGCGCTATGAATAAGTAAGTACTATACTATGAATTTACTATCATATCAGCACTGTATAGACACATTACAGTACTGTAATCCAGTGTATTGTGCCTCACCATATTGGCTGCTCTCGGTCTATGTCACATATTGTCTGTTTCAGAGACTTGGAGCTGGATGCCGCTGCAATTCAGCGCGTTTATATTTACATTGATGAGGCTGGCATCAACCTAGCCAAAAGAAGGGGACGGAACATTATTGGCCACCGTGACTGTCCCTGGGCAGCGTGGAGGGAATATCACCACGTGCTCAGCCGTTAGCCAGTAAGGCGTCCTCCATCACCATGCCAACCTTGATCCCTACAACACGGCCCTTCTCGTCACATTCATGGACACACTACACTGCATCCTCATTCCAGCCGAGCAGAGGGGTGGACCAGAGCAGCTCAGGTATGCTGTCATCTGGTACAACTTGAGTTTCCACTGGGCTGCTCTGGTCCGCAACTGGTTCATCGACCTCCCACAACGTATTGTTCTTTGCCTCCCACCATATTCCCCATTCCTAAACCCAAATGAATATTTGTTTTCGGCATGGCGATGGAAGGTGTATGACCGCTATCCCCTCGCACACATGCCTCTTGTCCAGGCAATGGAGGAGGCATGTGGTGAAGTTGATATGGGGGCTTTCGGCGGCTGGATCCGTCACTCCAGAAGATTCTTTCCCCTCTGTTTAGCCAGGGAGAACATCGCTTGCGATGTAGATGAGGTGCTGTGAGCCAGACCAAAACAGGAGGCAGGATGGAGCCTAATGTATTTTTTCTTACATTTTGCATGTTTTTGTAGTTTTGTATTTAGAGTTTTGAAACAATGAGCCACTTTCATTTTTTATTTTTGTACAGAAAACCCATTCTTACTGAATGTTTTTCCTGGTTTTCTCCTGTTGGGTCTGGAAAGTGTTAGATACAAAACAATTATTCAAAAAAATTCTGCATTTTGGAAATAAATGACGAAGTTTTTGTTACTGTGTGGCATTTGTCTCTGTCCATTTATGTATATTTCAGAGGTATACATTAATGCAACAATCTTTTACAACCGGCTACAGTGTAACACTGAAAATGCAAAAGGCATAAACCTACTGATGGGATATTCATAGCAGTGTTTTGTGTTGAGCACATCAGTGTGTTGGTTAGTAGACAGATCTATTCATGACGCGTGAAGTCTAGACCTGTTACCGGTATACTGGCTTGATGGTTGTGTAATTTATGTCCACCAGAGGGCACTGTTCCCTGAGACCTGTAGGAAGAGATGTGGACAGAGGAAGAGGATCACTTTCAGAATCAAACTTCAGATAGAATTGAGTCCTTACAGATTTCATTTGAGTGGGGATTATTCACATCCTAGACTGTATCTGGGGGTTCAAAGCCAAATGAGAAAGGTGACTCAAACATCCTCCCATCTGTGTCAGTTCGAGCACTGCTCTTCATTATCATGCAATCCACCATGGATCTGGAAATCTCCAGCGTTTCATAAAACTCAGGTAACAGGATGCCAACCATGACCTTGACTGAATGGGCCTTTGTCCAGGTGCCACGCTACACTGAAAAGCACGGGGGGGGGGGGTTCACATTTACCTCAGCAGTATTTCAGAACACCCTCCTGCTCTGCTCATACCCCTGCTCTGGAGTTTATTGGCGAGGGGGGGGATCCTTCGAATCCTGGTCGCCATGGGTTTGTTTCCCTAGCGACTAAGGGGGGCACTGTGGAATCTCTGAACGGGAGGCACTGAGATGGTCAGGGAGAAATGTAGCCAGAGGGGGAGAGAGGGGGTAATGGGGTACACCGTGTGACTGAACCAAATGAGACTGGGTGAATATGGGCTGTTCTAAAAGAACATGAAAGATGCTCCACATACAGTAGATAGGAAAAAAGACATCCATGATAGTTTAGGCTGGGAAATGTAGGACTGCAGCATATGGGACTTGATGGTGAACAAGAGGGTGGGAGTATCACAGAGAGCAAAGTGGCAAGTCTCTTGGGGCTCAGCCATTGGAGTGAGGAGCCAAGGGGGCTATAGGGAGAGGTCTGCGTAGCTGGAGGGCACAGGGACCATCACTGCACCAGAAGAGGGAGTGCATGCCTGGGATTCCAGTCTCAAGGTCTACAGTTTGTTTGACTGGATCAGGATAGTCCTGTGCCAACACACAGTGGAGGGGGGCGAAAGTAACCGTTACTGCTCATTACCATTCAAACGCAAATTACTGAATTGTGTATGCAATTCAGAAGAAAAACTTTAAAACTATGTGATTCCCCCTACGAGTTCACTGGTTACTACAGACAGGACATGGTTGTCTCAAATTGCATAGTTTTCTGGAGCCAAGACAAATTAGTCTGAAAATAAGGACTGAGGTGGTTAGGGGACAGGTTTGGGGAGGCTATGGTGTTGATATGGATGTATGTAACCACACACATTTTTACCACGGGTACATTTCATTTCTCTCCTGCACTACATCTCTCCATCCTTCATAAAGAATGGGGGAGTTTGCACTCAGCCCCCTTATACGAGAGTTCTGAACTTCATGTTCACAATGTTCTAAGCACTTCTGATTCAGCCATCCCTCACTAGACCATCTCTCCCTGACGCGTCAAACCTCTGTGGCACAGGCAATGGTGCTAGTTTTAAATCGTCACAGGTAATGTTAAAGTATCTCCTAGAAGGTTGAAACGTTACTTTACAACCCCTGCCTACATGTTAAGAGTAGCCCCTGTTCTCAGTGTACATTCATGCCAGGGTTTGCAACGCAACATGCCCATTACAAATTACTGACTTAAAAAAAATGTGTGTTCCGGCTATAAACATCCACTCATGCCATAAAAATGGAAGAGATAAAACAAGCTCCCTTACATCCTATAATGTTCTGTGTGGCTGAAAGAGACACTTCTGAGTATATAGGTGGTCCATCACTGGGTACCCAGGGCTGTAATCCCCCCCCCCCCCTCAGGCCTATAAAGAGGATCTTTAGCTGTGCAGTGACATTAACAAGAAAAATACCACACTTAATTACATGTTCAAGTCTGAGAGCAAAACCTGCACCCTGCAAAAGGCCAAATTATAGCAATAAAAACATAGGGGGGAAAATCCATCACTGGCAAAATCTGAAATGATGGGCCTGCTTGTATAAACCAAACAGAAGCAAGCTCACGTCCCTGAAACAGACTGTAGTCAGGACACAGAGGCAGCCAGCTTGACCACTGTCCTGGTCAGGAGAACAGCTACAGCATACTGTAAATACTGCACATCATATACTGTAGGTGAAAACTAAATGAGGAATGAGACCATGGGTGGTTATTTCTAGATATCGGTAGGCTACAATACAGGTGATTATTAATAGATTGGCTACAATACATGCAATATATACAGTGAGGATTGGTTTCTAGACTTCATTTCATGTATGTCAACCTGGTCTCAAAGCACATCGTATTATTCTGTATGTGAATCCGAGACAATCAATTTAGTTTAATATGTTAAGTTTCGTATGGTACATATTCATTTGTGGATGTTCACCACCCATTTCGTATCATATGTTAAGAATTGCAATTCGTATTATACATGTTATGAATTTGCAAAATGTACAATATGCTATGCATTTGATGATGTGTAACGAATTCTAGCTAGGTGGCTAACGTTAGCTAGACTAGGGGTTAAGTTAAGAAGTTATGTTAAAGGGTTAAGGTTAGCTAAAAGGGTTAAGGTTAGGGTTAGCTAACATAGTAAGTAGTAAGTATTTGAAAACTTGTTAATTAGCTAAAATGCCAAAGTTGTCCATGATGAGATTCAAACTCGCAACCTTTGGGTTACTTGACGTACGCGTTATACGCCCCACCTATCCACGCCGACCAACAACCCTACTTTTGTTTTTGCCTTAAGTAACCATCTCTCTTACGTAACAATACTAGAGGTTGACGATTAATCGGAATGGCCGATTAATTAGGGCCGATTTCAAGTTTTCACAACAATCGGTAATCGGGATTTTGGGACACCGATTATGGCCGATTACATTGCACTCCACGAGGAGACTGCGGACTGACTACCTGTTACGAGAGTGCAGCAAGAAGTCAAGGTAAGTTGCTAGCTAGCATTAACCTTATCTTATAAAAAAACAATCTTAACATAATCACTAGTTAACTACACATGGTTATTGATATTACTAGTTTATCCTGCGTTGCATATAATCGATGCGGTGCCTGTTCATTTATCATCGATTTACAGCCTACTTCGCCAAACGTGTGATGGATTTTCAAAGCGCATTAGAATTTAAAAAACATGTATTTTTTTTAATCGCTGTAGTTGCACCAATGTGTACTTAACCATAAACGTCAATGCCTTTCTTAAAATCAATACACAAGTATATATTTTTTAAACCTGCATATTTAGTTAATATTGCCTGCTGACATGAATTTATTTTAACTAGGGAAATTGTCACTTCTCTTGCGTTCTGTGCAAGCAGTCAGGGTATATGCAGCAGTTTGAGCAGCCTGGCTCGCTGCGAACTGTGTGAAGACCATTTCTTCCTAACAAAGACCATAATTCATTTGCCAGAATTGTACATAATCATGACATAACATTGAAGGTTGTGCAATGTAACAGCAATATTTAGACTTAGGGATGCCACCTGTTAGATAAAATACGGAATTGTTTCGTATTTCACTGAAAGAAAAAGTTTTGTTTTCAAAATATTTTCCGGATTTGATCATATTAATGACCGAAAGCTCATATTTCTGTGTGTTATACACTGCTCAAAAAAATAAAGGGAACACTAAAATAACACATCCTAGATCTGAATGAATGAAATATTCTTATTAAATACTTTTTTCTTTACACAGTTGAATGTGCTGACAACAAAATCACACAAAAATTATCAATGGAAATCAAATGTATCAACCCATGGAGGTCTGGATTTGGAGTCACACTCAAAATTAAAGTGGAAAACCACACTACAGGCTGATCCAACGTTGATGTAATGTCCTTAAAACAAGTCAAAATGAGGCTCAGTAGTGTGTGTGGCCTCCACGTGCCTGTATGACCTCCCTACAACGCCTGGGCATGTCCCTGATGAGGTGGCAGATGGTCTCCTGAGGGATCTCCTCCCAGACCTGGACTAAAGCATCCGCCAACTCCTGGATAGTCTGTGGTGCAACTGTGGCGTTGGTGGATGGAGCAAGACATGATGTCCCAGATGTGCTCAATTGGATTCAGGTCTGGGGAACGGGCGGGACAGTCCATAGCATCAATGCCTTCCTCTTGCAGGAACTGCTGACACACTCCAGCCACATGAGGTCTAGCATTGTCTTGCATTAGGAGGAACCCAGGGCCAACCGCACCAGCATATGGTCTCACAAGGGGTCTGAGGATCTCATCTCGGTACCTAATGGCAGTCAGGCTACCTCTGGCGAGCACATGGAGGGCTGTGCGGCCCCCCAAAGAAATGCCACCCCACAGCATGACTGACCCACCGCCAAACCGGTCATGCTGGAGGATGTTGCAGGCAGCAGAACGTTCTCCACGGCGTCTCCAGACTGTCACATGTGCTCAGTGTGAACCTGCTTTCATCTGTGAAGAGCACAGGGCGCCAGTGGCGAATTTGCCAATCCTGGTGTTCTCTGGCAAATTAAAAAATGTCCTGCACGGTGTTGGACTGTAAGCACAACCCCCACCTGTGGACGTCGGGCCCTCATACCACCCTCATGGAGACTGTGCCTGACCGTTTGAGCAGACACATGCACATTTGTGGCCTGCTGGAGGTCATTTTGCAGGGCTCTGTCAGTGCTGCGCCTGTTCCTCCTTGCACAAAGGCGGAGGTAGCGGTCCTGCTGCTGGGTTGTTGCCCTCTTACAGCCTCCTCCACGTCTCCTGATGTACTGGCCTGTCTCCTGGTAGCGCCTCCATGCTCTGGACACTACACTGACAGACACAGCAAACCTTCTTGCCACAGCTCGCATTGATGTGCCAACCTGGATGAGCTGCACTACCTGAGCCACTTGTGTGGGTTGCAGACTCCGTCTCATGCTACCACTAGAGTGAAAGCACCGCCAGCATTCAACAGTGACCAAAACATCAGCCGGGAAGCATTGGAACTGAGAAATGGTCTGTGGTCCCCACCTGCAGAACCACTCCTTTATAGGGGGTGTCTTGCTAATTGCCTATAATTTCCACCTGTTGTCTATTCCATTTGCACAACAGCATGTGAAATTTGTCAATCAGTGTTGCTTCCTAAGTGGACAGTTTGATTTCACAGAAGTGTGATTGACTTGGAGTTACATTGTGTTGTTTAAGTGTTCCCTTTATTTTTTTGAGCAGTGTATTATAATTAAGTCTATGATTTGATAGAGCAGTCTGACTGAGCTGTGGTAGGCAGCAGGCTCGTAAATATTCATTCAAACAGCACTTTCCTGCATTTGCCAGGGGCTCTTCGCTGTGCTTCAAGCATTGCGCGGTTTTTGACTTCAAGCCTATCAACTCCCGAGATTAGGCTGACAATACTATAGTGCCAAAAAGAACATCCAATAGTCAAAGGTATATGAAAATACAAATGGTGTGGAGAGAAAAGTCCTAGAATTCCTATAATAACTACAACGTAAAACTTCTTACCTGGGAATATTGAAGCCTCATGTTAAAAGGAACCATCAGCTTTCATATGTTCTCATGTTCTGAGCAAGGAACTTAAATGTTAGTTTTTTTTTTTTTTTACATGGCAAATATTGCACTTTTACTATCTTCTCCAACACTTTGTTCTTGCATTATTTGTTCCAAATTGAACATGTTTCATTCTTTATTTTAGACTAAATTGATTTTGATGTATTATATACAAAATAAAAATAAGTGTTCCTTCCGTATTGTTGTAATTATCATTATTACAAATATATATATTTTTAAAAAATGGTTTGATTAATCAGTCTGCTTTTTTTTGGTCCTCCAATAATCAGTTTCGGCGTTGAAAAATCATAAATCGGTCTACCTCTAGACCATACCATACTAATTTGAGTGTCCCGGATTCACATTTACTATGTTATGTCCAGTCTATGAGACCAGGCTGTTATTGTGACATTGTCTGTACTAGGGCAGTTGAAGGTGTGTAGACTACAGATGTTAGAAGTACTAGAAGAAAGCTAAGCAGTCTTCTGACTACACCATTAACAAACGGCTTCGGTTTTCCACAATCTTTTATTTGAACAATAAACAAAAAGAGTAGAATGCTGGAGGATTGAGATTAAAAGACAGCATATAGTTTTAGGCTTGATATCCCAACACAAGCCCTCAGCAGACAACCGTGTTAGGAAGCACAAACTAAACAGAACGACATCATTGAAGCGATTCGCCAGCACATATCCTGACCATAATCATAAAAAAAGACTCAGGGATAAAATGTGTACAACAGAAAGCTTTCTGAAAGCTTTAGTGTCTGTTTCAAACCATCTTCTTCAAAACATTCTTCAGGGGGGAAAGAAAAACAAATCAAACCAACATTGTCACAATGAGTATCAGATATGACCACATAGCCATCAGCACAATTGAACTAACACTTATAAGGAGTTTTATAATGATCTGAACATATCAGCTCAATTTCCTCATATGGAATGACCGAGGCATGCCGATTGAATGAATCATGAGCTGTGGCAACAGAACCTGACGCAGAGGTGAAACCAAAATTAGACAGAAGCATTAGCGCAATTATGAAAGCCAACAGGGTCAATGTGAAGTAACCTTTGGTTTCACTTGGAGATTTAAAAAAAATTAGCTTTACATACCCATAAGTAATAAGCAAATGACTTGTGGGAACCAAATTCTGCACGGTTTAGACTACAAAATTGCAGTCACTAACATAATACACATTTTTCAGGACAAAATAGTCAACGCTAATTCATGGGAAGGGAATTGTGTGGCCAATTTAAATGACACTGCTCCAAACTCAATAAAGTGTGCAACACAGAAATTGCACATGGTAAGATAACTATTTTCATTACTAAGTTTCCAGTCACTTCAAATAAAAGGGGATACAGGTATATTGAATAAGTCTCTGCTACCATCAGTGAGAGAACTACAAAGTGAGAAATGGGATAAAAATAAGCTCTTCCTGTTGGATCTAAAATGCATGCTCTGCTATTCCAATGTGGGAAAAATGATTTCACACTGCCCCAACCTTCCAGTGGTCAGAAATGGGAAAGTGTGAGAGCCGCCTTACCAAAAGACCCATTCCCAGTTGTGTACCTCACTTTATCTAATGGCCAAATGTGTGCGCGCACGTAGTGTATGTGAGAAAGTGTATACAGTATGTGAAAGATCTTTAGAAAATGGTCTGCTTTGCCCATTAAGGACATAGAGTATACAAGGGTAAACCACAATGCACCATGTCTTCAGCAAACTAATGTACCAGTTATGTTCTTTTTGTAAAGGATTAAATACTGACAGATTCTGACATTGGTTTGGTTGAAATGTCCCTTAAGATTAAACTATGGATCAAACTTAAAGGAAAAATTATATATATTATCAAGCAAAGACCTTGTCCAATTTATTCATTGTTGTGCTTTACCTTGGGAAATTTCGCTCAAATATAAATTTAAATGACATATAGTATAATTCTGGGGAAACGGTCATGGTATTATTGAACAAATGAAAAATAACATTTAAGCGAAACTCAAAACACAATCAATGAATAATAATGATGATGCAAAAGCAAGGTCTCAAACAAAAACAAACATGATTTCCTTTTGTGGGCATTTGTTGTGGGGGATTTCATTTCTAGAGCCAAGCAGCAGATGTGATCCACTTCCCCTCAACATGGACAGTCTCTCTCGCTGGAAAGGAACTGCACTCAGCCACAAGAGAGGAAATGCAAAGGTCAGGTACAATCCCATAAACTTTACAGACATTTGACTTACAGTTGTCACACTCACTGGGTTGGACTCGTACATTGAGTGGAGATTTGGATTAGAAAGCTTTGCACTGCGAACCTAAGGCAGCCCCCTTTTTCTGGTGAGTTGGGGGGTAAGGGGTCATGTGGCTGTTGTAACTCTACAACGACAGACCGCCTATACATAGATGGAACCTTTAGACCAGAACAAGGGAAAAATGATAAATGAAGGATGGAGGGGGGAAAGGATAGGGAAAAAAATGAACAAGGGCTGGTGCTTGTGGTGGAATCTCAGTCTTCACTGGTATCTCTCCAGAGTACTCAGAAATCCTTAGAACTAACAGCCACTCAGGGAGCCAAACAAGGTGACACTCAACTTGATTCAGATGTCTTTTTTTTTTTTTTTTTTTTTTTTACAGTTTTAAATCTTAAAATATCTGCAAGTGTGCATTAGCACATCCACATCTGGTTATTGATCAGATATATTATACGTGCACAGTAGCTTCTTTTTTTTAATCATCATTTAAATCCTAAAGCGCATTAAAATTGTTTTTAGATATTCTTTCTAATTCTACACCCAGAAAACACAAGGTTCTTTCAAACAAAGCTGTTTAGTTTCAGCACACTGTAGCAGCACCTATTCTCCTGTAATTGTTTCTATTTTTTTTGATGGCTCAAGTTTTACCTAGATTTAAAAGCATCAGGAAAGTGAGGAAGGTGGAGAAGTAAGAAGAGATGGTGGCCATGAAGAGCATCTTGCCTCTGGAGTTAAAGAGACTCATTCGATAATGTTTTGCTGTTTGCTGGTGCTGGGCCTTTTTCGATGCACTCTGACAAAATTTCAACAGGTGTTTAAACTGCTGCAAATTCATTAGGACAACTCCCCTTGCTAAAAGGCAAAACACTGATTATTTTATGCCATTTTCAACAACAACAAAAGAAAGAATGAAAAAAAATGAGTAGATTAACAAAAAAAAAAAGAAGATGACTTCACTCCAGCAGCCCAACCGGACATCTGCAGCCTGGTGTTGTAGATCGATAGTTCGTCCTGTGGGTAAAGTACCCACTGTTCCCAGTCTGAACGAGGCTGTAGGTTCAGAGGCGAGTCTCAAGGTCCCCTCCCCTCAGTCCATTCAACAGTCTCTCCTCTCAGCATTAAAAAAAACAGCAGTGGCGCACAGAGAAGAGGAAGCCATCACAGGGAAAATATTTTACAACGTGTCCTTTTTCCCTCTAATTCTTTCAAAAAAAGATAAAAGGAAAAAAGGCATTGTTGGAAACGCTGGCTCTCTGGAAAAGCAGGGACGAGGGGGAGGAAGAAAATCTTGCAAGAAGTTGGGCAGTGTTCCTGTTCATTAGTTTGTATGTATGCGTGTATGTGCACTTGAGTGTGTATGTCTGTAGTGGGAGTGTATGTGTAGTTGAATGTGTGTAAATCGAGTGTTCCTCTGAGTGTGCATGAACGTGTGTGTGTGGTGTCTACAGCAGGTCGACGCGACGGTAGTACAGCAGGTAGGCAGTGCGCTCAGCAGTCTGCTTCATCACCTGGTACTGGTTGATGACCTTCACTGACTGGTCGTCAATGCGCAGCCAGCCGTTCAGACCGATGTGGAAGACATCCGTGGTGTAATGGCCGCCTGTAGCGCTGTTCCCATGGTGATAGACAACTGCGACAGGGACACACAAAATGGAAGCTTTTCAGAGGCGGAAATCAAACTGAAACGAGGAAAAATGCACTTACATGTTTGTCTCACCAAGTTATCTTAAGAGGTATGCACTAACTGGATAAGAGCGTCTGCTAAATGACTAAAATGTCCAAATGAAAAAGTCATTCTGGTATCTGGTTCTGGCTACACAAGGTCAGAGCCAGTAACTAACTACTGATATCAGAAACTTTCTGGAGCACCCTAGGCATGTAGACCAGGGTTGCTAGCCTTACAGAGAGGCCACCATTTCAGTGTGTTATTGATGTAGGCATTACATATCATGTTGTAAGCAAACTTCTATTATAATTCTTTCACATATCTAATCATGACCAAATGTAAAAACCTAAGTAACTACAGCAGGAGAATGTGGAAAGAAAATCACATTGTCCATTCTGTGCCCGTATTTACAGGCTGGCAACACGTGTTCCAAATGGACTTAACGCCCTTAAAGTGAAACACTACAATACCATGAAGACCACGTTTAAAAGTGGGCTTTGGATTTAAGCCACAGTGACAGTTATTACCAGGCAGAAATAACTTATTAAGTTGAGTAAACATGGCAATCTTGTTAGATCTGTTTGATTTGGACACAGAACTAGATTCAGGCGGTAACTCATTCTTTGTACTGAAACCATAAGCTACTATAGGCAAGGAGTAACATCATTACCCCCTCATCTGACAACAGATATGTGCAACCACAACTGAATGGTTGGTTTAACTGGAGGGAAACAAGAAATACCCGTGTGTAGTTGAGACAACTTTCCCCCTAAGTGCTTGATTGCATAGGTTCACCTTTTCACTGGCGGCAGAATTTTAAAATGGCATGAATGAAGTTTCCAAAGGCGCTTATATTACATATTTACTATACTGTTATGTTATCATATTTAACACTGTGTAGCATGAGACCTTTTCATCAAGACTTTCTCTGTCCCATGGGCCAGATGGTCAGAGACTAGGCAAAACTTTTACCTCCAGGATCTTACAGTAAAAGATTAACTGCACCGCTATAGCAACAGTTGCTAGGGGTTACTCTACTAACATATTTTTGACAAGTAAGGAAAGCCTTTTTCTGCTCTGAAAGGAAAATAAACGGCTGAAGACAATTTACCTCCAAACTACAGGGAGATTAAAAGGACCCCCATATCCACAGTGGAGGTTGTCTCTGTTTAAACTGGTCAGTGAGGCGTGAAGAGAGAGGAGGAGGGGGCAGGAGAACTACATGCTGAATGAGCTGCTGGAAATAACAGTTAACTGAACACTGGCCACTCACACCTACACCAGACAGCAGCACAGTGGATATGTTTTCATTGAGCAGGCAGAGCTCCCTAATGAAGGCCCACATTTATTCCCTTTGGTCCTGCCAGGGAAGAGGTTATAGGGCTGTGGTAAAGTCTTGGGTAATGCTCTAGTCTAGAAACACTTCACCTGCACCTTTCTCCATAGACAAATCATAATACTGTCCAGTACATTAAACAGGTATGTTAACACTCTGGAATTTGGTAGGGCATAGAGAAATTTGCAGAAACAGCATTTTGCTCCCACTAAAAGTTTCTAAACATGGTTTGAGTCAACCTTTCCTGAAATTGACCCTTCGCTAAGCCCCGCATCCCTTGGTTACTGTTAAAAAAAAAACAGACTACACCTTGCTAGTCAGGAAACTTGGGTAGGCTATGTTGTGGTGGACTGTCATTACAATTTCTTCACAGGAACCTGGTCAAATTATGTTTATAGTGTAACTAAATGGCTCTGAATTCACTGTCAGCATGCAGTCAAAGCTATAACCCTTTTGGAGCTAAATAGTTCTTTCAAATCTTATCCTGATGTCGACAGCAGATTCATAACATTGCTAACTTATCTAACTAACATACATTAAGTGGCTAGCTAGCTAGCTAGCATTAGCAACGTTTAATGGTCAATGAGACAGAACTACCTAACCAGCTGTGAGAGCAAACAATGTAACAAAAGTATCATTTCAGATTTGATAAATCGGGGTCGCAGGGTAGCCTAGTGGTTAGAGCGTTGGACTAGTAACTGGAAGGTTGCAAGTTCAAATCCCCGAGCTGACAAGGTACAAATCTGTCGTTCTGCCCCTGAACAGGCAGTTAACCCACTGTTCCTAGGCCGTCATTGAAAATAAGAATTTGTTCTTAACTGACTTGCCTAGTTAAATAAAGGTAAAATATTTCAGGAATCACAGTACCAAGTAGTAGTATTCTATTATTTAGCCATTTAATTAGTATTATTATTTTTAAATAATGAAAACTCAAGTTTTTGCTATAGCCCTCATTGCCATTCATGAGATTTAAGTGTGAGCTTGTCTGAGGAGTGGGACTTCACAACTATTGCTTTCCATTGATTGCTGAAAATTATTGGGTGTGGCTTAGTGAAGGGTCAATTGAGTTTTGTCCAAAACATAACATTTTTCCAAGAGCAAAGTCATGACTCCGAGAAGTTCAATCTGCTTCTTATCAAAAACACAGTTGCCGAAGCAAGACTTCCAAGGTAGCTCAACTCAAAAGGATCAATATTATCAGTCACTGAGATAGCATGTGGAGTAAACCGAGTATGAAAGGAAACCTCAGTGCGAGTCTGAACACATCGAAAGAGAATACTATGAACTATTGAACTTAATGTTTGAATACATCTTATGCTTGACTATATATATGTTGTTGCCTGTAGCATAGGGCCAATGCCCTATTACTGCATATAATTGAATGATTATGACCATTTTTGTGACACTGTGGGTGTAGAAGGAGAGGTCTGTAGTTGATCATAAATCAGTATATATAGTACATACCTGCAAAGAGCCTGTAGGTTCTTTGGCCTTTGAATATTTTACTCCGCACCCCTGAAGAGAGGAGATCTAAGGAGAGACAAATTAATAAAGTACAGCCACATCACAGAGAGAAACAAAATGTATAAGATACTCCCTCAGAGCACCATCAATTATAGTTATTTGGGTCTGTGTGCCATGAAAGCCAGCCTGTCTAAATAAAGGTGGCTATAAAAATACACCAGCGTAGCGTTTGGTAAATCGTACGCAGAATGCTGGCAGGCTGCCACTCATGCCAAACCAAAATAAAGCCTACTTTTTATAATTTATACACCTCAGGAGACCCAACACGCTGGACCCAGTTTACATTGGAACGAACCAGGGATTCTCTTCACATTCTGATGCTTATTCTGTAAATCTACAGTACTAATATCCTCAAGCTCCTGGGACCTTGTCTGTGGGGATTTCGTAGACGTGCCGTTAGGATTACTTACAGAAACCCCACATGAACCTCCTAAATGGGACAGATGGAAACAGAGGCTCCCTCAGATATTAATGACATGTTGACCTGACATGGTATTTTTGGGGGGGGGGGGGTCCTCTATAAATATTTCCTCCGTGTGCTGTGGGTTCAGGGCTTGTAGGGTAGGCCGGGCAGAGCAGTAAACATAGGCAGGCTGGCTGGCCAGCACAGGACTGATGAGGTGTAAAGTTGTGTGAGGTTGGGTGTTGGGGCTGAATGAGGAGGCATTTAACGGTATGAGGTCAACCCACAAATCATCTCTCCCTGCCGCTGATGACGACTTCCCAGCACTTTGCCGGCACCCTCGTTTAAATACGCAATGTCAGATAAGTGAGCTAAACCTGTGTGTGTCTAACTAGGACCCAGACTGTGGAAAGACTAGTCTTTACAGGAATATGATCAGATGCTGACTGTGAAGTGTGTTATGAACGATTGCCTTTCTCACCCAGGGTTCAGAGAGCTTCACACACATTCAATAGTGTTAATTCAATAATTGGGGCATGTGTTTTAAGTGGGGACTTCACCCAATGGTTTGTGGAGGCTTTTCAGTGATTCATGTACCTTTGCTGATCTCCAGGTCTACAGGGTAATCAATGTTCTTGATCAGTTTCTGACAGCCTCCAGTCTTCTCAAACACAAATCTCTTGAGATGGAGCACCAGCACTGGAGGGAGCTCCTCTAGGGTCACTCTCCTGCTGATCTCAATCTGCAAACACAGGAGAGATAATCAAACTGAGCCCGGGGACCATTTGACACAGTGGAGCCACATCAAACAGCTAATATAAACCAGAACAGGATCTCCCAATTTATCCAGGGATTAGACTCTGAACAAAACCAGCACACACTGTCACACAGGCCTACACCAAGAGCCTGCTGTGAGCTTTGATCTAGTCACTTGTGAATCACTGGGGTTTTACACCTTCACTGTCAGAACCAGACGGTGACCCCAACTACCAGCTACTTCTAAAACGATATCAAGGTACTGTAACAACTGTCTTGTAAAATAAAAGCTGATGGGGTTGGTAAACAACACAGCTGTCCAACAGATGTTGCCCTCACCAGTTTTGTTTCCATACAGAAGAAGCAGGCAAGGCACATGTGTCTTCTTATACTGTGGCTTTAAAACAATGTGTTTTCACCAGGCAGCTCAGTCAGAGAGGACATGAAGCATAAACAATGCTTTAGAGTCCACACGCAAGGCACATGTGTCTTCTTATACTGTGGCTTTAAAACAATGTGTTTTCACCAGGCAGCTCAGTCAGAGAGGACATGAAGCATAAACAATGCTTTAGAGTCCACACGCACAACACAGCCCTTAGTCTATTAAGAGAAACAAGGCCAATGGGAAGACGATCTGTTAAGAGTCCGACTACTTCAGCCCATTAGAAGGGGCCCATCAAGGGGAGAGTGCTTTGTGTACTGGAGTGTGCTGCTAAGCATCCCAAATACTCCAGTTAAAAGAAACGAGACACCACAGTAACTAATATTCTCATTGTCTAAACACTACATTTTTTACTTTTAACTGCCAACATGCCCACATCCTTGTTTCGGATTGCAGAAGAAAAACAAATGGAAATCAACTGGAGGTTTTCAAAGCAGCATTCAAGTTTGGATCAACATACTTCAACTAATTGCATGTGGGGGAAAAACCAAGCGATTGAGCATGAAATCAGAATTACTGATATGCAAACACATTCAAGCCTTGTAATGGTTTAGTAGTAGCATTGGTGTACTGTGTGTAAGACCCGTACCTCCTGCTTGGTTTTAGTTGTGTAGCCCTGAACTGACTCCCGTGCCACCAGGGTCTCCAGGGCCTCCTGAACGGTGCGGATCTTCTCTGACTGGATGTCCAGCTGCAGGGTGAAGAAGGGCTGCAGGGTGGCTGACTCCTTAGAGTTCTGCTGGTACACCACCGACCTGCATAGGACAGAAAGTCAAATATACCCCACTTCAGACAATGAAATACAATGCACACAAGGACATTACACAAAGTGTCATGCAGTAATGGGTTTTGAGTGTCTCAATGACATCTTGACCTCAGAAAACAGCATCACAGCTTTGAAGGAAAGTGTATGGGTCATACTACAGATTCTCTCTACATGTCTCTCCAAACTACACCTTTATGAATCACCTCCTCTCCTTCCTCAAATTCTCCTTAGTGGCAGAAACTGACCCAAAATGTTAAAATGGCAAAAACAACTCCAACATTCATAGCCCTCTGACAGCCATATGAGCGAAACGGTCATGCTAATCTCTTTAAATTTTGAAAATAATTTCAACCTTGCTCCAATGATTCCCCTCAGCCAAACCAATTATCCTGACTCGAGTGGCTGAAAAAGTGAATGTAGCTGAACTCAGTGGGTATGCATAGTTCAACCAAGACCTTCCTGAAGGTCTGCCCTTATGTTCCATTTACTTTAACTACTCTCTTTTTTCAGAGAAAAATAATCCTCTGAAGTGATCTGCAACCCAGTCAGGCCAGGCGTGTGCCAGATCAGAACCTCAGAGAGCATGTCATTTGGCCCAGGCACACCCTCACAGGTCCAAAACTTTCAAAGTTGTTTTGTGATTCTTTCTTTGCTAGAGTGTGTGTCTCACGCCTGGCAGTCCAGGCCACCGACCACAGGCCGGGCCACAATGGCTGTTATTCTGAAGAGTGCTTCTGGAGCAGAGAAAGCCCAGATTCAGCTGGTGGCAGGCCTGTTTGGGATGGCATCCTCAGCTGAGGTTGTAGCTGGGGGCCCAGAGGTGGTGCCAGGGCAACCAGCCCAAGGGGGCCCAGATAAAGATGGCACTATACTCTCTGTTCTCCTGTCATACCAAGCACCTGTGCCACAGCCAATAAAAAGAAGGGCAAGGACACCACTGGTGCCACAGTTCTGCTGCTGGGCTTTAAGAAAAATAAGCTCTGGGCAGGGAGAAAAGAAACACTCAGTGGCTGACCATCACCCTGGCTTCATGTGGGAGAAGCCAGGTGTCTTTCCAAGCCTCAGGCTTTTCTTCCAAGGAAATAGTAGTAAAGGCTTTGGGTCCACCAAAACATTGACTTGACTATATCGTCATGAACAACATTAAGTTTCCATTATAAGCAACACCTCACATGTAAAGAAACTGTGCGTGAGTTTCCTGACACCCCAAGTCAACACAAGTCAACGGTGTTACCCTACCGGATGTGCCCTCCGAATATGTCAGTGATAGGGGTGCGGACAAAGTCAGCTTGACGGGTAATGGAGGTCTTGTTTCGGGGGCCCACTTGCTCCCATTCGTCCTCGCTCCCCTCCTCCTTATCAGCAACATCGTCATCCACAGTCCCTGACTGGGACTCTGGGCCGTTGGGTGTGGGGGCTTCTGATCAAGACAGCAGAAGAGACAACTGATTTAGAACCACAGTCAATGGAAATCATAGAGCAGATCCAGCTTCAGCAGTGAGGCCAAAGAACATAAGGAAATGTGAAATTAAAATGGACTAGATCAGTTAAGTTCATAAGCAGAGAGCACGTGTAAATAGATAATTGTAAGACCTCATGCATCAGATTTAGACCATGGCACTACTTACTCTCTTCCTGAGGGGAGAAGAGCTTTTTCAAAGCCAGCATCTCCTCATGCAGTCCGTTGAGGGTGAAACCCAGGTACTCCTCCGCATCCTCCTGTCGACCCTGACAGAGAACGCACAACCATCAGCACTAATGAGACCACGGTGCCAAGAGAGCCTCCGCTCTAATGCAACACCACTGCCTCAGCTGTTACTGAGTATCAGGACAGGACATCAGTGTGCACATGGCACAGGTGAGATACAATCTAAACCGCATAGGAATGCCTACCTCAAGAGCTCTGTTTTTAATTACACTTCATATGATTATGAATCAGTAATGAGTCAGCATGTCTCATGCACCAACGGATGGATATTTGTACATTTATCCATGTACTGTACCATCCAGACAGGTACAGACTGAATGTCTCCGGTGCATAGACTCAAGTGTACTGATGAGAATGTGGAATTTGACATAAAACCAGTGTCAGGAAACAGGCGATACACAGTGTTTCAGTTTAATTGCTCTAATTCAGGGCTTGTGAAGTTACAAGTCAGTCTGTGAAAATAACCTTTTTGTAACTAATTTAACCAGAACCATGTATAATGCACATTCACTAATAATTACTAACTTGTAGCAGGCATTATAGAACATTAACACAGGTCTCAAACAATCACTCAAGCCCATGTGCTACCGAGTAGCCAGTTAATCTTTATATTTCATGTTTAGCCAACTTGGGCCTATTTGCTGGCTAACAAGGTATAATTGTTATGAACACACCATTCTGTCTGTTTCCAACGGTTTGAAAAGCATGCTAGCCTGTCCACTTTGTTCAGACGTTGAAATAATGTAGCCTACCTTATTTCTCAGAATTAGAATTCCTTATATTTGTGTTTTATGCTTATTGCACAATTATAAGACAGACTAGACAGCTAGTTTAACAGTCTCTGGCTAAAATGCTGAACACACATTTTCCAGAACCAATGTTCATTGATACTCCTGTTAGTAGTGTCTGCTCTGTGCACAACTTGAAGAGTTGAGACATAAAAAAAGGTATTATTTATAAAGGTTAACTTCCTCTATTACAGTAAAATAATGTCTCAATGTGTTTCAGTCTCCATATGACCGATTCTGTTGGACCAAACCACAAATGGCAAGTTGAAAACTGTTTGTCAGAGAGGAAGAAGTGATTTCTCATCTTTGTTGTTGTGAGTGGGACTTAGTGTGTGTGTAAATGGTAAGGTTCACACAGCACAGAGGGAGCAAAGGAGACTAGACCAAAAATAAAACATGACAACAAGCGGACATAATCTGCGCTAAAACATTCAAATGAATAAAATACATCTCCCAGTCCTAATTGCTAGTACAACCTCAGAGTACACATTACTCATTTTACATGCCGAAGGTAAAGCTTGGTCTGGATGCCCAATGGCTTTACCTTCTCCGAGAGACTCGACTTGATGAGGGTGAGGAGTCTGTAGATGTAGTTGGGTTCAAAAGGAGCACCTGGGCGAATGTCTTTTATTATCTTTTCACCAGCAGCTACGGAAAAAGCAACAAGGAACACATCAAATGAACATCAACAGGAAATACAATAAACTCTAGCTCTTTTAGAAGATGCTGACAGACAGCTTACCTTGCTGCTTGGCTTTGGATGGCACAGGCATATTGTTGAACTCATTGACAAGCCTTACACTGGAGGGAGAAACAAGGTCAGGGAGTTGTAATCAGCAAAGGAAGTACACACCCAACCCAATGCAGCGGGAACACATTAACGCCTTCTCTCAATACTCAACACAGTTTAACCAATTTAGTTCAGGCAGGAATTTGTTGTCGCTGCTTATTTGCACACAAACAAGACCTCTATTGATTGTGAGATTTGACTTTTAAAAACAGCCAGTCAGCTCCCAGGGAGAGAGGCTACTTACAAGTTGTCCATCATGGGTGTGGAAGTACAGGGCCTCTGGGTGTCATTGAACAGCGGAATGGACTTCAACAGGTGATACATGGGGGGGCAAGCAATCAAGGCCTGCAATGTCTTGGGGGTGGCAGTCAAGGGCAAAAATCACCTCATTGGAACACTAAATACAGACATTTAATGTCATTTTGTTTATGACATGATGTGATTCAAGCATTTCACATGCAACTAAGAAAAGGATACAGCATTGATATAGCACCAGTTTCCCCTGTTGATCAGTCCTCTTGGTTGCAAAGACACTGGTTTGTGTATCAACTTCACATTCTCAATTAGTTCTGGGGATTCAAACAAGTACACATGATTTTGAACACACATCCCTTACTAAAATCAAACAAAAGTTAAAATAGAAGCTAGTTTGTAAATCTCAGGCAAAAAATATCAATTTACACCATGTGCTATATAGATCGTGTCCCTTCTTCCAACTTTGCATCATATGACAGCGGCACACAAGGCTGGTTTGTCAGAACAAGGAGATACTGTGCCACGCCTAGGAAGGGAGACTGTCACTGGCAACACAGCTTCCATGGTAACGTGGACAGACATTCCAACATAGAAAATATCAGAACACCACCACATAATCACATTATGGGAAAACAATGGGTTAAAAATAGCAAGCAGTTTTTTGATAGTTCCACCTACTTACATATCATAATATGAACAACCTCAATGATAGAAACAAGGTTTTTATAGATAACAGGTTTGCTAAAAGTGAAACGATCATTCCAGGAGAGAAGAGAAATAGTTTGCCTAAACAGTAAAGGCACACTCCAGATGAGATACGATCGTATACAGGGTTGGAAATCAAAATGAGATGTGGTAGTGGTGACACCAGTAAGGGGTCCTATAATAGCTTCCTGTTCATTTCCTGACAGGAGCGCGCTGTCTGAGCACTGTATTGTGGGTACAAAATAAGCCTTTCCACTGAACGGTGAAGGCAACCACATGGAGCCTGGTTTAATTATTTACAGCCGTAGAGCACAGGAAACCATCAGGTTTATCTAGACAGAAGCACATTAGAATGCCCAGAAGCCCTCTCTCATAAATACCTCAGATGAAAAATCCCACTTTACAAAAAGGATGACAGACTTAAGTAACCCACTGAAAAGGCCTCTCTGTATATTTCTCCCAGACACAGGACTACATCCATGAGGCCTGAGGAAGCCCAGGGTCATACCACTGAGTGAGACAAGCAATAATCCCGTCAAGACAAAAAACACATATTACCCAGACATGGCAATCCCCCCTGTCACCGGCTGTTTAAAACCACCAGTGTACCCTGTGTGGTCTCAACACCTGGAGGCTGTTGTTGGGAAATTAGTAATCAGGATATGATCCTACATATCCCCTTTAATGAGGCAGTATACAAGATCAACTCATTATGTAGCTTTGCAATTTTATTTTATATTCTGTGTGTGAGGTCAGAGATTTATCCTGCTCTAGTCTACTGCATCTAAAAATCCATAAGGTTGATGTCATGGTAATGGGACTTAATTAGTGCTGCTCATACATTATTGGTAAAGCAGTAGCTAAAGCCCACCCTATGCCTGTATTCTCATGAATGCAGTTTGGAATAGAGGCCTTCAACATGTATTAGTATTACTGCTATATACAATGACTCTCTTTGACGCCAGCAAGGCCAGTTGGCTACATGGTAGTCTCCCTGGGCTCACATGGCCTGCTATTCATTCCCCAGCTCCATTCATTGGTGAATTATTTGGGAAAATAGGGTGGTGAGGTAAAGCATGTCATGGAGATGTGTCATAGTAATCTGGGCCTTACCAAGCATTGAGTGTTAGCACCACCTGGTGCTCATGTGTATCAGTCTAGCTAAACGCCCCAATGTTGACACCAAGTGGATGGTAGGCTGAACTTCAGCACATGCATACAGAACATGAAAAGTGCACAAATTAATGACTATTATAATAATCAATGGGTATAGTTTTGTCAACTCACTCTAGGGCTGACCACAATTATCTGAGTGGTTGATAGGCTGTTGGTCGACCAAGATTTTTTAAAGCCGAAGAGTAGCAAATATATTGCACGAGACACCCGTCTTGTTCGCGGACATCTCAGTGAACTAATCCATTGCGGAGGCCAAGACCAATCCATCGCGTAGGCTGCGGGGGGGATGGCACAGCTCAAGAAGGCGAGTGTGGCGGCACAATGCACGTCTCTCTCCAGAATGTGCACCCTCCTGCTAATTTGTGCACATTCATTGTTTCATAACTTAATTATGAGAATTGTTTAGGCAAAAATTTAAAAAAAGATTAATGCATTCAATATTATTATTATTCCAGTGTTTTACCGTTCTCACTATCGGAGTGGACAGGTTATTTGCAGAGCGCACAACCTATGCTACACTTATGAGAAACATTCTGGTTTATTTCATTCCATTTAAATTGAGTTGTCAATTTAGTCATTGTCTTTTGTTTGGAGCGCTCCTGTCAATGTTGAGAAAGGATGCGCACCTGATTATGCATAGAAGTAGGCCTATAGGTTACCTGGCCTGCGCGCAAATGTCGGAATATAAATGTGCCCATTTGGGGATCTGACGGTATTTCTGATCGTCTTAACAAACCACCACTAATGAGTCGTGGAACTTCTCAAAGTAATGTTTTCTTCACCTCAAACAGCAAGCAAACAAAGTCTGTTTCTACATCCATTGAGAATTTCAATAATTCCTCAATGTATTTGAAAAACCTTTCCAGATCTCTCCCTTTAGATAAATGTCATGCTCTGATCCAGTGGAAACATAAAATAGGCCTACCTGAATACTTCTTATCCCTTGCGCAAATAGCCTACAGCTGCATATCCAGAGTTCACTGGCACGGGAAACTCTGGGGGCCCAGAATATTTTATACAACGTTGCAAGGAGCTTCAGGCCGGACCCAAGTTAATAGCTAATACGTTTCAAGTTCGTTACAGACAGGCCACGCGTAGCCAATGTGTTCTACCTGCTGAATGCAATGTTTTCATTGGTTGGCTTTATAGGTTATTGTTACATAGCCACTTTTTAGGTTTGTATCATTTACATATAGATTTTTGATAAACCACATGACAATGATTTTGAGATCCAAAGATAGTTATAAATTAAATGAAACTTCAACGAAAATGTGCATATGAAAACCAGAACTGGCACGCAGATCGGTAGAAATGCTAAAATATATATTTTTTTTTAGTCGGGGACGGTCCTAACACACTCCAAAAGACATAAGGGTTAACCTGTGAGCTCTTCTTCCTCACACTGTGGGGCTATCTGTGAGAGTACACTACCTGCAAGTTTAGGGGCCATGGGATCCTCTGATACATGGACAGGGCTCTCCTTCACCTCCCCAGCCTTCTCATGCTGCTCCACGGCAGCCAGGGAGGGAGCCACTACCTCCACCACGTTCTTCACCTCCACGTAGGCCTGAGGGCTTCCAGGCAGAGGCTTGGAGTTGTGGAAGAGGCTAGCCCAGGATTTGAGGGGGTTGGCAGCGGGCGCAGCCGGAGAGGCAGGCGACTTAGGCTGCTCTGCCACTGACGGCTGGGCCTCAGAGTCTGGGGAGGAAGCAGGTTCCACTGAGGGAGCTGGGGCCTGCTGCTCGAGCTGCTCCAATGCCTCAGAGGCCCCCTTGTGTCCGTCTGCACTGATGTCAGCATGGGGCTCAGCCAGCCCATTAGCCACCCCACTGTCCTTAGTCTCCTCCTCTTCTTCAGTAGTAGCAGTAGCAATGGTGGCAGGGGGGCTGGCCACAGCAACTGAGGGGGGGGGAGGGGAGGTGGGGCAGGGGCTGTGCCCGCCGCTGCCCAGCAGTTCAGGGCTCTCTGGAGCCATGTTCTCAGGCTGCTGCTCTGCAGTTCTGCCTCCCTCTGCCACCCCACTGCTCTGAGAAGAGGAGGAAGAGGAGGAGGCCGCATCTTTACCATCTGATAAAGAGGCGGCTCCACTCGTGAAGTCCAAAGACGATTCATCAGGGCTATCACAAGTCCTCTGATTCACAGCAGCCGACGCTGCTGCCGTAGCGACAGGGGCTGAGGTGGAAAGTCCACCCCCTGACAACGTCTTACCAACCGTGTCCTGCGACCCGAGGTGAGGGCCGCTAAGAGCGTGTCCATTCACCAACCCCTTTCCAGGAGGCCCGTCCACACCCATGCCACCGCTATTGGGGCCTGAGCCCTCCAAGTAGTTGTAGTATCCTGGCGGGCGCTTTTTCTTTTTCTTCCTCTCCCGCTGGCCCAGGCTGCCCGGGCCCCCGTCCCCATCCTGGCAGTTTTGGTTGCTGTCCATGGCGGAGGGTTCCGAGTCGGGGCCATCGGGTCCGTCCGGGCCGTCCAGGGAGTTGTAGTGTGCTCCGTCTGGGACATCTGCTGCGGCTGTCTGAGGGACCTTCTGAGACGGCTGGCATCCTAGGATGAACTCTGGAGCCTGGGGGTTCAGAGTGCTGGACACCTTGAAGAGAGGATCCTTCACTCCCACGGGCTCCAAGTCCATCACCTCGTCCACACCAAACTCAATGTGCTGGTAGTCTTCACCTGCAGAGGAGGATATGTCAGTTAGCTTGGGAACATTAGGCACTACAGTTCTGCACTGAAGACAAAGATTCACACAACACAATAAAATACTGTTGTGACCAATTATTCATACTTACTACTCCAAAACAAATTTCGGCATCATGAAATATACAACACAATTTCCAACTTCATTACCGGTCACAAACTCAATGGAATATATCAAACATTGACCTTGCAAGTTGCTAACATTGCAAATTGAAAGATGATAGGCAGTGAGAGAAACAGCTGAAGGTGAACATGAGGAAAACGTTAGTAAATTCAGACCATCCCAACACTGAAAATGGTACGTCGGGGCTATATAAGACATGACTGGTCATCCATACAAACCAGACACCGGAAACCCTGAGGGGGAATTAAGGTATAGTTAGAGTTCCTTTGAGATTCGCTCTTCTCTGTGGATTAGAGTGTCCTCTGTTAGTGTTTTTACCAAAGGGATTTAATTCCAGAGTCATAATGATGCATTGAGTGACAAACCCTAGCAAAACAAAATACCTATTGTAATTGTTAGCTTCCATATAAGACCATTACTATGCCCTTAAGTCCAATAAAAAAAGAGTTTTCTCAATCCATCCAGTTAAGTGACGGAGGGGGTATACAAGTCAATCACAAGTCAACTTAAAGCACTGCTGCGGTGCCGATGTGTTTAATGCAATAGACAGGAGATATTTAACGGCATCTAAGCATGCAAAGCCTCACAGATCGTACGGACAGGCAAGAGTGAGAGTAAATAGGGGCAAGGTTTAGAAAGCCACCAGTTTTTAAGACCTGGGATTGAGTGCTTCAGCAACAAGTAATAAGCACAGAGTGTCGGACCCAAAACTCACCGCAAACCTGCCGTCTCATAGACTCCGTAATGTAAGGCACAGCAGGAGTGCAGTAACTTCCTGAATAATTCATACAAATCAGGGTAAAAAATTAAGTGTTATGAGCAGGGGAGGGGTATAGTTGACATACTTTTTGTAACTTGTTGGCTCCAAAATCCCTGCCCTACAGGTATGCTTGGATATATTTTTACAAGTTAAACGTCATCTTAAAACAATGTCAATTCAGACTTAAACTGTCACTCTCTTACATGCAGTTCAGTCAGGTAGGTCTGGATCCAACTAGCACAAACGGGCGTATGTATGTTTGACTTTGGTCGTAACCATTACATCATGTGTGGGCAAGAGTGTTGTCAACCCAGAGATCGCTGGCCGGCCTCATGCGGATGACGATTGGAATGGTCTACAAGACAAACTTAGAGTAATCCAGTAGACGTTCTTACCTGAAGACTGACTGACGCAGGAGACTTTGTCATTGAAGGGGGGAAGCTGTCAAAGAACAGAGATTAGATTACAAATTAAAAAGACACTTCTAGTTAAAGTAAATAATCAAACATAGTGTTAACCTCAGACCACGACTGTTGTCAGTCTGGGCCATCCTGCTTATCAATGAATCACATCTGTGTAATGTGCATGTTGGAGGGGGGGGCAGATGACAGTACTGGTGATAACATGTTATTTTGTGGCTTATATTGTTCACACTCACTAAACTGAGAACATATGCAATAAACCATCGTCTTCTCTGTGTTTTAGACACAATGACAGAGTATATAAACACACTGGACTAAATCTATAAACTCAGCGGTTTGGGTGTTAATTAAGCTTCCAAAAGGCCATTCTTAAGATCGACCCGGTTAACATTAAGATCAAACGGCACACCAACACTTAAAACCGTAGACTAGACGGTGTCAAAACAACTATAAGCTGGGGGAAACGTATGTGAAAAAATGTTTAATTCAAGCCTCATTCAAAACTCTTTGTCTTACCTCAACATAACATCGTGGAGTCACGAAGAACTGATTGATCTCATCAGGGCTGAACTCCCCGAAGATGTACTGCGCAGAGAGAAAATATATATTTACATAAAACATCTGATTCAACATACTGAGGATAATCATGTGCAACCTTCTAAAATCAATATATTATTTATTAAATAACCATATATATTACATGGTATCTTCAATATTAACATGTGTAGGAAACGTAAGTGTGAAATATTGCTAAAACATCCAAGACGCCATGAGAAACACACTTTGGAAAAGGTCCACTTTCGCCCTCCATTTGTCTACAGAGAACTTTACAGACAGAAGTACACCTCTTACTGATGAACTGATACAGCTGTGACAGACCCGTGAGAGAAGTAAAACTAGGCCTCCTGGGAGAGGGCTTGCCTATCAGTCTGCCCAGATTGCGTCACGGGTTTGGGTAAAAGTAAGGGACAACATGAAAAAGTGACGAGTCATGCAGCATTAGAATGGCAAAATGGCTCCCGGCAGCCCACTTCCCAGAGAACTGAGCCAAATGGAGAGACCCAACTCACTGTCTTCAGCCAATATGTAACACATTCTAAGGGAATGAACTACAAGTAACTATTGTAGTCCCTTTTTTTTGTTTCTTCAAAAGTGGAGCAAAACAATGCTTTTGAAATCTTGGCTGACATTTGGCCACAATGCATTATTTTATCAATCTTATGTCCCCCAATGTAACAACTTAAAAAATGCTCACACAATGTTCTGGGGCAGGAAAATGTTAATGGCAGTGAAGTATCATTATTTGGTATGCTGGTCTGGACTTGTGACCCTCAAATCCCATGGGTTCATCCAGCTGGGCTTGATATTAATGCTTGCAGGACAAGAATAACAGATTTAAGTTGCCCAAAACTGACAAGTAGATATTTTTTTATTATCGTCCCAGAACTCTCCAAGAGTGTTTTAAACCGTGGACATACAAAAAAAGTATACAGTTGTCATTTTAATTGATTCTGTCGACATACTCAGGGCATTTAGTTTAGATCAAATGGTCACAAGACCGGAGGCTGTAGGACAGTGCCTGTTGTGGAGGTGGCATTTTGAAACTATTTCATAATAAACTGTCTTTTTTTATTTTTTTTATATTGAGCTTATAATATGAAGGAATAAAAATGTATCAACATTAAGCAAAACTGTTTGATCAGTTTCGTCGGTCTCATTGTTTTACTTTTATGCGCAGTGGTTATGAATTTTGGATCTGTCGTCCCAGAACTCTCCAAGAGTGTTTTAAACCGTGGACATACAAAAGTATACAGTTGTCATTTTAATGCTGCAATTATTTATAGGCTACCAAAAGGTGGCCAAACATCCTCCAGGAGAGCCTTAAAGGGGGCAGTGTTTTATTTAGAGACAGGCTTGAATATGCAACGTCATCAATAAGGAGAGTGCAGCCAACATTTGTCTGGTTCTCTTCTCTATGGTAAACAGTAGTGCATTTTATTTTGTAAAGTGGTTCCTTGTAACATTTTTCTATTTTTGGACAAATTACAATAAAAAAGGTTACTGTCAAGCCCTGTCCAGGGATTACTCCTTCTAGCTGCACCTTTTACACAAGGCTCCACACTAATGTGATTAAGCAAATTGAGTTGAGTACTGGCAACGCTTTTCACACTACACACAACCAAATTCCCCATATTAATAACTGGAAGTGGGGTGGTCATTCTTATTGTTTGCAGAACCATGCAGTAATAAGAATTCAATTTAGTTAATTTACTATGGCCCACATCTGATGTTTCAAATATTCATAAATATAGGAATCCCCAAATCACACACACAACCACACCCTTCTGCCATTATCAATCAGTTTGAAACACAACTGGACCAAGGCCAATGTGTGTTCATCTAAATGGGAATCTTTAGGGAAGGCGTTAAAATGTCGGCATGAACCTGACAAGGCAATCCCCCTCCAGACCAGACACTAACAGTGGGATAGTACTCTACGTGCTGGCCACAGCAATACACTGCTATGTAAAGATATTTATAGCCAGCATGGGGAAGGCAGGTTAAGTTAATCCCAGTGGCACTGTGTAATTGAAGGTCTCTTGCACTTGCTGCACACCGACAGCCCTGCACAGTGGGGTGAACTGGTCCTTCAATCGCATGGTTGACTTTTCTTGGTTTGGCACATTACAGAATAGCAGGGGCCAAAAACATATCTGCATAACATTACAGCCTGAAAAGACAACCTTGGATGTCTTTCATTAGGCAACAAATAAAAAATTATTTCTAAATAAAACAAGTGTTGGTGGTACATGGTGAGGGGAAGGTGTCCAATGACATGGATCAGTAAAGAACAGTTGAAACAAGCTCGCTAACCACACAGAATCCTCCCAGCACTGTGGGACATGAAAAGGGAGACACAGAGAAAAGAAAGTGCAGTTCAAGCATATGTAACTCTTCGCAAATGAGGGCCCAACATTGCTGAAATGGCACTACAAGCGACAAACAGCCAGCTATAATCCAAAGGCCTCGGGACAACTAATACAATCACAACAGAAAGAATGTCCCTTTGCCTCTTTTTACAGGCGTGCCACACGTACCACACTAAGCTTCCCTCGCTGTTGGTATGGATTGAGGATTACCACAAAATGGCCATCTGTATTACTTCAACATGCTCCAGTGAGATGGTGTGCGCACACACATACTTTTAATGAATGTTGTTACAGATCAGGGAGCAGGGGTGGGGCTTACATTCTAAGGTGGGATCCATATGAAATATAAAGCACGGTGACATTGTCTCTGATAAAAGGAGATAAACTAGAGAAACTGAACACATGCAAATTTCTAATGTTAGTATACTTTACGTCAATAGAGTAGAAGGATAATCATATATTACAGAGAGCATTCAATGAGGCTTCTGTTTAACAAAACGACATCTAAAATGTGCTTTATGTGGAAGACGGGTTTAAGGAAGTGGATGGGGCAGATGGCTTAGAGGGGTGGGGGTATATTGAGTCAAACAGCAGACAAGCTGATAAGAGCCAGTCAAAGAAGTTGTTTCACTGGAACTTCAAGTTACCAGACATTACCAACTCCCACCTGATGCATAGAATAACAATCCACTACCCCATATACCTACAAGAACTGGGACTACCTCATCACTACTCAGTGTTCCCTATTGGACTGGGACTCAGCCAGCCCTGCAAGGCCTCACAAATTGGAATGCAAAAAGTCACTATTAGCAAACTTGGCATTCCTTGAATATGTAACACTACAAATAAGGTCAAACGCATTTCGAATAAACCAATGATGCATGTCGGGGCTTGCGTATTACATTCTTATGAAGAAATGAGCTGACACAGTGAGTGACGCCCAGGAACTGAAAAAACATTGAGCAGAGACATGACAGAGAAAACGACTATAATTTATTCACGTAAGAGACACTTTAATACAGGGCGATGTCATTCAAACACTACCAACAGCGGATGGGATTCTCTGAGGCCATTGTGATGCAGGATCTTTCAAGAGTAAGACAAATGAGCTGGGCTTGCCTTCCCATTTAAACACAGCTCCACCCTGCTGTTCAGAAAAATACCTAACCAGCCAGGCAACTCTGAGCCTCATGTGCCATTTCCATAATGTTGAATCAGGAGCTCACCATTCAAAAGATGAAGGCCACCACCAGCATATCAGATCATGCTTGGAAATTAACCATACCACTTTCCATAGTTAAAGTTTTAAAAAATGAACACAGATTGTCACTGTGACAAGAGGTTGCCATCCTTTTCAGTTAGAAACCCGTAATTGGGTCTAGGTTTACCCACAGCTACCCACTCCTAACACGCACATTTGTCATGTGACATTAAGACAATCCACCATTCCCAGATCCATGCTGTTCACCAACTGACGAAACAGTCAAAAACTAAAATATGGGCAAATGCACAGTACAATATACTATACAGGCCCATGAACCATTTTATGCTTGAAGTCCACAATACATGGAAGCATTTACTCAGCTGAAGACTCCTAGCATTAATTTATTAACTCTGAAAATACTGTGATGATACTTTGGTATGCAACACCCAGACAACCCACCGCTGTGGTGTGGAACGGTGTCCAACAGCTGCCATTCCTCTACCCTTTGGTTCAATCTAGAATCCCTGACTCATAAAGCAAAGATGTGGCTTCTGCTGCTCCTTGTGCACAACCCATACATTGCAGGTACATTCAATTCTCTGCAATGGGCATTCAATCAATTTTCTTCTATGCTCAGAGACAATCTATAGTGTAAAATGTAATTTTATTGTGAATCATAAATGAATGTCCCCATTACGTGCATTCAATCCCTGATACCAGAGCTTTATATTAAGAATATGAAATGGTAGGGCAGTGGACACATCAGGAGCAAAAACAGCCTCCCTTAGATCAATGGTTTAATATTTCACCCCTTCAGTGAGATATACACAGTTTCACACATGCACCTAAACTTAAACCCCAAGCCAGCCAGCTAGATAGTCTTCTTACATTCACCAGCCCTGGTGGGGTGGACCCTATGGCACAATGGGAATTTGACATCTAGTTTAGGCCGACTCTGTATTGATTTAAATGTCTGTGGATGAGCAAGCATGCTAGCTAGGTAGTAAGCTAGCTATTAATCTTAAGCGTCGCTATAAACCACCATTGTTGAAAATGGTTGAGTAGGATTAAAAACACTTAGTAGATGGACAAACATGGACCTTATGACAGATTACCAATAGGCCAACAAGAAATGTACTAACTAGTTAGCTGGTATTCACACCCGTGGACTTTCTCCACATTTTGTTGTTACAAAAATGGGATTCAAATTGATTTGCCATTTTTTTGTAAACGATCTACACAAAATAGTCTGTCAAAGTGGAAGAAAAATTCTAACATTTGTAAAACATATTGATTAGATTCAACAGCCTGAGTCAATGCATGTTAAGACAGTGTTCTCCAACTCTGTTCCTGGAGAGCTACCGTCCTGTAAACTCACACCAACCCTAATCTAGCACATCGATTCTAATAATTAGCTGGTTGAGAATATTAATCAAGTTAGTTACAACTGGGGTTGGAGCAAAAACGTAATGGAAGTTAGCTCTCCAGGAACAGGGTGGGAGACTCCTGTGTTAGAATCCCCTGCGGCAGCAATTATATCTGCAAGCCTTTCTGGGTAAGTGTAAAAGCTTTCCACACCCGGATTGTGCAACATTTGCCCATTATTCTTTTCAAAATTCAAATTGGTTGTTGATCATTGCCAGAGAACCATTTTCAGGCTTTGCCATAGTATTTCAAGCCAATTTAAGTCAAAACTGTAACTCGGCCAAATACCTAAAGTTGGGTTACAAAAGTAGGTTGAAGTGTTTTGTCAAAGAATATAGGCAACTTATGGACGGATTTAATCGGGAAAAAGACCCAATTGTGATGTTTATGGAACATATAGGAGTGCCAACAAAGAATATCATCAAAGGTAATGAATGTTTTATATTTTATTTCTGCGTTTTGTGTAGCGCCGGCTATGCTAATTATTTTGTTTACGTCCCCTTCAGGTATATTAGGGTGTTGCATGCTATCAGATAATAGCTTCTCATGCTTTCGCCGAAAAGCATTTTAAAAATCTGACTTGTTGGCTAGATTCACAACGAGTGTAGCTTTAATTCAATACCCTGCACGTGTGTTTTAATGAACGTTTGAGTTTTAACGAGTACATTTAGCGTAGCGCATTTGCATTTCCAGGTGTCTAGATGAGACGTCTGCGTCTCAGGTGGGAGCAAGAGGTTTTAAGCACCCGCTGTCAAAGCAGCTCACAGATCACTGCACCTGTAAACAGCCCATCTACCTACCTCATCACCATACAATATTTTTTTAAATGTATCTTGCTCCCTTGCACCCCAGTATCTCTACTTGCACATTCATCTCCTGCACATCTACCATTCCAGTGTTTAATTGCGATATTGTAATTACTTCGCCACCATGGCCTATTTATTGCCTTAACTTACCTCATTTGCACTCACTGTATATAGACTTTGTTGTCTTTTGGTCTACTGTATTATTGACTATGTTTTGATTATTCCATGTGTAACTGTTGTTGTATGTGTCGAATTGCTATGCTTTATCTTGGCCAAGTGAAAAAAATAAAAATAAACTGTCCTAACGCTCTAACCACTAGGCTACCTGCCACCCCAAAATTAATGTGGGACCCCCTCATAATCAGAACAACTCGAATTTGATTTTTTTTTTTTAAATAGCTTACAAGGAGTTTTATGACTTTGGTAGTGCATGGTCAGATGAACCAAGTCTCGGGCCCTGGGAAGAACCATTTTAAAGGCCCATCTCTTGGCGTCGATGGGAATTTTGCAGTTTAAGCTAATTTCCTGCAATCTACACATTTTGTCACGTGGCAGAGATGTTTGTGTTGTTGTAGCTTTAAAGCTAATATCTTAGAAGACCCCACTTTGAGAACCCTTGTTGCAAACTAAGAAGCCAATGGAAAGTTGTAACAGTAATAGCTATGGTAGAATAATAGCTCGAAGCTAAGCTATTAGCTAGCTATGATATTTACAACATAGCTAGATGGTAGTGCTGTGCGATTAGTGCTTTTTGAGGTGAGTGGTGTTTATTAAAAAACACTCACGATCTTCGATAGTGCATTTAATGTCCCAAAGAATTATGAATTATGCAGGTTGAACACTAACAGAATAAAATAAAATAAAAAAACAATTAATGGAACTGACTGTATATTACTACTTATCAACCATAACGTATTCGCATTACTTTAATACAATATTTGATGACCATTTCATTTCAAGTCATCAATCTCTATAGATCTGTGGCCTATGCTGTCTGACAAATCACAATTTTAGTAGTTATTCAAAGAAAATAAGGCATACTTTTGAATGCTGAATACCAACCATCGATACCTTAGGTCATGTATTTTCAGGTAGAGATACCTCAAAACTATTTCTACCCCTCTCGATTGCGCATTCTCTCTTCGCTTAGTCTCCGTGTCAGCTCCATTTCGTTTTTATTATTGCTCAGAGCTCCAAACAGAACGGAAAAGTAGGCTGGCACAATAGATTATGGTCATTGTACTCAAATCATCATGTTTTCAGCACCAAAGTAAGTAGTATATTAGCCTGTTGAAAACTACAACTCCCTACTACGTCACACAGTTCAGACTTTATTCCATTTATCTCTACAGAAAATGCGCAGGGCTCAAAAATTGGAATTAAAATAATTGAACCGTCATCGGTCAATGAAAAATAACCAACATTTCTTTTAATCGCTCAGCACTACTAACTAGCCCGGGGAGCAGTAAGGTGAATTTCTAGATTTTTTAAAAACATTTTATTTAACTAGGCAAGTCAGTTACAATGACGGCCTACTAGATCCACCAAGGTCTGGAACATCTGTGTTTAATTCAGGAAACGGTCCTCTACAAGCTAGAATGGTGAATACAATTTAAATTGAACCCACTCAACCGGTTATCCGCGTGGCTCTCCACAGGAATTAGACAATATATCCACAGGAAAGTGTTATTATAAGTACTGGTAGTGTGTTCAGATTTATATCACCTGACATGCACAAAACCATGTAAAAAACGTGCACAGAGCTTGGCAAGTATACATGCGTCGCGTGCATGTTAATGCATTGTGTTCATGCTTGTGACAAATCTTACTACCAGCACTTTGAAAAGTTGGTTTAATAATAATTTATTGTGGATATATTATAGTCTCATTCCAGCCCACGGAGACAACCGGTACAGTAGGCTCAACTTGTATTTTATTCAACATTCCAGCATGTAGATAGATGACAATTTTCTGAATTAAAAAGGATGTTCCATAGGTTGGTGGATTTAGAAATTCACTAGCCTGGTCCCCAGCAGGCAAGCTTGCTACATGGATGTATACAGCCATGTCTAGCTAGTTAGCTAATGTTATACACGGGCAGAATATATAGCTAGCTACCTTTCAATGTAGGATAGATAGCTAGCTACCTAGCTACCTAGTAGTTACGACTTCAGGCCGTGACAAGTCATTACAGCTAAACAGATCATGGAGGTCTGTCCACATGAGTCAGCTTCCCTTGAAAGCAGCACAACTAGCTACGTGCTCTAAAGGACATCAAAAACGGAGTGCACAACGCGCAAGCTCCGAACCGTTTGCAGAATTATGAATGGTACAGATTCGGAAATATACATAAACCGCCTCTGATCAGGCCCAGTGTAGTTAGTAGCTAAGTCATTAGCCACACCACCTGCGTCCGCACGAACTCTGGCTAGTTGTCCAGCTAGCTAAATGAAGCTAGGTAGCTAGCTGGCCAGACAAATCAATTAAAGTTGACGGTTGACCATATACAATTTTATGAATTCCTTGCTTATAACTCGTCGGCACTTTTTAACATTACTCGTATCTAAATGCTAAGCTAGCTAACAACCAGTTATTAAAATTTGCACTGTGATAAGCAGGCCTGTCGCATCAGCCAGAGCAGGTGGGCCATGCACATACACGCAGCATTTTTCAACAACTACAAATTGTCAAAGGAAATTTACAACTGTTCGAGTCTTTCGAATGTTATTTTCTCAACCCAAAACGTGACCACGATTTTTGCCAATTTTTAGATTTTCAACTAACCCTACTTCGAGTACTGTTGGCTAATTTGAATGGAGGCTCCTCGGGCCTGTACCATGCTGGTGTTTCAATGGGGAAATAGGCTTTTTAGGGCAGCATTAGCAAGCATATATCATCACACTTCTCTATGACGCAAATTACCACTATATTGTGGCCAAGAAACACATCAAGAAATCTAACAATATTTTACTTAAGACTAATTTTTCCATGAATCTTATGTCAAATGTGAAATTCTAGGCGTATCAGCAGCGTGAATAGTTGTAACGTTACCTGGTTAACGTTACTCTGAGAAGCCATGCTCCCTGTGAGATTCTCTTTTCCAATCAGAAGATGGACGTTCTCCGGGGAAGGTGTTCGTTTTTTGTAATAATTATTACAAAGGACAGCCTAATTCGACATCTTTTTCATTTTCTCGACAACGGACTGACAGTTGTATTTTAAGGTTGTTTTATTGCTACAGCATATCACGCTGCTTCCCCCGCCGTCGCCGCCATTTCTGTCTCGCCTCCTTGCTTCTGGCCTGCGCGCGCCGCGGATGGCTAGTGTGCTCTGGGAACGCGTGCGTTTACGTCCGGGTAGGAGGGTATAGTAGTGAACGTTTGACAGCTTGAGTAGGAGCTAAAAGAGCTGTCAGCTATGTATCATTTAGGACAGACCGATTGTGTTGTTATAACGAAACTGTATTGCTAATTCAACATTCCGTCCATGCACATGTGTAAAAAATAAAAAGGGAAGTGTGTGTGGGGGGGGGTGCACCACAATCTAACTAATATATATCTATCCCCAACACCCCTTCCCACTACTTTGGCACCAACAGAGTCGTCCTGCCTGGGAGTCTGGAATCCCTTCTCTTAAAGCCCCCAGTAGTTCTTCTGCACTAAAATCTCTGACACCCAAAAACTTCACAATTGAAACACCACTTTTTCCACCGACACTACACACCTTTGTCCCATGCCCTCGGAATGCTGTTTTTGTGGTAGGGGTGGAGTTCTATAGAGCGAACAGGTGAGAGGGAGGAGCCTGGAGAAGAAAGAAGTCCCAAGATACAGGAAAAGTAAAAGACGTAAAGAATCCAATCATTCGCACAAATTAATCCAGATAAGAACCAGAATTAAGAGGTATTGTTAATTGTTATTTCTTCATTCATCAATTCGTTATCTCAATGTTTGGTTCGCTTCAACACACAGCATACCCGTGACCCTTATCATTCGTCACAGGTAACGTTAACTTGTATGTTTTTAACTTCATCAAATATAGTAACAAACGTTATTCCCTAGTGCCTTCAACCCTCAAGTCACAACCTGGTCTCAGAACATTTCGTATTATTCTGTACGTAAATCCGAAACACACCATTTAGTATGGTATGTATTAATTTGTGGGTGTCCATCACCCATTTCGTATGATATGTTGTGACATTTGGGTTGCTAGACTCTCGGTTTTGCCTAAAGTAACCATCTGTCTTATGTAACCATACCAAACGTCATACTAAATGGCGCACAACAGATTTACTTACAGAATAATACGAAATGCTCGGAGACCAGGTTGATAGTCAGTGTCAGCATTTTGTTTGAAGTTTTCAACCTTTGACAACGTTTTTCAATGTGTATTCAGTTGTGTGCAGAATCATCACGATATCATTCAAGATGGGTCTGACTGTGACTCCCATCCTGGCCAGGTTGGAACCACCCAGGGAAAACACGCCAAAAAACCTGCCCCGCTTTCATGTGGCTCCTGGATGCATCTCTCTATTGGCTCCTGGCTGTTTCCTCATTCTATGGGTCGCAGTCATGGGTAAATGCTTCCCACTGGGCAACTGTATCACAGTGTCGCCGGGCGGTACTAGAATGAGGAAATAGTCACGAGACAATAAAAAGAGAAGCATCCAGGAGCCAATTGACAGAAGGGGTGGGTTTTTGGCAGGTTTCTCCTGGACAGTTTTTGCCTGGTAGGGTTAGAACCACCCAAGACGCGGGTCACAGTCAGACCATAACGGAAGATTCAGGTTACATCCCTTCCCCAGGGCTCCTTACGGAGAGATACCCATTACTGCTGTTAGATTACCCCCATCTTTACTCTGTAGTCATTTCTGAATAGGAGGAATGCCACGTGGTAACTGTCACTAGTGCCAACAAGCATTGCCACCAATGTTTAGTAGGGCTACATGCACAAATAATAGATTGGGATTGTCATCTGATCTCCCTGAGATATCGGTATGACACCTTTACACTAATACTCAATTGATCACGGCAATGTTCCTTCAAATACATTTTCAGAGAAGTGGCCAAGAGACCAGACAATGCCAGAGAGAAGCAGATACCAGGAGAGGGATGAGTATGACAAGAGCAGGGAGAGGGACCTCACTCACGACCGAGGAAGCTCCTCACATGAAGAGAGAGACCGGGAAAGGAAAAGAGAGAGAGACCGGCGGAAGAGAGACCAAATGGACGAGAGGTACAGGGATGAGAAGGACTCTGGAGCTGACAGGAGGGTCAGAGAGAAGGACTACTCTGACAGACAGCGGGATACGACACCTCACTCTCACAAGGACGCACCACCTGACCACAGAGGCAGTAGTCAACAAGGACAACAGAGAGAGTAAGAGACCATCTAACTGTCACAGAGAGGCTTCCACAGTTACCATCCTGGGCATTGTTGAGCACATGTTGGTTTTGTTGCTAAACAACTAACCCCTCTATGGGCAGAGAGGTTTGGAACTCTTTCTTATTGGTCTATTAACTAATTTACCATCTGGTGATGTCACCAGGCAGGCCAAAACTCCATCCCACCAAAACATTAAAAGGGCATTATCATAATTTTCACAATTTCACATTATTATTCCAACCTCAGTGTGGAAATATACAGTGTACAAAATAATAGGAACACTATTATAGTAGGAACACTACTATTATTGAGTTTCACAATCTTTTGCCCTCAAAAACAGCCTCAATTCGTCAGGGCATGGATTCTAGGTGGTGTCTAAAGCATTCCACCGGGAGGCTGTACTATGTTGACTGCAATGCTTCCCACAGTTGGGTCAAGTTGGTTGGATGTCCTTTGGGTGGTGGATCATTCTTGATACACACGGAGTGTTGCAGCGTTGCAGTTCTTGACACACTCAACCTGGTGTACCTGGCACCTACAGCCATACCCCGTTCAACATCACTTAAATCTTCCGTATTGCCCATTCTCTCTGAATAGTATACATGCACAATCCATATCTCAATTGTCTCAAGACTTAAACATCCATCTTTAACCGGTCTTCTCCCCTTCATCTACACTGACTGAAGTATATTTAACAGATTACATCAATAAGGGATCATAGCTTTCACCTGGTCAGTCTGTCATGGAAAGTGCAGGTGTTCCTAATGTTTAGTACACTGTGTATATAAAACACCGGAAAAATCATCCTTGGGGATATAGTTGTATGATTGATTTAACTTTCCAATCATTGGTTTTTGTTTGGCATACATTTTAAAGTGAAAATCTGAGTCTGCATCATTCTGTTACCGTATTATTGCCCACATATACTGTACAGCACGAGAAGTCTACGGTTTCACTGGTTTGGAATTGACTCCTTGTAATGTCTGTCTGCTTGTGTTTGAATGGCACATTGACTCTTGGGGTGCCCAAAGTAAATATGAACCCCTTGAATACAAAACCTGCTCTCTGCTATGGAGGAGGGTTGTGGTGGTTTGAATGTAAGATTTAGCAGACATCAACTTGTGATTTTGTCTTTGCAGGTATACAGAAGCCTCCACATCTCCCTCTGTGGGGGAATACTATGAGCCACAACACAGACAGGCTCTGTACAACCTCAGATATGCCTTAACAGCCAGAGGCAAGTCATGTTTAAATTAAAGAACAAACAGCAACAACTTACACCTGAAACGTTTTTGTGGGTGAATCTTGTTGGTACGGTGTAGCAGGCGTTGTTCTGTTTAATTGGTCCTGGGATTTATTCACTCGGAACCAAACAGAACCAAATGGGGAGGGACCTACCTGAATTTATCCAATATAAACTCGATTTCGTTGGGCGTAAACAGTTTCCATTGCAAAATGTTTTGAACTAATGATTACACCCCTGTAGTAGGAATGTAGTTGGGTAGGTTATGAATGACCTAACCAACCACATGACCACCCTCTCGGGGGTACAGGGTATTTATGAGGGGATTGGCGTTTTGAGTTATAATATCTGTATCTGTTTCTTTCTCCAAATTGTTTGTTCATCCATGATATGTTTAATTCACACAATGGCATAATGTATGCTCTATCTCCCTCTGAGATGAAATTCCCACTGAAATTAACCATCAACCATGTTGGTTGAACTCGGATCAACCTCAATTTAGCTGCATTGTCGCATAATCCTCCCTCTCTTGTGAAACGTATAACTTGACCTTCAACTCAGCTCGATTTCTCCCAGACTCTTACTGTATGATAAGTCATGTATTTAGCTCTTTCTTGATCTGTTCTGTTCAGGTCTATGCCAGATAATGGAGGTCTTTGTAAACCTGCTGATAGTCATCTGCTCAGGAGTGTCCTACAGTAACTCCGGGGGTTACCGGGACCTGGCCAGCCTCGGGGGTATCTACCAGTACTACTATGGAGGAGCACAGGCTTTCACTGGAGCCGATGCAGACAGGGTCAAGGAGCTGGACAAACTGTTCCACCAGCTCAAGCTACCTCCATACATCTTCAGCATGGCCTGTGGAGGGGCTCTGATGGTTTATGCCTGCATCATTCTGGCTTTCGGTGTTTTGAGAGTCCCTTACCGCTGGCCCCCTGTGCTGCTGGGTGAGGCCCTGGTGAACCTCCTGATCGGCCTGGGCTACATCCCTGCCCTGGCCTTCTACTTCATCAAGCTGCAGGAGACCTACGACAACCCCATCTGTACAGAGAGGGAAGCGCTCTACAAGAGCAAAGGGCATCAGGGCTTTGCGTGTGCACTCAATGGAGCAGACATCGCTGGAGGCCTCTTCGGGGTGCTTGGAGTCATTGTTTTCATCTTCGGAATGGTCTTGGCCATCCGTGCTTTCAGGGCAGTGAGGGAGATGAAGAGACTGAGAGCGATGGAAGATGTTAACTTATAAGTGGGTTTGCTCACCCCCACTGTGAATAGAGTGGAAAAAATGTAGGGTTGAGGTCAAATTTGGTCAAATTTGTCAAATAAATGCTAGTGTATTTTTAATGAACTGTGATTGATAAAGTTTAACTGTACAAAGAGCAATTTTGTACATTTGTGACTTCAAAAACCACACACTTGTTTTACTAAATGTTACAGATGTGAGACATCTACACTGTCAAACATTGTTCTTTACTAATAAAAATCTTAAACAGATGTATTTCTCTTCCTCATTAACCCTCTTGCCTAGAATATCTCCATTTTACCTTGTAGAATAATAATTATTGTTTGTGGTCTCTGTGGGACTGAAAACATAAATCTGAGCAGAGCAAAGAGAGCAGGTTAGGGAAACGATAGAAATGCACCAAGGCCCAGGTTTTTCACAGTATACATTTTTATTGCTACTTGGCTGAAAGTTAATTAAAAATACAGCTTTTCTGCTCAAAACTAGTCATAGCAGCATCTCAAATGAAATAATAAACCATCGCCCACTGAAAATTTTAAGGAGTACAATTCTGGCTGAAACAGCAAAAGTGCTCATGGTTAGTCCTTTCCTAAATGATAAAACAAGGTATCCTCTAAAACTAATTACAACAAATATTTAACAGAATACAAATATTTGTAGCAGTTTTCTACATGCTAAAACAAAAATATTAGATATGCTCCAGATATTCAAAACAATGCCTTGGCTTACAAACAATTAACATTTTGTAGAAAGTAATCACATATATGCACTGTATACATTTTATATTTATATGCATTTATATATGGCATGCTTCAGACATTAAATACACAAATTAGAATCTTAAATAAAAATACCATAATATGCAACAATATACAATAGAATCCCTTTATTCTAGATTCTGTAGTGGAGGACCTATACATTTGCATGAAACAATGTACAAAAATAAACCTCAGCTTCTTGGCATTGAGAGAAAATATTCAAGCATCTCTAGAAAAGAATGTACAGAAAGAAAGTTGAGATCAAACAATGTTTACTTTGGTCACATGTTAAACAATTGAAACATCCTCAATATCAGATTCTTTCCAGAGTTCACCATAATCATTTAACAGAATGGAGATTCATTCAGTTAAATATAACAGCAACACATGCATACTTTCTCACTCAGACTGCAATGACAAACAGGCAGCATGTTCTCCCTCTGAGAAGAGAAATAAAACACGTGTTTACAGAGAGTGGATTAAACGGAATCAGAAAAGCATTGACACAATAACCTACTTAAATATGCATACCCACACACACACAGCTGTATTTACATAGGATTATGGTGCACTCAGATCATGAACAGTAGTTGATCTCCTCTACTAAATAATTAAAGGGAATACTTTGCCATCATTGTGATGTCACCTTGATCTTTTACTCTGTGCCCCATCTTACTGTAGCCATACGTACGGTATGCATATGTACAGGCACATTTATTCCTCTATCTAGGTTAATGACCCTCCCAATCAATATTGTTTCTAGCTCTTGTTAGTAGGAGTAAACTTTTTGGTTCTTTACAAAATCAAGGGAGAGTTGACTGTAAACAAAATAGCAAATAATAATTGGCTAAGGATTTGCAGATGCATGTTCTTACATTTGGAATGCATTTTTGGCTGCTATAGCACATAACATAGGTGCATTTGGAACGCACAGAGCTTAGTAGTGTGTTGCTGGTCCCCACTTGGCAAACTAGGGCCCAATTATGGAGCCTCTTGATCAACTTTTCTACATGGACCACTGCGTCGAAAGAGTTGACAAAAGGTGAAAACGCACACGATGGCAGAACACTGCACTTCACGATTCTCACACACATGCATACGCACACACAGACAAGAATGCTCAGTTACTACTAATTTCCATAGTTAAGAAAAAAGGATCCTCCTAGGTGTGTAACCTGTGAGTAATATAAACAGGTGACACTTTGCATATTTGATGTGAGGGAATTCATGTTCATAATCATCTACATTGTGTAGTGTATTTGAAGTCCAACTTCCTGTTCATTTAGAGGATTATGAGAACTTTGAATTATCTTGTTCTTCCAACCACATCAAAGACAATCACCTCTTCATACTGTTCTTAGGTTCTCAACTTAAATGCCATATGAAAATGTCAGATGTGTGCAAGCTCAAATCTGTTTCTTTAGTCTGTCCTGAAATGCTCAGGGTGGAGGGCAAACCCACACCTGTGGTGCGTACATGTACCTGTGTTACCGCCTGAGGCACAGCAGGTGGCTTCCGTTAGCAAACAAAGCAATATTCAAAATGCCTGCTTTCTGCCACTTATCATCCCTAGAATGAGCCAGGATCTTTCACCCCACAACACCAGCTGCTATTCCTCTCATGGAAGCAGAATGACTCAATACAAAAAAAGCCTTAAGACTTGAACAAGGAAGAACAATGCCTATCTTTGTGCTAAAAGACAAACTTGCATCCAACCGAAAAGCAGTTTTGTAATTCTCTCACACTTCACTTTGAATTATTAGCACTTCTATTGGATACTTTCTCTTAGAGAAGACATGATATGTTTGGCTGACAGAAGCCACAACAACGACAACTCAAGCCCTATGAGTTAATGTGCATTTTTGATAAATATCTCACATAATACTCAAATATCAATCTTTGAATATATTTATCTCCCTATGTACAAAGTGCTTTAAACAGTGTTTGATCCTTTGAAGAGCAGATTTTGTCCGAAGTTGGAACAAAATAAGTGAATAAAACTTACACTTGAAGTCAGAAGTTTACATACACTTAGGTTGAAGTCATTAAAACAAGTTTTTCAACCACTCCACAAATTTCTTGTTAACAAACTATAGTTTTGGAAAGTCGGTTAGGACATCTGCTTTGTGCATGACACAAGTCATTTTTCCAACAATTGTTGACAGACAGATTATTTCACTTATAATTCACTGTATCACAATTCCAGTGGGTCAAAAGTTTACATATACTAAGTTGATTGTGCCTTTAAACAGCTTGGAAAATTCCAGAAAATGATGTCATGGCTTCAGAAGCTCCTGAAAGGCTAATTGACATAATTTGAGTCAATTGGAGGTGTACCCGTGGATGGATTTCAAGGCCTACTTTCAAACTCATTGCCTCTTTGCTTGACATCATGGGAAAATCAAAAGAAATCAGCCAAGACCTCAGGAAAAAAACTGTAGACCTCCACAAGTCTGGTTCATCCTTGGGAGCAATTTCCAAATGCCTGAAGGTACCACGTACATCTGTACGAACAATAGTACGCAAGTATAAACACCATGGGACCACGCAGCCGTCATACCACTCAGGGAGGAGACGTGTTCTGTCTCCTAGAGATGAACATACTTTGGTGCGAATCAATCCCAGAACAACAGCAAAGGACCTTGTGAAGATGCTGGAGGAAACGGGTACAAAAGTATCTATATCCACAGTTAAACGAGTCCTATATCGACATAACCTGAAAGGCCGCTCAGCAAGGAAGAAGCCACTGCTCCAAAACCGCCATAAAAAAGCCAGACTACGGTTTGCAACTGCACATGGGGACAAAGATCGGACTTTTTGGAGAAATGTATTCTGGTCTGATGAAACAAAAATAGAACTGTTTGGCCATAATGACCATCGTTATGTTTGGAGGAAAAAGGGGGAGGCTTGCGAGCCTGAGAACATCATCCCAACCGTGAAACACGGGGGTGACAGCATCATGTTGTGGGGGTGCTTTGCTGCAGGAGGGACTGGTGCACTTCACAAAATAGGCAATCACAAAGCCCTGACCTCAATCCCATAGAATATTTGTGGACAGAACCGAAAAAGCGTGTGGGAACATGGAGGTCTACAAACCTGACTCAGTTACACCAGCTCTGTCAGGAGGAATGGGCCAAAATTCACCCAACTTATTGAGGGAAGGTTGTGGAAGGCTACCTGAAATGTTTGACCCAAGTTAAACAATTTAAAGGCAATGTTACCAAATACTAATTGAGTGTATGCAAACTTCTGAACCACTGGGAATGTGATGAAATAAATAAAAGTTGAAATAAATAATTCTCTAATATTATTCTGACATTTCACATTCTTAAAATAAAGTGGTGATCCTAACTGACCTAACTAAGACAGGGAATGTTTACTACGATTAAATGTTAGGAATTGTGAAAAACTGAGTTCAAATGTATTTGGCTAAGGTGTATGTAAACTTCCAACTTCAATTGTATATAATAAATCTCATATTATAAGCAAGCAGGCTTTAGAAAGGCAAATTCACCAATCAATCCAGTCTTGAACGTTAAGGATTAAGTAAATAGCCATTTCGAAGCCGCTGTGAGGTTTTTGAGCATCTAAAATACTGCCAATTCTACGAAACCTTTAGAATCCACCCCTCTGGTCCCAATCCTTGTTCTACTGGCTTGAAACTTTACATTGCTCTCTCTGCAATTTGGAGAAAATAATGCAAAATATTGCCGTGTTATATGCTCCTGACCTTGCCACGTAAGGTCAAAGGGCAAAACCAGCTCCGCTAAAGGAAATAAAACCAACAGAAAAAGACAGTCACCATCCTCATTAGGACTGGGAGCGCTGCATTAAGGCTATGAACAAGCATAGAGTGGGTTGTAGCTAGCTAAGCAGCTATGGTAAGTATTACAACCATGCCACTAGCCTTCTCACAGTGGCATCTAGGAACACATCCCAGTCATTCTCTTGTCAGACCACAAGCCCTCTCTTACTAAGTCAGAAAGTTCTCCTCTCTAAAATGGGTTAGGGTTAGGCAGTTTGGCACAAAGGGGAAGGGTGGTAGATTTTGGTCTGCAGCTTTGTTAGTCAATTAGTGGTATACTATCCTCTAACATTGCTGGAGCACAAGTGCAACTTTACAGAAATGTCATATTCACAGTCAACTGACATATTATGCAGATGCCTTTATTCAAAGTAATGTCCATGACGGACATATTTCACAATGTCTGTGCTAGATAAAAGTCAGGGCCACTCCATACCTTAGCAACACTAAAACCATTAGCAAATGCCCCAAATAAAGTCTGAACTCAAATTCTGATGCAAAACGAATGGCTTATACTCAATACTTTAGTTTTTTCACTCTTCTCGGGACACAAAAGTGCTTTGCTCATTTTTGCTAAAATTCCACATAAACGTAATCTGATAAACCCGTCTTCCTCATTGGTTGGATGGTATTACCCAAGGGTCCTCTGACAGCTTAGAAACATATGGAGCAGACAAAGGCTTGTCTCCACACTGTGAAAGAAGAGTAAGATAACGTCCTCCTCAGCATTAGGTCAGGTGTCCTTACATACCTCTTGAAACGTTGTTCCTTCACAAAACCCCATCCAGTCATCCACCCACCTGTTGAAATGGTTTGGTGTTGCCACTCATGTGAGCTTCACACCACCCCTCTTACTCAAACCAGCCCTTATTGTCGCCAAGACAACAATGAGCTTTTCTGTCCTGCCAACAAAAACACACTGTGCTTGTTCTGAATCTGTTATACAGTAGGTGGTAGCGGTGGTAGAGTACCCTGGTGATATTCACTGATATAGAACTAACATTTGAGGCAATTCATAGTTATCACCACCAGATGTCCCACAAACCCCTATTGAATCTGTCAGTAGATCTATGAGAATGAAATATCTAATTATTGAAATTATTTTTACTCCTTCTCTCGCCGGTCACTGACTTAAAATGAAGAGCATCAACTAGCTATATCTATAGGCTCCAACGGAATTATGCAAACTGCATGATTAAAATAGACTTTCACAACATGCATACTTTTCATATACATGTAAAATAATACCATGTTACATCCTCATTTTAGCACACTACTCATGGATATTTTCTTCAGTTGACTGTGAAGCTAATGGAATGATGGGAACAGAATGATTCTCAAACCTTAAAAAACACTTTCGATATGTTGGTCACTGGAGAGATTTTGCACAATTTCCTGGGTACAAGAAGCGTGAAACTAGAAAAACTAAAGACAAAGGGGCTACACACCTCACAGTATCTGGACTCCTTAAATGATGGCACTCGAATAATGTGAAGAACATGTTTTTTCACCCATCACTTGTAATGATTACTGTACAGTATCTGGTGTGCATTGTAGCGTCTGAGATATGAACACCGTGAACAATTGTTTCGTCTTCATTGTGACCACTCATGTTGCCCATAAAACATAATTAATATAATTACTTTTTCTGTTAAAATTTGCTGACCATGCACTGTCACGGATACAGTGTTACAATAATGGTTTTAAAGCAGTATGCCATATTGGTTCTGTACAGGTGAGCAATGCACTGTTATGTTATTTTGCGTTTGCCTTTTTATGAGAGCTTGATGCTATTTTTGAATGTTATTTTCTGTATTATTCCTCCCAGCAAGGCTTCAATGGTTTCCAAATGGATACGCATCCTGATGCTGGGACTAGGCCAAGCTGGCCTTGTGATTACACCACTCTGTGGTTCTGCACTACACTGCTCAGACTAAATGTGTATATAGATACTAACTGTATTTCCCATATAGAGGATTATGGTGTTGATAGAAAGGGTCACTTCTTAGTTTTTTCAGTAAATAAAAATTAGATTCGTTTTTTTTTTATCGCCTGCTGTTATGTTCCTACCTGCCTCTAGCATACACAGTCTGAATCCTTGTGCCACAGAGTAAGGCCAGTCAGCCTTGTTTCCAGTCCTGCCAGCCATTGTGCAGTCAACAGGTTAGAGAGGGAGATAACGTAGGATATATATATACAGACAGACAGACAGACAGAGAGAGAGCGAGCGCGAGAAGTGGCTGTACCATTGGTGGCCCCTGGAGGACGCTGTCACACAGTGATGTCCTATTCCAGAGTTAATACTGATGTGTGTCCCCTACCCCCTCCATACACACACAGGCAGGGAGGCAGGGACATCTGGGGCTGAGTCATCTACAGTAGGCACTTTTTCACCTTTTGGTCACAGGACTTGTCCCTGGGATCTAGGAGCCCCTGCAGCCCCCAGCATTGGAATGATAACACACTCAAATGGATTATTCTACCATTTCACTATTTGACCTTCCTTCCAAGTAAAGGGAAATGTTGCAAACAAGTTCTGCAGTCTAAAACGCATGAGGTATTCTAGTTCAGGCTGGGGTATTTTGGCCTCCGGTGGCCCCCTTCTTTTCACAACCTATTTTCATGGTTGGTGACTTCAGTGCCTGTTCAGCTCTGATACTCAGACAGTTCCACCAGGTTCATCAGACAGTTAGCTAAGCACCTCTCTACGTCTAACGTGACGTAACGCATTCATGTGTGAACAGTCAAGGCCCCACATGTCTTCATGACAGAGCTGAATGGAAACTTGAACTGGAATATCCCACCTGTGCCAGAGAGACCTCCTCTGCCCCCCTGGTATGGCACTGTCACAGGACTACCACAGGGTGGTGCTGTGCTCTGGCCCCCTCTAGAGGGCAGTATCATAGACTTCCTGCTGTAGGGCAGGGATAGGGTTAGGGGCGAGGTCCCGCTGGGGCAGCATGGCAGCAGGGGGGTGGGGGTGGTCCCACACAGGGTCTCTGATGGAGGGGGGTGTGAAAGGGGGTGGAGGTCCTGGGACCATAGGGATCTGGCCCCTCAGCTGCTCCCTAACATCCTGCTCTAGACTGGGAGGCACTACCAGCTGGTCCTCGGGGTCCTGCTGGGCAGGGGCAGTGAAGTAACCCGACTTCTTCTTAGGGGCCTCCAGGGCTACCTCGATGAGGTTGTGGCTATCTTCCGGGGCCACCACGGAGCCGTTGGAAAGCTTCTTCCCAAAGAGGCTGGAGGTGGAGGGGGACTTCTTTAGGTCGGAAATCTCCCTGCCACACACAGCCAGCAGGCAGCCATTAGTGGCTGACACCACCACGCTGTTCTGACGACGCATCTTTCCGTTGGGGTAGTCTGAGCGTGTCTTGTCCAGGTTGTGGTCCTTTGGGCTCGCGGCTGGCCCAGAACGGATCTGGAAAGCACAGCAGTGGATGTCTACCTCCACCTCCAGCTTGCTCCCATTGGAGATGACCCCCTCTAGTGGAGCCTCGTCATCACTGTCCAGCCCGTTGTCAGACTGGTTACTGGAGAAGGTGGCACAGGAGGGCTGGCGCTGGAACAGGACAGGGTGGGGCCCCCCTACCCCAGCTGAGCCGGGTCCCGCGGGGGCACAGAGCGTGGCTGCAGGGTGGAGACTACAGCGCCTCTCAGGTCGGGCCATGGGGCCAGTGGAGGGGTGCTCGTCAGAGGCTGTGGAGCCCGCCTCACTCCCCACCTCCGAGGCCGAAGTCTCGCTGTTGAACTCTGAAGCGATGCCACTGCTGGAGGAGGGCGTGGCCGGGTCCCCTGGGGGAGCAGTGACGGGGAGGGGTGTTGGAGGGGGTCCACGGGGATCTGTACCAGTACTGGCGTGAGGGGGCTCACAGGTACAGTTGTCCTCCCCGATGTGCAGGGACACCACCACCGCCCCCACATTGTCCCGGCAGCCGTAGCTCTGGGCCAGCGTGCAGAGCTTCTTGGCAGCTGCGCGGGGGTCCCTCACGGCCTGCACGGTGCACACAGCCTCCTGGTAGGACACCCTCTCAAACAGCGCCCGGTTCCCCAGGATCAAGAACTCATCTTGGGAACACAGGGGCTCAGTGCGCACCCAGGGCTTGGGCAGCACCCAGGGAGACAGATAAGAGCATCCCAGCAGGCGAGAGCAGCATGTCACTCCACTCACTTTGTTATCCTACAACACAATAACACAGGAGGGGACTCAGCTCTGCACTTTGAATACAAATGAATACCTCGGAGCATAAGGCATCACATCAAACGTTAACTAACAAGTAGATCTTTATGAACACAAAGGCCCTCACAAAAACGTGCATTCACACACGCCTGACTCCCCACAGTACCTCAGTGATGATCGCCTTGCTGAGTTTGACCCTGTCCATCTCTTCGGTGCTCTGCTCCAGGCTGAAGACCTTGGAAAGGGGCAGGGGCTGGCCGTCTCGACACAGCACCGCCTGGCAGCTGCCCACGTTGGCCACCGTCAGGCTGAAGTAGCTGCCCAGCTCCGATGGCTCGTGGTGGATGTAGCAGAGCAGGGCAGATGCACCCAGCTTCTGACCAGCCATGCCCAGTTTCCTGCATCATACAACATACATCACAGAATGCAACTATCAGCACATGCCCTGCAATTAGCTAGCTTCTTTGTTAAACATTAAAAATAGACCATTATGAATATTCATTATGTTGTTATTTGCATATGTTAGTTCCTAGCTAATGCAGTTGTGAATTAATCAAATGTAAATGAACACGGAATAGTACAATTGTAGGTTTGTCTTCCTTAAAGGGTAACAGTAATTCATAGCAGGGGCGCAACTTTCAGTGGGGGCAGGGGAGGGAACATGTCCCACCCACATTCTGAAGTTGCATTTTTGTCCCCCCCAGTTTTATAATTGGAATGTGATACAAAACGAGGCAAGGGTGTGTTTTAGGACCATGCGGACATCTCCGATCGGTGGGGTAAGTTGTTTGGAGTGTTTATCTGACTGGATAAAAAAAAATAATAATAATGATGATGTCTACCCCACTTCTAAAACCAAAGTTACGCCCCTGATTCATATGATACTGAAATGTGCCTACATTTTGCTTGTATTACAGTAATACAAGCAGAATGGGTGTGCGTCTGTGTATGCATGATGCTCATACCTGTGTGAGGTGAGGAAGGTGTTGCTCATGTACACACTGTCCACACTGGAATGCAGCAGCTCTTCCGACAGCACATCTCCCATGGTGCACTGCAACAGACGAGGAACTTCCTCATTGCGGTCTCCGTCGAAGACGCCATAGGCCGCCTCAACACTATCCCCAAAGCGGTCCACTGCCAGCACAGACACACACAATCTGTCCCCAAGGAAGAGAAAATACTGTTAGTATTGATATAAGATGAACACAAAAAGTGGAAACAAAATGTGGTTACATTTTCTGTGTGTAAATCCCATTATACAATCTTGCTCATAAGCTTAGAATCTTCCTCAAATTCAAGCCAAACAGGAATAACTCATCCATACTTGAACACAGTGAGACAGAGCCCTATTCCTACAGAGGCAGCAGGGGCTCATCCAGGCATGGCCCCCTGTGACACTGTGGTGGTCATGACCCTGTGAGGCCCTGTTAGGACACGAGCCAGGCAAACTGGGCCCCCATCAATGATGCAGGGGACACCGCTTTATACCCGTTGTATCCACAGGAAGTATTAGGCTTCCCTGCCTTCCCTACTATTAAACAAGATCCGCAGCCCAGGGGCCTAGATGCCAGGCCCAACAGACGTTCACCCAGGCAGTGGAAGCTGTGCTGGGGCTGTACAGTTAGATTACTAAGTAACTCCTCCATAGATGCATATTATAGCCTCGGGTAGGGTTTAAAATAGGATGCCAGCCAAGAGGCAGAGCAGAAAAGAAACGGGCTGATATGGACTATGAGAAGCACATCCTCTTCTCAGACCATTTAATGTAGTGCTGCTCACAGCGATTCCCTGAAAGAGGAAATGCTCCTTAAAGGCGCTCTCTAAAACCACACGTGATCTCATAATCCCATTTATACCCTCTCATCAGATTGTCATAAATTAGGGCTTCCCTCACATACACGCTCACTCACTGTCTCAAAGTAACTCTCTCTCCCTCTCTCTCTCCCTCAGCCCTCCTCCCTCCCTCCCTTGGGCTCACTTGTTCCTCTGCCCGCTCATCTCAGAGTAGCCGTGGTTCCACAGGGTCGAGGAGCCCAGGGATTCCCCGGTGGCCATGGCTGGCTTCTGGTCCAGCTTCAGCGTGGTGATGTGACTGAGGAGAGAGAGAGAGACAAAGAGATGGGGGCATTATCTCACCATGCACTGGGCTGAACCATAATTCACGCTGTAGCACAAGAATATAATTTATCGCATAGCTTATCCAAGTACACCAGCGGCCTGATACTTTGTTGTGCGGCGTGACACTGTAGTCTCTGTGTGTCACCTGAACAGGTTGAGTGTTTTGTGCTCCAGCAAGAGGCTGCTGTTGCCAGTCAGGTCAAGTTCGTGCAGGGTAGCCGTTAGAGAGTCTGGCAGTAGGATCTCAGTCAGCTCATTACAGCTCAAGTCCACCAGCTATATATACACACACACACACACACACACACACACACACACACACACACACGGTGGATGGAGAAGATAACACACACAGTTATACATTATAACATTGTAATAAAGACATATACACATCTAAAAGACATATGCATAAACAAAACACAAACTAGGGCTAACCCCATTTAGTCGACTGGTTGATTGTTTTGTCGATAGCCTGTTGGTTGACCGAGATTTCTTTAGTCGAGCAGTGCACAAAACACCTGTCTGATTCGTGCCTGTCTCAGTGGGCTAATCCATTGCAGATGCCACGGGGAGGGCACAGTCCATCACTCTAAGACGTGAGATACTGAAATTGTATGTGGTTATATTATGTAAAAAATAATGCAACACTAGTAAGTCTAGTATTATTTTATAACAAATGCACTTTCTCCCGCATTGGATACGGTCGCTGTCCGCGGTTCTGAAACATAACCTTCAGTGCGCCGTAGAATTGACACCTTTCCCTATGTTGCACACTAGCAAAGTTAACCTGCATATTGGGATGGAAAACAATGTGGTGGAGCCAGCAGAAACAGATCTTGCCTAATTGTCTAAAAACAGTTGAGGAGAGAGGAAACGCCAACTTAACTGTCAAATGTGCCTGGCTTTATAAATCATCCATATATATCTACAGAAATAAGACAGGTCTTGCTTCTGTTGCCTGTTTGAGTGATTATTTAATAGCCTAATGATTCCCTGAGCACCAAGCCTCATGCAACAGCAAAATGTCAAGATAAAGCAATTTCACAGATTCGGCTGTTTTTAATCTTTGCTATGCTGTAATTTAAGCTTTACATTTTTTTTGGGGGGGGGGGTTAGTACAGACTGGTATTACTTATAATGTATTTAGTGTTGTTTACACAGTTCCAAACAGGCAGAAAAATGATATTGTAATCTAACAGCACCTGTTTGTCACACATAATATGTACCCAGCTCTCACTCCTGTAGCCTCCTTGTCCTTGATCTCCTTACTGTTATTATTACAATTATTATTATAATCATCATTATATTAATAAGTAATGTCGTTATCATTAGTGGTCTTGGTATAACAGCCTTGTATAACCACCATCGAGCTGTATGCAAAAGAGTGCGTCCTGTTTAGTCTTAATACCATAACTTACTTAGACCTATATTTCAATATACAGTATAGGCTACTGTATTAATCAATCATTCGTTCATGCCATCACAGCAACATTCATGTTTTGAAATTGCAAATAAGCATTTTCGTTTTAAAATTAAATAACAAAGGAAGCTTTCAATAATTAGCCCAAACAACAAACCACAATTCATGAATGCATGCAACTGTTTTTAGTCCATAACTTACTTAGGCCTATATTTCAATATATAGGCTACTGTATCAATCAATCATCCATTCGTTCATGCCATCACACAGCACATAAGACATTCATGCTCTGAAATGCAATCAAGCTTTTTTGTTTTAAAGTGAAATAACAAAGGGAGCTGTGAATAATTAGCCTCAACGATAAATAGACTGCAATTCACAAATGCATGCAACTGTTTTTAGTCTGCTGTAATAAAGACTTTGTATTTTTATTTATTTATTTTCATTAGAACAGACCTTGGTACACATATTTAGTGTTTTTTACACTATTTCAAATTATAATATTATAATCTAACAGCAACTGTTTGGCACAACACCAGTAAACATTCACCTGTTTTGAGTTTATTTTTCACATCTTCCACATGCATTTTGCTGTCATGTGTTACTGTATTCGAAATTTGTTATAACCAATTTATTGATGTGATTATGATAGGTTATAGGTCAGGCCCTATTGGCCACGTGCATGTGATGAATACATGTTTCAAGTAAAGAGAGCAAAGGTTGAGGGAATAGGGAATGTTATCTTAAACAAATGACGTATTTCTGTAACATAACTTCAGTCAGAAACAGGTAATGGCTGAAATGACGTTGCTGCTTCAGCACGGACAGCGCAATAAACACTTGCTGTGGTGATTTTTCGCTGCAGCAGGGAGGAGAGCGAGACAACATACACCAGTCACACAGGCACTCGCTATCATTTTTCATTTTTTAACACTGTGCCCATCGGGCTCTTTCTTGAGTCATCTTAATTATTTAATCAAACAGTGGCTTAAAGCATCAGACAAGCTCAGTGCATATGGTTGATTTTTATTAGGGTGTGTCTGTCTATATATGGAAAAATAAGTTTCAATATTTCAACTAATCGATTGGTCGGAAGAACAGGACGACTCTCGGTCAACCAAGATTTTGTTTAGTCGGGGACAGCCCTAATATAAACAGATATGAGTGAAACTGACCTTGATCTCTGGCAGGTTGAGGATCTCAGGGAACACACTGATGTGGTTGGAGTGTGCTATGAGGGTGTGTAGCCTCTTACAGCTGGATACAGTGGAGGGGATGGTCTTCAGCTTGTTGCCACTCAGATTCAGCTCCTCCAGCAGCTCTAGTTTACTCAGTTTACTGCACACACAGAGCAGTATAGAGACGTCTCCACCACAGAACAATGGCTCATATCAGATCTAAAGAATAGCTACAGTATATTAGGAGCAATAGAAAACATTTTAATGTCTAGAGACGCAATCTCTAAAGTAGTGTAGAATACATCCACTGATTGGAGGCATTTCATAGGTACAGTAGGAAGGCAGTATAACTGGGTGTGGAGCTGGTTACCTGGCAGGGAAAGAGAGCAACTGGTTGTAGGCCATGTGCAGGACTCTGAGGTTCTGGTGTCCCACAAGCAGAGCAGCGCAGTTCTCATTCAGTTTGTTCCCCGTCAGGTACAGTTCCTGGAGGGTGCTGAGACTCTCCTCTGATTGGCTGCTGGGGGGAATTGTCTCCAGGGCATTAGCTGACACGTTCAGGTACTTTAGGCTAGGAGGAGGAGCAGAGAGCGTTGTATGTAAATAGGAAAGAACCCAGGATTAATTGCCAGTGATATACAGTTGAAGTCGGAAGTTTACATACACCTTAGCCAAATACAATACAAATCACCATTCCTGACATTTAATCCAAGTACAAATTCCTTGTCTTAGGTCAGTTAGGATCACCACTTTATTTTAAGAATGGTGAAATGTCAGAATAATAGTAGAGAGAATGATTTATTTCAGCTTTTATTTATTTCATCACATTCCCAGTGGGTCAGAAGTTACATACACTCAATAAGCATTTGGTAGCATTGGGTCAAACGTTTCAGGTAGCCTTCCACAAGCTTCCCACAATAAGTTAGGTGAATTTTGGCCCATTCCTCTTGACAGAGCTGGTGTAACTGAGTCAGGTTTGTAGGCCTCCTTGCTTGCACACGCTCTGTCAGTTCTGCCCACAAATTTTCTATAGGATTGAGGTCAAGGCTTTGTGATTGCCACTCCAATAATATTGACTTTGTTATCCTTAAGCCATTTTGCCACAACTTTGGAAGTCTGCTGGGGTCATTGTCCATTTGGAAGACCCATTTGCGACAAAGCATTAACTTCTTGACATGTTGCTTCAATATATACACATACTTTTCCTTCCTCTTGCGGCCATCTATTTTGTGAAGTGCACCAGTCCCTCCTGCAGCAAAGCACCCCCACAACATGATGCTGCCACCCCCATGCTTCACGGTTGAGATGGTGATCGCCGGCTTGCAAGCCTCACCCTTTTTCCTCCATCGTTATGATGGTCATTATGGCCAAACAGTTCTATTTTTGTTTCATCAGACCAGAGGACATTTCTCCAAAAAGTACTATCTTGGTCCCTATGTGCAGTTGCAAACCGTAGTCTGACTTTTTTATGGCGGTTTTGGAGCAGTGGCTTCTTCCTTGCTGAGCGGCCTTTCAGGTTATGTCGATAGAGGTCTCGTTTTACTGTGGATATAGATACTTTTGTACTCGTTTCCTCCAGCATCTTCACAAGGTCCTTTGCTGTTGTTCTTGCACTTGTACATTCATCTCCAGGAGACAGAATGTGTCTCCTTCCTGAGCGTTATGATTGCTGCGTGGTCCCATGCTGTTTATACTTGCGTATTATTGTTTGTACAGATGAATGTGGTACCTTCAGGCGTTCCCGAGGATGAACCAGACTTGTGGAGGTCTACAATTATTTTCTGAGGTCTTGGCTGATTTCTTTTGATTTTCCCATGATGTCAAGCAAAGAGGCACTGAGTTTGAAGGTAGGCCTTGAAATACATCCACAGGTAAACCTCCAATTGACTCAAATGATGTCAATTAGCCTCTCAGAAGCTTCTAAAGCCATGACATCGTTTTCTGGAATTTTCCAAGCCGTTTAAAGGCACAGTCAACTTAGTGTATGTAATCTTCTGACCCACTGGAATTGTGATATATTGAATTATAAGTGAAATAATCTGTCTGTAAACAATTGTTGGAAAAATTACTTGTCATGCACAAAGTAGATTTCCTAACCGACTTGCAAAACTATAGTTTGTTAACAAGAAATTTGTGGAGTGGTTGAACAACCTAAGTGTATGTAAACTTCTGACTTCAACTGTAAGTGATGTAAATGTGTAATATCAAGTCAGCATTAGATGATTTAGACAGTGTAAAATGTAAAATGGACTTCCTCTTAAAACTGTTATGACCTGAGAGTTAAATGCTCTTGTTACCAACACTGGCCATAAATGTCCTTTAACAAAACAGATTCAGATAAAGGATGACAGGGAGAAAATCCATAAGAATACACCTTCTAGTGGTGGCTATTTTAAAACACTGAGAAACAAACGTTGTTGACCAATGAGGCACTTTACAGCAGTCACACTGGCGCTCGATGTCTCAGCATGGGAGACAGAGTAGAGTAGGCCAGGCCTAATGGGTGCCCAGTGATTTATCAGACAGTAAACAGTAGAGTGTCAGGCTGTTGGGGGGGGGGGGGGGGGGGGGGGGGGCTCACGTTACAGTCCAACTCTCTGACTGGTCCACTGAGCCATACCCTCCAGAGCCTGGCATAAAAAGCCCAGTGGACCCAGTCAGTCCACCTCTACTGGAGCAGCTAAATAGGGCCACCACATGTCTATGTGAAGTAAGACATCTCTTACAGACTGCCAACCACTTTAAGCTAGATACCCCATCAAATATTTATACTGTATTTCTACTGCATGATGTAAGGAGGATGTACTGTAGGGCAGTGTTTCATTTCAATATGCCCGATCCTGTTTTGTCCTTTAATTGGTTGTTGTGGTTGAATAGAGGCTCCGGGGTTAGAGCAGCAGCAGTAGCGTCACAGGCCCTGGGGGAGACAGAGCATCAGCTGCAACCTCCAAAACACCTGTCAGAAAGGGAGGGAGAGGCAGCGAGAGGGAGAGCGAGGACAAGCACCAAAGAGAAGGCTAGGAGAGAGGGTGGGTGCAAAGAGAGAGAGAAGAGAGAGCGGAAGGTGGATTGACCCACTTTAAGGCCTTGTAGAAGAGGCTCTCTGGGAGCTCGCCTAGCTTGTTGTGCTGGAGGTCGAGTACTTCCAGGGGGACGTGGTCAAGTAGGTCAGGCAGTCTCTGGAGCCTATTGTTCCCAGCCAGCAGCTTCCTCAGACTCAGGCTGCTGAGCAGTCTAGTGGCGAGGGAGATAAAAAGAAAGAGAGAGAACATCTCCTGCTGTGAATTTGATAATTTGTGAAACTGGGGGAAATCTTGAGGTAAGGTAACTCCACACCCAACAAATCCATCAATGTATTTTTCAACTTGGCAGCCTAAAGTTACCAACACAGCACAATTTACTCCAATAACAGGTCTCATCTGCAGCTACGCAGTTGAGCCGAATATTATCTTGTTTGTGAAGGCTTTGGTCGATTCAAATGCAAATATAGTTGTGTTAAAGGGTAACGTTAAATGATGGTTGCTTTGAGCAGAGTGCTCCAGCATCACCATACTGAGATCACAGTCTGCTGACAGAAAGACGACAAGCCGTACGTTGGCTTCACACAGGCAATGAAATCCTCTCATCAGCTGACTGTCAACACATCTGCTGATGTTTTAGGGACAGTTATTTCTGGCCGGACATTGGCTAAATGATGCCCAATGTTAATCAGATTAATATGGTGCTCATTCTTATAATAATTTCAGAATGTTTAAAAGCCAAATCCGCCTGATACGAGATGGACATATTAAACATATAGCGCTACATGATGGACCCAGTAAGTAACGGCCTTTAATCTACCTTAACAAATATGGATGTTTAGAACATCTTTAGATGAATAACTAGAGTTGGAAGTGAGGAGTTTGAGAAGGATGAACTAGTCCTCGTAGGGAGACTAACCTGGCTGGTAGTTCAGACAGGAAGTTGTGTGCAACGTCCAGCACCTCCACCTTTCTACTGTCACACACCCAGTCTGGAAGGTACTCCAGCAGGTTCCTTTTCACAGAGGTCACAGTGGTCAGAGGGGATATAAGAGGGGATATAAGATTTTTTTACCTCCAACTGTACATATACAGTGCATTCGGACGTATTCAGACCCCTTGACTTTTTCTACATTGGTACGTTACAGCCTTATTCTAAAATAGATTAAATTGTTTATTTCCCCCTCATCCATTTGCACACAATAACTCATAATGACAAAGCAAAAAACTGTAATATCACATTTACAAGTATTCAGACCTTTTACTCAGTACTTTGCTGAAGCACTTTTGGCAGCAATTACAGCCTCAAGTCTTCTTAGGTTCGACACTACAAGTTTGACACACATGTATTTGGGGAGTTTCTCCCATTCTTCTCTTCTCTCTCGTTGTCCTGTTGGAAGGTGAACCTTCGCCCCAGTCTGAGATCCAGATTGCTCTGGAGCAGGTTTTCGTCAACTTTGGATCATTCATCATCCTGACTTGTCTCCCAGTCCCTGCCGCTAAAACAACACCCTCACAGCATGATGCTGCCATCACCATGGTTCACTGTAGGGATGGTGCCAGGTTTCCTCCAGACATGACGCTTGGCATTAAGGCCAAAGAGTTCAATCTTGGTGTCATCAGTCCAGAGAATCTTGTATCTCATGGGCTGAGAGTCTTTTATGTGCCTTTTGGCAAACTCCAATCGGGCTGTCATGTGCCTTTAACTGAGGAGTGGCTTCCATCTGGCCACTCTTCCATAAAGGACTGATGGGTGGAGTGCTGCAGAGATGGTTGTCCTTCTGGACGGTTCTCCCATCTCCACAGAGGAACTCTGGAGCTCTGTCAGAGTGACCATCAAGTTCTTGGTCACCTCCCTGACCAAGGCCCTTCTCCCCTGGTGGCTCAGTTTGGCCGGGCGGCCAGCTCTAGGAAGAGTCTTGGTGGTTCCAAACTTCTTCCATTTCAGAATGATGGAGGCCGCTGTGTTCTTGGGGACGTTCAATGCAGTAGAAATGTTTTGGTACCCTTCCCTCTCGACACAATCCTGTCTCCGAGCTCTATTGACAATTCTTTCGATCTCATGGCTTGGTTTTTGCTCTGACGTTCACTGTCAACTGTGGGACCTGAAATAGACAGCTGTGTGCCTTTCCAAATCATGTCCAATCAATTGAATTTACCTCAGGTGAACTCTAATCAAGTTGTAGAAACATCTCAAGGATGATCAATGAAAACAGGATGCACCTGAGCTCAATTTCGAGTCTCATAGCAATTGGTCTGAATACTTATGTAAATAAGGTATATCTGTTTTTTATTTTTTAATACATTTGCTAACATTTCTAAAAACCAGTTTTCGCTTGGTCATTATGGGGTATTGTGTGTAGATTGACGAGGAACATTTTTTATTTAATCAATTTTAGAATAAGGCTGTAATGTAACCAAATGTGGAAAAGTGAAGGGGTCTGGAAACTTCCCGAAAGCACTGTATATGAAAAAAGGTACCAATATACCAAGTTCATGATGAGGGGAAGAATGTTGATTGATTAATAACATTACCATAACAATACCAATCCCATAACACCTTTTCCTTACTGATTGAGAAACTGAGGCCCTGGCCACACAGCACTCACCGTGATAGGTCCATCTGTGTCAGCTGGTTGGGTACTGGGTAGATGTTGACTGTGGTCAGGCCTGTGGGTAGAGGAAAAGCAGTGATCAGCAGCCAAGCTAGTGATGGCTATATGCATTATGTAACCGTAACAGTGGTAGAGGGCCTGGAGAGACAGGACCAGGGAGGGAGGTGCTCCACTCACGGTTGCTGCTGGCGTGGAGCGTGCGCAGGGTGAAGCCACTAAGCGTTAGCGCCCTCAGCTGGTTTCTCTGACAGTGCAGGGTTTCCAGGCTGCAGATGGAGCTCAGGTCCAGGGTGGCCAAGTGGTTGTCCCTCAGGTCCAGCTGGGTCACCTGCTTCACTGCCTCCAGGGCCTCACTCTTCACCCAGCGCAGACCGTTCAGCCTGCATACAGTACACAGCATTAACACCCAGGCCTCATACAGTACACAGCATTAACACCCAGGCCTCATACAGTATACAGCATTAACACCCAGGCCTCATACAGTATACAGCATTAACACCCAGGCCTCATACAGTATACAGCATTAACACCCAGGCCTCATACAGTATACAGCATTAACACCCAGGCCTCATACAGTATACAGCATTAACACCCAGGCCTCATACAGTATACAGCATTAACACCCAGGCCTCATACAGTATACAGCATTAACACCCAGGCCTCATACAGTATACAGCATTAACACCCAGGCCTCATACAGTATACAGCATTAACACCCAGGCCTCATACAGTATACAGCATTAACACCCAGGCCTCATACAGTATACAGCATTAACACCCAGGCCTCATACAGTATACAGCATTAACACCCAGGCCTCATACAGTACACAGCATTAACACCCAGGCCTCATACAGTACACAGCATTAACACCCAGGCCTCATACAGTATACAGCATTAACACCCAGGCCTCATACAGTATACAGCATTAACACCCAGGCCTCATACAGTACACAGCATTAACACCCAGGCCTCATACAGTACACAGCATTAACACCCAGGCCTCATACAGTACACAGCATTAACACCCAGGCCTCATACAGTATACAGCATTAACACCCAGGCCTCATACAGTATACAGCATTAACACCCAGGCCTCATACAGTATACAGCATTAACACCCAGGCCTCATACAGTATACAGCATTAACACCCAGGCCTCATACAGTATACAGCATTAACACCCAGGCCTCATACAGTATACAGCATTAACACCCAGGCCTCATACAGTATACAGCATTAACACCCAGGCCTCATACAGTATACAGCATTAACACCCAGGCCTCATACAGTATACAGCATTAACACCCAGGCCTCATACAGTATACAGCATTAACACCCAGGCCTCATACAGTATGTAAGGGAAAATGAACAAGGGGCTATGCGTTCACGATGTGAAAGGTGTGTTCCAACACGAAGCGCTAGAGTAGTGGAACTGACCGTCCACGGAGTTTTCCAGAGAACACACACAGCCCCAAGTTGATTATCCCTTTTATACCATAATAATACTATAATTTAACACATTTACCGCTAGAAATGTGTTCATTTAACAAGGCCAATAATGTATTCAATGTGACTTTGCTTTCAAAAGCAGCTCAAACATAGAACATGAATGAACTATAGCCATTGAATTCTACCCTGCTGATATACCATGCGTTATAGGGAAATAATGCACACTCTTAAATGCCCTCCAAGCCAATCAGAAATGAGTATTCAACAATGCCATGGTATAAACAGCCTTATAAACTGGGTGGTTCGAGCCCTGAATGCTTATTGGTTGACAGCGGTGGTATACCACGGGTATGACAAAATGTGTATTTTTACTGCTCTAATTACATTGGTAACCAGTTTATAATAGCAATAAGGCTCCTCGGGTTTGTGGTATATGACCAATATACCACAGCTAAGGGCTGTATCCAACGAGTCGTGCCTAAGAACAGCCCTTAGCCATGGTATATTGGCCATATACCACACACCCTCAGGCCTTATTGCTTAATTTACACACAGGTCCCATACACATAGAATTAAGATATTAACATCAACATGATGTTAAAGCACTGGCTTCAGACAAACAGAACACTGGGTTAGAATGCTGACAGCAGACAGACACAAGACAGAATATAGTCAGCAACTAGAAAAAACTCCTCCTCCAAACCAGAGGCCAGTTCAGGTGAGGAGTGGAGAAGAGCAGTAGTCCATCCTCTTTGCCTGGCTGATGAGTTCCAGACTGGCCCTGTGTGTCTCCTTGATCTGATTTCACTCTGCAGTACCTCTCCCTTTTATGAGCCCAACTGGCCTCCTAATCCTGCAGGCACCCATCCCCCATAAATCCAACCCATCCCTCCACCCAATAACTCATTCTCAAGGTGAGGCAGAGAAAGAGAGAAAGAGAGAGAGAGAGATAGAGGGAGAGGGAGAAAGATGGAAGGAGAGCGATGAATAACGACTAAACTTTAAAACAGTGACAGGGAATCAAGGGGGTGATACTGCAGGTTTTTAGGGGATCAACCTCACTATCAATGGCTGCATCAGAGCTGGATAGAGAGATGAGAAAGGCATTTTATATGAAAATGGCTGGGTAAGGCAGGGTCAGGCATCGGGGTGAGGTGCATTTGGGGGGGATACATTGAACCGCTGCTGCCAACTCTTTGTGAGATTTACTGACAGGGGAGATCTTATTACCATTGTGTATTGATGCTGCATTATGCATGCTGTGACTGATGAATAGAGTGTATACACTGAGGGATGAGAGAGGGAGAGTGAGTGAGAAATAGGAATAGAAAGAAAGAGACGGAGGGCCCGTACGAGGGCAGAGTACAGACTGGTCTAGTTTCTCACCGCAGGTCGATGTTCTTGAGGTGGCTCATCCTGGCAAGGATCCCCAGCTCCAGGGTCTCCACCCTGTTCCCAGCCATGGCTAACTTGTCCATGCCACTTAGCCTATCCAGCACACCAGGGATGTGGGGGAAGTTGTTGAAGGAAAGCCCCAGGCTGCTGAGCTGAGCTAGGCCGCCAAGCTCTTCAGGAAGGAAGCTCAACTGATTCCCATCCAGAGACAGGGTCTGCAGACTGGGGGACAGAGACAGACATTTACATTTCTTTCATCTCTGTTTTCTGAGGATACACAACTATTTTGCATTCCATAATGAGAGGTGAAAATGTCGGTGTTTGTATATTTGAAATCATTCTATATTAAGCATCATGTGAGCTGAGAGCATGAAAACGGGCCTGATTTTAAGGCTTGATTTAATCTGATTGCATAACAACAAACAGCTGAACTTAATGCATTGGTTCAATTAACACACACACACACACACACACACACACACACACACACAGTGATAACATGCTTGATAATGATTCATTGCTAAGAGGAGGATGTGGGCTCATGTGGTCAGAAAGGGGCTAATGTGGAGAGGCGAGAAGCGGGGCGAGTGGAGTGTTCTACACCCAGCAGCACAAAATGTCCAACCCAACATCCAGTACATAGAGGAACTGATACTCATACTGACCACCATGGAATTATACCCTACCTAACACAGCTAGAGTGGGAATGTTAGAATGTACTCTATGCCAAAATGAAAAGAAGATATATTTTTGGCGGACTGATACAGGGTGTATGTGTGTGACTGTCTTACCTCTGGAGGTTGCCTATCTGTGCGGGGACAGTGTTCATGCCGTTACAGGAGAGGTTGAGCTCTGTCAGGGTGAGGATCTCACAGACAGACTCTGGAAACACTCCCAGGCGGTTATGTGAAAGGTTCAGGCTCTTCAGCTGGGAAAACCTGGGGAGAAAGAGAGGGTTTGAAAAACTGGAGCTGGCTTTTCTGACATGTTCAATGAATGACCAAACGCAACGCTTTGCTTGTTGCGACAAGTCTGATTATAAAAAGAGATGTATTTTGTGAGCTCATTGCGTTGGCTCCTGTAGTCTCGTTCATCTTAAATCGCTCCATTGGAATTTGTGTCCTTGTTACTACAGGCTGTTCACATTTTCATTTCCTCTTCACGGACCGGTGAGTATCATATCCATATCAAAACCAAAACCCCATCTCAAACACAAAAAGTACCAATACAAGCATTTCCGTGAATGAAGTGATGCAGAACGGATGGGGGATGGAGGTGGCCGCTGTGAGTCACACCACATGTTAGAGCACATACCCCCCCCCCCCCCCCCCCAGCCTCCCTCACTCTCCTAGGCCTGCTCGGAGTCTAAATATACAGATAGAGGGAGTGACAGACACACAGAGAGAGAGAGAAAAGGAGAGAGAGAGAGAGAGAAAAAGAGAGAGAGACAGAGAGAAAAGGAGAGAGAAAGGGAGAGAGAGAGAGACAAAAAGAGAGAGAGACAGAGAGAGAAAAGGAGAGAGAGAGAGAGATGCAGTGATGTGTACATTTTATTCCTCTCAGCTACCCGGCACAGTTGATCCTCTAGAATGTGTTCTTTCCACAGCCCTTCACACACGTACACCACTTATTCCATCTCGGCCCTTCCTGTAATGCTTGCCTTACAACAGGAAATAATACAGAGGGTAGTAGATCATTAACATTTAATAGCATTATCTCTTTTGAGAATGCCAGCTTGTTCAAATATGCTTCAGTTGGACCATAGGAGTGGACACTGAGCTTCTTGCCCCTCCACAAGATAATATGCAGGCTGAACCACTGTCTCTGAGCATCGACCACAAACAAAATATATACAGTCAGGAAAACGTATCAGCACCGACTAGACCATAAAACAAGATCTGTGATAAACAATGTACGTAGTTGCAGAAAATCATATGACATGCTTACATAATGCATTTGGGTAATACAGTCAGACTGTGTTGTAACACATTGCATTGTAACAGGGAGGACAAGTATATCTGTGGACAGATGAAAATTTAGTATTGAGGTAAGTGTGTTACTGGGCAGGTTTTGTTGGGAGATTTGGCAGGATTGGTATTGGGCTACAGGTTTTGCTTGGCATGTTTGGACTTAGTATTAGGTAGGGGTTTCCTGAATAAGGTGTGTCAGTGGCTGGGTGCTGCCCCGCCTGGTGAGAGAGTGTATTTACCTGGGGAGGTTGAGCAGTCCTCCGGGGCCCTGCAGGGACATGAAGTTGTGTCGGAGGTTGAGATGGGTGAGGTCCTGGCTGTAGAACAGGTACTCTGGCACCTCCTCCAGACTGTAGCATGACAGATCCACCAGGCTGATGGTCTGAGAAACCACCTGCAAACACAGGGAATGTCTGTTTACTGTTTACTGCTCCCAAATTGTTTTTTTATTGAAGCTTAGTGATAATAGAACAAGGTTTTGCCCAGCATGGTCATAAATCACATTTTGACCAGAAACCACCTGCATGGAGCAAATGAGGTTTGCACACACACACACTTTAATTAAAAAAGGCAACTTTAATTAAAAAAGGTTGAGTCGGTTCAATAATGATCATTTCACAGAAGGGAAGTTGGATTCATACACTGTCTTCAGCATAACAGAATGATTTATGGAGCATTATAAACAAAGGAATACTGATAAGGTCATGTTGTGAGTCCATAACAAAACAGGATGTTCACACAGCTCTAGTGTTGTGGTCTAGTAGAGTTGGCAGCATGAACTCCACAGAGGTGTGTGGTGTGTATATCCAGGGGTGAAAGTAGATTTCATTTCTTCCCGGAACGGGACCTCCTGTGTGTGAAAGTGCTTTTAAAATTGTTTATAGTCCTAATCATAGAATTACATAGAATCCCTTTTAATTTAATAGGAGTTCTGATAGTATTTCAATTAGTCTTTGATGGATATTTTATGTGGTTGAAAATGGAATACTTTGAGCTTCTATGTCGCTGAAAGAAAACGCACATCTAAGCTACACAGCACAGTCCCTAAACACACATTTGAATCATATTTTGCCACTCCTGTTCCCGAAACAAATATGTAGATTTGGTCTATCATTTTACTGCAAGGAACTCAATTCTGCAGGAGTTTACATTATAATACGCTACATAGGAAGCATACATTCAGTGTCCAGACTTCTGTCAGGACTTCCGTTTCGGTTACTTCCGTATTTGGTCGGCAGGTAACCTAGTGGTTATACCGTTGGGCCATTAACCGAAAGGTTGCTAGATCGAATCCCCGAGCTGACAAGGTAAAAATATGTTGTGCCCTGAACAAAGCAATTAACCCACTGTTCCTAGGCTGTCATTGTAAATAAGAATTTGTTCTCAACTGACTTGCCTAGTTAAATAAAGGCTAATATATATATACATATATACAGTGCCTTGCAAAAGTATTCGGCCCCCTTGAACTTTGTGACCTTTTGCCACATTTCAGGCTTCAAACAGAAAGATATAAAACTGTATTTTTTTGTGAAGAATCAACAACAAGTGGGGCACAATCATGAAGTGGAACGACATTTATTGGATATTTCAAACTTTTTTAACAAATCAAAAACTGAAAAATTGGATGTGCAAAATTATTCAGCCCCCTTAAGTTAATACTTTGTAGCGCCACCTTTTGCTGCGATTACAGCTGTAAGTCGCTTGGGGTATGTCTCTATCAGTTTTGCACATCGAGAGACTGACATTTTTTCCCATTCCTCCTTGCAAAACAGCTCGAGCTCAGTGAGGTTGGATGGAGAGCATTTGTGAACAGCAGTTTTCAGTTCTTTCCACAGATTCTCAATTGGATTCAGGTCTGGACTTTGACTTGGCCATTCTAACACCTGGATATGTTTCTTTTTGAACCATTCCATTGTAGATTTTGCTTTATGTTTTGGATCATTGTCTTGTTGGAAGACAAATCCCCGTCCCAGTCTCAGGTCTTTTGCAGACTCCATCAGGTTTTCTTCCAGAATGGTCCTGTATTTGGCTCCATCCATCTTGCCATCAATTTTAACCATCTTCCCTGTCCCTGCTGAAGAAAAGGAGGCCCAAACCATGATGCTGCGACCACCATGTTTGACAGTGGGGATGGTGTGTTCAGCTGTGTTGCTTTTACGCCAAACATAACATTTTGCATTGTTGCCAAAAAGTTCAATTTTGGTTTCATCTGACCAGAGCACCTTCTTCCACATGTTTGGTGTGTCTCCCAGGTGGCTTGTGGCAAACTTTAAACGACACTTTTTATGGATCTCTTTAAGAAATGGCTTTCTTCTTGCCACTCTTCCATAAAGGCCAGATTTGTGCAATATACGACTGATTGTTGTCCTATGGACAGAGTCTCCCACCTCAGCTGTAGATCTCTGTTGATCCAGAGTGATCATGGGCCTCTTGGCTGCATCTCTGATCAGTCTTCTCCTTGTATGAGCTGAAAGTTTAGAGGGACGGCCAGGTCTTGGTAGATTTGCAGTGGTCTGATACTCCTTCCATTTCAATATTATCGCTTGCACAGTGCTCCTTGGGATGTTTAAATCTTGGGAAATCTTTTTGTATCCAAATCCGTCTTTAAACTTCTTCACAACAGTATCTCGGACCTGCCTGGTGTGTTCCTTGTTCTTCATGATGCTCTCTGCGCTTTTAACGGACCTCTGAGACTATCACAGTGCAGGTGCATTTATACGGAGACTTGATTACACACAGGTGGATTGTATTTATGATCATTAGTCATTTAGATCAACATTGGATCATTCAGAGATCCTCACTGAACTTCTGGAGAGAGTTTGCTGCACTGAAAGTAAAGGGGCTGAATAATTTTGCACGCCCAATTTTTCAGTTTTTGATTTGTTAAAAAAGTTTGAAATATCCAATAAATGTCGTTCCACTTCATGATTGTGTCCCACTTGTTGTTGATTCTTCACAAAAAAATACAGTTTTATATCTTTATGTTTGAAGCCTGCAATGTGGCAAAAGGTCACAAAGTATATATATATATATATACACACACACACACACACACACACACACTATTCCAACTATCATTCTGGCATCCATACAAGTGCCCTGTGCACCCGCCATGCACACCAAAGTCTTACAAATGGCATTCTGTGATTGTTCTTCATTAGGCCTACAAGTCTTGTAACCTGAATTGATGTGTCCACTCTGTCCGTGCGCGTCTCGGTCTTGGCCACTCATCTCTGCCTTGGAAAATGTCAGTGCTATCGTCGAACCAAACGGCACTATTCCACACCTCTTCAAGTCAATACGCAAATCTTTCACATGACTATTGACAAATAGTGTAATAGCCTACAGTTTTCTTGGAATCTGTTTGAATTATTATGACAGGCTCATGTTTTACCGGGACGGTGTACCCTTCCTATTTATTTGGCCAGGACTCCGTACTGGACCACTCTGGCTTACTTTCACCCCTGACTAAATCGGATTTTAGTCTAGATTTTTTGCACTGTTCTGCTCTCCCAGTCCCGCCATCGCGTTTCATTGGCTATGCTCACACAGTCATTGCTCACTTATCTACATGTGCAGAATGCAGCTGAACAGCATTTCCTTCAGCTCTGAAAAGATAGACTGTATAGTTGTCAGCACAGGGAGGACACTGTCTGTCTGGGGGTTGTAGCTTAACACATTTCTCAGTCTGAAAACATGCTCGCTTCAATCCACCACAGGACTGCATACTGTGCAACACCCCAGGAAATAGATTGGTTGCCCAGCAAAGCATGTCGTCACATCATTGCTTTTAGGGATAAACAAAGACAAAATCTTAGAGTACTCATCAGCTAGCTGTTAAAAGGCCATCCAGCGCTGGTCAGAGAGAAACAGATGAAGAGATTTGAGAGAGAAGGAGAGAGAGAGAGAAGGATAAATGAGAGAGAAAAGAAATTGAAATAGACAGAAAGGCTGGTGGAAGTGACCTGCATGTTGACTGGCCTGAGAGAGGAGAGAAGCCTGTGGGGTATAGGCCAGCTAGGCAGTAGTGGGAGCTCTTAATGCCCAGTGTGTGTGGCTGTGGAAGATGACCCCCTCCTCCCTGTGTGCATTTAGACAGCCTCCAAAAGCCTTTCTGTCTGGGAGGAACTGGGCACGCCACAAGGCCACTCACCAGGCCCAACTACTCACATACAGGCCACTGTCAGAGCAAGGAGCCATTAGCCAGCCAGCACAGCCCCCATCACATCAACCCCCACCCCCCCACTGATTCAGAAACACACACTGAAACAAGGGCTTGATTGTGTCCAGCCTGGCATGAGTATTGCCCCAAATCCACCATCTCATCCACCCTTCCTCTAATTCCTCTCCCCTCATCTCTCTCTGCCCATCCAGTCCTTTCTCTATCCTCCCCTCCATCTTCATCTCTTAATCTGGGGCGGCAGGTAGCCTAGTGGACTAGTAACCGAAAGGTTGTAAGATCGAATCCACAAGCTGACAAGGTAAAAACAATTGTCGTTCTGCCCCTGAACCTGAACAAAGCAGTTCGCCCACTGTTCCTAGGCCATCATTGAAAATAAGAATTTGTTCTTAACTGACTTGCCTAGTTAAATAAAGATAAAATTCAATAAAACATTTTTTAAAAAATCTCAGCCCCACCTCACCTCTCTGCCTTCATCTCAAAGCCTCTTCTCTCTCACTCCCCCTAAATCTCTCTCTCTCCTTCTCTCTCACTCCCCCTACATCTCTCTCTTTCTCCCTCTTCTCTCTCACTCCCCCTAAATCTCTATTTTTCTTTCTCTCTCACTCCCCCTACATCTCTCTTTATTTCTCCCTCTCTCACTCTCCCTTCATCTCTCTCTATTTCTCCCGCTCTCTTCTTCAGCCTTCCCTCCCCTCTCTCTCGGTCTTCATCTCCAGCCAATCATGTCGCCATAGGAACCTCTGATGTCTAACTCTCCTAAACTGCTCCCGTAGTAACAGGGCCACTCCAGCTCAGTGATCCGCACCACAGTGATAGGTAGGTAGGTAGTGAGGAGAGAGAGCTCCTTGACATGGATCTACTACTAATTGGATTTTCATTTTTCAGTTGCCTTTTTTCTCCACGGCTCATTGTGTGCCTGGATGGAGGCATTCACATAGCTTGTTGTGTGCCTGGATGGAGGCATTCACAGAGCTCATTGTGTGCCTGGATGGAGGCATTCACAGAGCTCGTTGTGTGCCTGGATGGAAGCATTCACAGAGCTCGTTAGGGCCCAGTAAGGGGCTGGGACACAATGACCATTAATTTAGAAATTAGAGGCACAGCGAGAGGAGCAGAGCTGTCAGGGAGGGACAGAGAGAGGGGCTGAGGACACTAACTTCATTTTTTTTAAACCTTTATTAAACTAGGCAAGACATTCTTATTTACAATGATGTTCTAGGAACAGTAGGTTAACTGCCTTGTTCAGGGGCAGAATGACAGATCTTTACCTTGTCAGCTCGGGGATTCGATCTAGCAACCTTTCGGTTACTAGTCCAACGCTCTAACCACTAGGCTACCTGCCGCCCCATATAGTTGTACTGAGTCCCATGTGCAAGCACACAGAAACACAGACACAATCAATAACCCATGCACCCTCCTAGCCAGTTGTTTAATCAAAGCCAGACACTGCTTGTCCTCTGTCGTCGCAGTAGAGCCAATCACAGAGGTCACATGTGGTCCACAGCAGGACTCTGATTGGATGACAGACCAGGTAGTGGGCACTCTGTAACTCTGCCCTCTCAGCACACTGTACACTCTGAATCCCAGCCCAGAGGAACCAACCAGGACAACCCCTCATTGTGTTTCCTGACAGACACCTTGCATAATCGATCAGAGAAAACAAACACAAAGCTTTGGCACACAGATTGTCCTACATAACAACTCTGACAGGTAAACACACTTACTTTTGAAGCCTGCCGATGCCACCTCTGATAGTCTGCCAGTGTGTCGAAGTTAACAAAGTATGTCTGGGCCTGAGGTCCGGCTGAGCTGAACATCAGACAGTGCTGTCTCCTCTTCACCTCCTCCACCTGAACGTACAGAACAGAGATGTTGAGGAGGACAGACACAGCCACTGATGTTCCAAAGAAACTATTATAAGGCATTATGGTGCCTACTGGCTCCATCCATATAAGGCAGAGACACTTAAGTGTGCCTGAATGTGCATGTCTATGGCTGCATTTACACAGGCAGTCCAATTCTGATATTTTTTAAACTAATTGGTTGTTTGACCAATCAAATCAGCTCTTTGGCCAATAATTGGGAAAAATATCATAATTGAGCTGCCTGTGTAAACACAGCATGTATGCATTTGCTCCCTTCTCATTGTGCTGTACAGTGCATCCCCTCTGTCCATCTGTCAGTCCCAGCTGTGTTGTTGTATCTGTGATCTGCTGTTGTCTCTGTCTCTCTTTGACCCCTGGGGAATGTGTGGGCTTGGAAATAAATCTCTCCAACCCCTGACCTCTAACCCTTCACCTTTCCCCCCACCAGGGGCAGGATGTGCATCTTCCCCGTCAGGCTATCTTTGACGGAGGCCACAATCAGACAGGTTCCACACAGGAGGACCTGGCGCTCTGCCCACTTGTGCAGCTGGGTCTTTCCCTTCCTGACACTGAACACGCCCGTCAACAGGGTTCGCTCCTGCTGGTCCGCGTTCACTGGACACTCTGGGGAGGAGAGGGGTTAGTTAAAGAACATGGTCACATACACTGCATTGAGAAAGTAATAAGACCCTTTGACTCTTCCCACATTTTGTTCTAAAATGGATTAAATGAATTGTCTTCCTCATCAATCTACACACAACATCCCCATAATGACAAAGCATAAACAGGTTAAGACATTTTTTCTAATTTATTCAAAACAAAACAAATACCTTATTTACATAAGTATTCAGACCCTTTGCTATGAGACTCGTAATTGGGCTCAGGTGCATCCTTTTTCCATTGATCATCTTTGAGATGTTTCTACAACTGTATTGGAGTCCATCTGTGGTAAATTCAATTGATTGGACATGATTTGGAAAGGCACACACCTGTCTATATAAAGGTCCCACAGTTAACAGTGCATGTAAGAGCAAAAACCAAGCCGTGAGGTCGAAGGAATTGTCCGTAGAGCTCCGAGACAGGATTGTGTCGAGGGGGAAGGGTACCAAAACATTTGTGCTGCATTGAACGTCCCCAAGAACACAGCGGCCTCCATCATTCTTAAATGGAAGAAGTTTGGAACCACCAAGACTCTTCCTAGAGCTGGCTGCCTGGCCAAACTGAGGCACCAGGGGAGAAGGGCTTTGGTCAGGGAGGTGACCAAGAACTTGATGGTCACTCTGACAGAGCTCCAGAGTTCCTCTGTGGAGATGGGAGAACTGTCAAGAAGGACAACCATCTCTGCAGCACTCCACCAATCAGGCCTTTATGGTAGATTTACTGAGGACTGGCTTCCGTCTGGCCAAAGGCACATGACAGCCCACTTGGAGTTTGCCAAAAGGCACCTAAATGACTCTGACCATGAGAAACAAAAGTATCTTGTCTGATGAAACCAAGATTGAACTCTTTGGCCTGAATGCCAAGCACCATGTCTGAAGGAAACCTAGCACCATCCCTACGGTGAAGCATGGTGGTAGCAGCATCGTGGTAGCAGCATCGTGCTGTGCGGAGGTTTTTCAGCAGCAGGGACTGGGAGACTAGTCAAGGTTGAGGGAAAGATGAACAGAGCAAAATACAGAGATCCTTGATGAAAACCTGCACCAGAGCGCTCAGGACCTCAAACTGGGGAGGGGGGGGGGGGGGGGGGGGGCGAAGGTTCACCTTCCAAAAGGACAACGTCCCTAAGCACACAGCCAAGAAATGTCTGGAGTGGCTTCTGGACAAGTCTCTGAATGTCTGTGAGTGGCCCAGCCAGAACCCGGACTTGAACCCAATCGAACATCTGACGCTCCCAATACAACCCGACAGTGCTTGAGAGGATCTGCAGAGAAGAATGGGAGAATCTCCCCAAATACAGGTGTGCCAAGCTTGTAGCGTCATACCCAAGAAGACTCAAGGCTGTAATCACTGCCAAAGGTGCTTCAACAAAGTACTGAGTCAAGGGTCTGAATACTTATGTAAATGTGGTATTTCAGTTTTTATTTTAATACATTTGCAAAAATGTCTAAAAACCTGTTATTGCTTTGTCATTGTGGGGCATTGTGTGTAGATTGATGAGGGGGGAAAGAACAATTAAATCAACTTTACAATAAGGCTGTAACGTAACAAAATGTGGAAAAAGTCAAGGGGTCTGAATACTTTCCGAATACACTACCACACACACATACTGTACGTACACAGAGCACATACAGTGGGGCAAAAAAGTATTTAGTCAGCCACCAATTGTGCAAGTTCTCCCACTTAAAAAAGATGAGAGGCCTGTAATTTTCATCATAGGTACACTTCAACTATGACAGACAAAATGAGAAGAAAAAAATCCAGAAAATCACATTGTAGGATTTTTAATGAATTTATTTGCAAATTATGGTGGAAAATAAGTATTTGGTCACCTACAAACAAGCAAGATTTCTGGATCTCACAGACTTTAAGAGGCAAACAGTCACACTCCAAACTCTACTATGGCCAAGACCAAAGAGCTGTCAAAGGACACCAGAAACAAAATTGTAGACCTGCACCAGGCTGGGAAGACTGAATCTGCAATAGATAAGCAGCTTGGTTTGAAGAAATCAATTGTGGGAGCAATTATTAGGAAATGAGAGAGACATACAAGACCACTGATAATCTCCCTCGATCTGGGGCTCCACGCAAGATCTCACCCCGTGGGGTCAAAATGATCACAAGAATCCCAGAACCACACGGGGGGACCTAGTGAATTACCTGCAGAGAGCTGGGAGCAAAGTAACAAAACCTACCATCAGTAACACACTACGCCGCCAGGGAATCAAATCCTGCAGTGTCAGACGTGTCCCCCTGCTTAAGCCAGTACATGTCCAGGCCCGTCTGAAGTTTGCTAGAGAGCATTTGGATGATCCAGAAGAAGATTGGGAGAATGTCATATGGTCAGATGAAACCAAAATATAACTTTTTGGTAAAAACTCAACTCGTCGTGTTTGGAGGACAAAGAATGCTGAGTTGCCTCCAAAGAACACCATAACTACTGTGAAGCATGGGGGTGGAAACATCATGCTTTGGGGCTGTTTTTCTGCAAAGGGACCAGGACGACTGATCCGTGTAAAGCAAAGAATGAATGAGGCCATGTATCGTGAGATTTTGAGTGAAAACCTCCTTCCATCAGCAAGGGCATTGAAGATGAAACGTGGCTGGGTCTTTCAGCATGACAATGATCCCAAACACACCGCCCGGGCAACAAAGGAGTGGCTTCGTAAGAAGCATTTCAAGATCCTGGAGTGGCCTAGCCAGTCTCAAGATCTCAACCCCATAGAAAATCTTTGGAGGGAGTTGAAAGTCCGTGTTGCCCAGCAACAGCCCCAAAACATCACTGCTCTAGAGGAGATCTGCATGGAGGAATGGGCCAAAATACCAGCAACAGTGTGTGAAAACCTTGTGAAGACTTACAGAAAACGTGTGACCTCTGCCATTGCCAACAAAGGGTATATAACAAAGTATTGAGATAAACTTTTGTTATTGACCAAATACTTATTTTCCACCAAAATTTGCAATAAATTCATTAAAAATCCTACAATGTGATTTTCTGGATTTTTTTTCCTTCTCATTTTGTCTGTCATAGTTGAAGTGTACCTATGATGAAAATTACAGGCCTCTCTCATCTTTCTAAGTGGGAGAACTTGCACAATTGGTGGCTGACTAAATACTTTTTTGCCCCACTGTACATCCCACCCACTCCCTGTAGAAACATTACGTTAATTAATACCATATGTTCTCAAAAGGGGTAGTGTGATCAAGAGACAAAGACAAGGAGAGGGCTAGACGCTGCCAGAACATGAAGTCACACTGATATCAACAGGTCACGATGATGTCACCTATGCATTAGTCAATGAATAGGACATCTCTTCCTGGAAGTGTTCTTATGTCAGCAGATCAGACCAGCCTATAGTCTCATTATCATCCACATAGACCTTAGCTGATACCTCTAGCGCATGCTTAACATTTGATATGACACACTGTAATAACGTATCAAAACCCATTTATTCGCTGGATGGAATCTAAAGATAGTTTGAAGGCTTTATAATCTTTTGCTTCATCCATGGTAGAGATTAAAGGTGTGAGTGTCACTCCCTCTAACGTCTGATCAGAGATCACTGGGCTCTGCATGTCTAGGCTGCTGACAAGGTTGATCAAAACACCAGGTGATACAGGTGAGCATTCATTGGCTCAACTCAAGGTGTCCCTAGAGTTTGATCAGTCTTCCCTTTTCATTAACACACACACACACACACACACGACTTCTCAGAGATGCTCTAACCCTGATGCATCAGTCAGGTTGATGAATGAGTCAGGCTTTTGTCACATTAAACCCTTGTTCAATCAAATTATGTAGCAGGGAGGTGAGGCTAGTGTTGCAGCCTGAGTATTCTGCTTCTGAAGGACACAAACAGCAGGCCTCCCCAGCAGGCCTCAAGTACACTCAGGTTAAAGTCTGGTCAAATAAGCTCAAAGGGCACACAGCTTTTTTTTTCAATTTCCTTTTAAATAACAAGATCTGCGTTTTCCTTAATACCACCTCCCAGAGGCAGGCAGACATGTCCTCGCTCTCTCTGCCCTTTTCTTTCTTCTCTTTCACGTCAGTGGCAGCCAGGGATCAAAATGAAGTCAGGCTGATTGATTTTGTGCTGTCTGGAAAACCCATAATGAACAAGACAATGGCCTCTGACAGCAAACTGGGCCGCTGGCGCTGGCTGGGGATCAATAGTGGTTTCTGATCCCCGGGCTTCCCCTCTGTAAAGAGAAAAGAGGACCAGCTCCAGCACAAAGGCACTCGGGGGCAAGGGCAGCCAGCCTTAGAAGGAGAGGGAGAGGGGAAGAGCAATCGAGAGGGAAAGAGGGATAAAGAGAGAGGGGGAGAGCTGCATCATTGCCCTGTCTTCTATGTGTCGGTCTCAGTGAGGTAGAAGGAGGCTGACCTGTCAAAGGCAGACTTGTAGCCCTGTAGGGGCTCCACATACAGCCAGGAAGACACGGGCAGACAGGACGCTCTCTCCCACTGGCCCCACAGCAAATCCACTACAAACAGCCACATTCCTCCCTCATCCACACACTCATCCCATTCTATCCCCAATGAACTGCTGCTTACCAGCCAACCCAAAATCTCTTCCTCTCATCTCACCATCCAACTGAATTAAACACCTAATAATCACCTCCCTGTTCTTTCCACCTCAATGTGAAATGATCCAAGAACACAGCACACCAATAAGGCACGTCAATACAATCTCAGACTACTGGCTCAGAGTCCCACTGAGCATTCTCACCTCCACCATCACACAAACACAGGAAAAACACTGCCTCATTATTATAAATAGTGTTGATTCTGGTGCAGTGGGTTGTGAGAGAGGGAATGGTTGATAGTGTTTGTAGTTAGCGCACAGTGATGAACCAAGCTGGAACAACCCCCAGAAACACTACAGATGTAATCCCTCTCTCAACAATGGAGCCAGAGGGCTAGACTGAAAACACCGCTTCTAACTAGAGTTAGCGTTTTCTACAGCAATAAGAGGAAAGTGAATGTCACTCAATATTTGGGCGTTTGATTGCATTTCGAGAGACGGCAGCAGAATGTAGCTCAAGGACAAATCAGTGCTATTTTAAACGAAGCATAGCCCTAAAAACCCCTTCAAATCAATTCTACTTCGAGATCTTCTGACTATCACGCAGGATGTCAACAAGCATTTCTAAATTGGACATCCCCCTGGACTCGACTCCAAATCTGAGAAGCGGGCCTCTGCACACAGCAGCATTACGCTGAAATAATTGAACGCACAGAGACACTGAGCTGTGCTCTGCTCTCCCTGCTCTGGCCATGGAAAAATGTCACCCCCATTAACTGTAACATGGTTGTGTGTAAATACCCACAGGTCTATACTGTTGTATTTCTACAGGGTGTTGGCAGGTACGTACTTTCATTATCATCTCATTCTATCAGAATGACGGGGAATACAAGATCATTCTAAAGCAATAAGGCCTGAGGGGGGTGGCGTATGGCCAGTATACCACAGCTTAGGGCTGTTTTTAAGCGCCACGCAACACTGAGTGCCTGGATACAGCCCTTAGCAGTGGTACAGTATATTGGCCATATATCACAAACCCACAAAGTGCCTTATTGCTATTATACACTGGTTACCAGTAAAAATACATGTTTTGTCATACCCTTGGTATAGAATGAGATGATAATGAAAGTACGTACCTGCCAACACCCTGTAGCAATGCAACAGGGGTGGCAGGGTAGCCTAGTGGTTAGAGCGTTGGACTAGTAACCGGAAGGTTGCAAGTTTAAACCCCCGAGCTGACAAGGGTCAAATCTGTCGTTCTGCCCCTGAACAGGCAGTTAACCCACTGTTCCTAGGCCGTCATTGAAAATAAGAATTTGTTCTTAACTGACTTGCCTAGTTAAATAAAGCTAAAAAAAAAAAAAATCAATAAACGAAAGACAACCCCACTAATGTTTGCAGTGTGCCCCGGATCGGGAGAACACTGACACTTCAACTTCCTCTCCTAACACAACAATAACACTTTCTGACAATCACTCTCTCATTCAATCACAATGAAAACAAGTCTTAGCCATTCACGACAAACTGCTGCACCCAAAACAAACGCGCATGCTTTCCCACCATGTCAGAGTTGCCAGGGAAACGATGAGTAACTTGGAATCAAAGTCTGCTCCAGCCTAGTACATCTGCACCATCTACACTCCCCTGCATATGTATTTGGATAGTGAAGCTATAACTTTTAATTTGGCTCTATACTCCAGCATTTTGGATTTGAGATCACATTTTTCATATGAGGCAACAGTACAGAATGTTACCTTTAATTTGAGGGTATTTTCATACAGATCTGTTTTACTGTTTAGAAATGAAAGCAATCATGTGTCTAGTCCCCTCATTTGAAGGTGTCATAAGAATTTGGAAAAATGTACTTGTGTTTATTAAAGTAGTCAAAAGCTTAGTATTTGGTCCCATATTCCTAGCACGCAATGACTACATCATGCTAGATACGATACAATCTTGTTGGATGCATTTTCAGATTGTTTTGATTGCGTTTCAGATTATGTTGTTCCCAATAGAAATGAATGGTAAATAATGTTGTGTCATTTTGGAGTCTCTTAATGCAAATAAGAATATAATATGTTTCTATACACTTCCACATTAATGTGGATGCTACCATGATTATGGATAATCATGAATGAATTGTGGAATAATGACGAGTGAGAAAGTTAAAGGCACAAAGATCATACCCCCAAGACATGCTAAACTCTCATCATTACCATTGACAGGGGAGGTTAGCATTTTTGAGGGGTATGAGCCAAATTAAAAGTTTAGATTCAGTATAGAAACAAATTAAAAGTTTAGATTCAGTATAGATGCAAATTAAAAGTTTTAGTTTCACTGTCCAAATAAATATGTAGGGGAGTGTTTAATTACCCTTCACCCCTGAGCAGGAGTCAGCCAATCCCACAGCAGTGATTTATGATATGGACCAATCTCATTGGTCATAAAATGTGTACAGATCTGGCAGAGTGGCAGATGTTGTTTAACTCTGTTCTCTCTCTGAGGCTAGACTCCAGCAGCAGTTCCAATAGCATCAGGGTGGGAGTCCTCGGCAGCAGGGGTAGAGAGAGGACATGCCTAATCACTAAACATAGTCCCACTTCCGCTGTTCAGACACTGCCAAGCCACAGGGACAGAGTGACAAGTGACAGATCGCAGTGTATGTCCTAGGTGAACCCCCCTCACACCCCTGCCCTCTGTCCCTCAGCTGTAATGTCCCTGTCTCCTGTTGACGGTAGTCTTGGCGACAGTGGTCAAGTCTTACTTCAACAGTCACCAGATGGGCAGGGGAGTGAGGCAGGTCAAACTGTGTCCCCTATGGTTTTGAAACTACCATACAGAGACACAGAGTGAGCGAGAGAGTTAAAGGAGGTGGCAATGGGCCAAACGCATTCTATAGACCCAACACTTGCACATCAACTTTCCCTATGGAGTATCCGAACCTGAGAATCCCCCAAACCAGACCATGTTTCAACTGTCAGCCAGACATGACTCCAGACAGCCCCGTCCGTCCATCCAGACTGAACAACTGCCTTGATGTTCTGTCTCCAATAGGGAGTTCTAGAAGAATATTGCATAGATTAGGTTAGCTTGCAGTGGGGTGCCAGTGGAGGCAGAAACACAAGCTTACTGCAGCCCAGGATCAGAACAGCAGGCCATTTTTGGCAATAACATCAAATCAGAGCCGTGCAGGCCCCCTCTGTGACCTATTCTTACTGTGAGAAATGCAATTCATAAAGTCCTTAAGCTTGCTTCCATACTAGGGAAATCAAATGAAATGAAAAGTGCTTCAGCAGAATAATGCAGACAAGTCAGACAGAACTATGGGACAGGGGCAGTGCTTACTGGAAACTGAACAATGGGAAGGTGGAAAATCCAGCTAGCATCTTTCCGATATGCACATCTTCCCCATCCCTCTATGGTTCAGCAATAGGATGAGGGATTTCCCAATAAAGATTGCAATGAAATAGACCAATCTAAACTGGCAGGATCCCCTTGAACTCCGAGGCACCCAGCTCTTTAAGCCAGATATTGCGTGACTCAAGGCTGAGGTGCCAGTGTCTGACACTGGAAAATCTCTAGCAGTTGATTGCTGACTCACATCTAGGATCTGCATATAATATTGAGAAGGTAGAGAGATGCAGAGATGCTGCTCAGTGGGGTGTAATGTCTCTCATGAGTAGGAGCACTCTTCCTCTCATCCTGGTCATGCCATCCCTCTCTTACCCCCCCCCCTCCTCTCCCTCCCTCTGTTATTCAGTTCATCAGTTAGCGAGACCAGGAAGTAGCGTACTGTAATCGCGCTCCTTCTGCTCCTCCAGGCACTGACCATTACAGATGGGTGAGTCAGTAATAGGGGACCAGAAGACCCCTGTGTGAGCAGCAGCCCAGTGACCTCTATGGCCTGGCTGCTGGACCCCCTACGGTTTGCTGTGGTCCCTGTCAGCGCAGCATAGGGCCTCCACGCTGTTTACTTAGTTTTCATTGGTATTTTTTTTATAAGATCCTGGCAGATCAATAACTCATTAGTTGACAAACTTGGTCAGCCCTCATATGATTAACTCCCCTCTGCTAAGACACTAAGGCTCCCAGGCTGGATGTGAGCTCCTGAGCTCCGCAGCAGAACCAGGTCCGGACCGGTCGAGGTGAAGCCAGACCCAGTGGACCAGCGCCAGGACTCACATGCCCCCTCAGAGGTGCAGCTGTACGCCGCCCCCCCCCAGGTCTCTGGAGCGCTGTTTTCATAGAGAGTGCTTTATTAAGTCAGCATTTATTCATGTTTACTCCCCCCTCCATGTTTGTTTTCATCTCATTGGAGTGCCACAGCAGGCTGTTGTGAGTGGGCAACAGGACTGGGGGGGGGGGTTCGGAGATTAGTTTCCTGTACAAATAGAGCCGTGTGTATTTTAATAACTCACACAATGTTCCCTTATCAACACCTCTCCGACATAGAAAGAGAGAAGGAAGTCATAAACCTGTGCTTAGCAAAAAGCCTTCAACACCCCTGCAGTGTGAATACCAACACATTTTAGAAAGGTGTGCACAGCAAAGCCCAGTGAATGCAGGATTCATGGTCACACTTTAATAGCAACACTTTATTACGTATAAAGCTTGACTATTTAAGGGCGATAGAGGTGCTTTGTCATGTGTCAACTGATCACCCTTATTCCACCCTTTATATAGAATGACATATGCTTATAACTGATTTGTGAAGCCTTTATGCAGGCCTTAGAAAGGGTTTAAAAAGACTTAATTAAGCGTGAACATATTGACAAACCCTTCCTATGACAGCTGTACTGTTTACAGCTGCGGCAGAGATCCCCTCATCAGCTTAATCAGGAGGTTAGGTTACCCCTGACAACGGCTGCCAGGCACCTGAGAAAGACATGTACAGCACAGGGTTGTTATGGAGTTCTCCAACTAACACAGCCCATCTATTTCATCAGCACTGTGTGGGTGGAGAGCTCTTTAACAACCCCTTAGATGTGTGGGTGGAAAGACTTGTTACCCCATGACTGTATGGGTTGAGAGTAAAGACATTTTACTGTAGTTCTGTATGAGTCCTCATCTGATCCAATCCAGCCACCCTGCTAGCCTAGTTAGGATGCCAGGGTGCCAGTGTCTCCTGTATTTTCCCACAAGCAGCTAATAAAAGGTGCAGGATCTCCCTCCCAGGGCTTGGCCAACCTCCGGGCCACAGGCCTGCTCTGCTCAATAACACCACGGCACAGCACAGCCAGCTCTCACAGGACTGGGCCGAGCAGGGGAAAGACCAGCGCTGTTCTGTTCCCACTGTAGCCTACACACCGTGACTGAGAATGAGGCCTGCAACGTGCTGGAGAGCTGACAGCCAGAGAGCTACAGCACTGAGAATATCAACCAGACAGACAAGAGGGGCATGCTTTATTCTCAATACAAAAAGGCACATACACTTTAACTATAGTTTTAGTGTATTATAGTACATAGTGACAGTACATGCACTGAAACAGCCTGAGTATGTTCAGAAATAAAGGTTAAATAAAAAGGATTTCTGGGAGGTATTGTGAATGGGACGGCAGGTAGCCTAGTGGTTAGAGAGTTTGGATATTGGCCCAACAGTTGCTATATTGAATCCCCAAGCTGAAAAGGTACAAATCTGTCGTTCTGCCTCTGAACAAAGCAGTTAACCCACTGTTCCTAGGCCGTCATTGTAAATAAGAATTTGTTCTTAACTGACTTGCCTAGTTATATAAAAGGTTAAATAAAAAAAAATGCCTGAGCATGTCCAGTCAGTGGATGGGAAGAGAGGGGCTCCTTCACCGTGTGTGACAGTGTGAGAAGGCTATGCTGGCCAGAGATGGTGGCCACGCTTTCTTCCCCTCTCGCTCCGTCATTCTCACCACAGCATGGGCGTGGCCACAGCCACATCAGACATAGTGACACTGACTCAGCAACACAGCGCTGCACAGTGCTAGGCCCAGCCAGTCTCAGCACCAGCCTGGTTATTAATAGGAGAGGCATTACAGAACATCAGGTCCTCGCTCCTCTTCCCCTTACAGCAAAGCCTATCAGGACTGATAAGAGGATAATTAGACCTGCCACTACCACACAGGATCACAAAGAGGGAGGAGTGTGAGACTCGAGGTGTGTGAGAGAGAAAGAGTGACTGAATGATATGGACACATCACACCATTGTAAATACATCTCCCAGTGTGTTAAAATGAACCTGCCACATCCATCCTGTATCTGGTGCCATACATCACAGTGACTCAGGGATAGTTAGTTACTGTTGGGGCTGTGACAGAATAGTGACGCTGCCAGCCAGGCCCGCAGGTTGACGTTTATTGTCATGAGTCTTGTCCTGAGCGAGTTCAAACTGAGCGATTTCCGCTTTGCAGCTGGCCTAAGTCAAAATTGGCTATATTGTAAACATTCAGGAAACAAAGATGTGCTCTTTGGTCTTCATGTATGGTTTGGTTTAGGCATTAAGGTAAGCAGTGTGGTTACAGTTTGGTTTATAATCAGATTTTATGACTTTGTGGCTGTGCCAGCTAGTGACCACTGCAGAATTGCCTAAAGAACAAGATCCATTACAAAAACGCTGACCTGCGCCAGGCCCAGGGAAGAAGGATTGTCAGTCTGGGCCCTGATGTATGGCTGTTTGGGGTGCGTCCTGGCCTCAGAGTAATGAAGGTTACCCATGCCCAGGGTTGCGTCTGACACAAATCCCTCACAGGCCTGAACCAGCAGCGGTCACTTAACCCCTTCCCAGAAGAGAAGGCGGCCACTCATGGGCCCTCATTTTGAGGATGTGGGATTGAACCGTTGTAGTAGCAACCCAAACCACAATACAACCTGGTTCAAACAATGGAAACATTATTAAAACAGACATCACCTCAGCACCAAAACTACAAATGTAGTTTGAGGACTTAGCAAGGTAACTTTGGTCAACTCGAGTAACTTGTAATAACCAGTACCACAAACATTGCTCACCTTTTAGCCAGGTGAATTTCTATGGCAACAAATCCTTCAGATCTAACCTGCACCAGGCAGGCTAACTATGAGTTAACTACATTGATCTTGAGTGTCTGAGCCGCGAGTTGAGGACCAATGACAGCAGATTCCCGCCCTCTCGCAAAGATTGCATCATCATCCAGTTAATTTGAGGAAGACAAACTGATTAAATATTTTATTAAATCAAATGTGTTGTGTGTTCAAAATAGTAATGTTAAAATACCTATCACATTACACATTTAGTAATGACAAATGCATTGGAAACTTCATGCACAGTTAAACTTTTGTATGACCCATTTCAACTATTTTATAATCGGAGGGAAAAGGTGCTTGTGCATTGATAACCACACCAAAATAATAAAATAGAGACTGCACATCTAAAAGTCTAGTTTATATGATAGCCTGCTGAATTTGCAAGATACCTTTTCTTTCATTTTGATTTCGGCACTTGATTACACACAGGTGGATTGTATTTATCATCATTAGTCATTTAGGTCAACATTGGATCATTCAGAGATCCTCACGGAACTTCTGGAGAGAGTTTGCTGCACTGAAAGTAAAGGGGCTGAATAATTTTGCACGCCCAATTTTTCAGTTTTTGATTTGTTAAAAAAGTTTGAAATATCCAATAAATGTCGTTCCACTTCATGATTGTGTCCCACTTGTTGTTGATTCTTCACAAAAAAATACAGTTTTATATCTTTATGTTTGAAGCCTGAAATGTGGCAAAAGGTCGCAAAGTTCAAGGGGGCCGAATACTTTCGCAAGGCACTGTAACTGAAGCTGGCCACCTTTAGAGTAGATCTAGCTTGCTTCGTAGTTTACTCCTCTGGCCCTGATAAACCAGTTTGATTCCTCTTAATGTGCTAGAATAATTGAGACTAGCTGAATACTGAAGCTAGGACAGTGTCTTCACTCAAGTGTAGAGAGGCGCAGACAGAGAAAGCATAATCCTTTAAGTGGAAAACATGAATTCTTCTAAGTACAAAATGCTGCTCCAAAATCTCTGACAGACAGATCTGCCAGCACGATCAGAGGTGTGTCTTGCTGCCGGTATGAAAGCTAAAGTACAACAAGCCAAGGCTGCTTGGCTCCTGCAAACAGACAGACAGTATGCAGACCCAGACACAGAGATACAATATTAACAGATATGCATCATTTTCTTACCTATCAAAGCATGATAATATTAGAAAGAGTACCATTTCCCCCCAACGTGACAAAGACTGTCGTATGCATAAAAAGATTATGCAAAAATAAACCCCAATCCAGGTGAGTGAAGCCTACTTCATGAAGTCAGGGTAGTGCTAACAGCCCTGCAGCCGGGAGAGTAGTGGAAAAATACACACAGCGTCACAAACACTCCGACACACACATACTATAGATCAGAACGACAGGACCCATCCCAGAAGCTGACAGTTTAGACCGCTCCATCAGCTGTAGAGCCAGGTCCATTGACAGGGCTCCAGGCCTAGTTCCAGCAGAGCTGGCTGAGCCCAGCCAGAGCCCAGTGAAGGAGAGTCCATCATGGCCTGCAGATGGCCGTAGACAGGCCCCCTGGGTCACTACTCACCACTGTAGAAGCGGATCATGCAGCTGAGGTCCGAGTTGGCCGCCTCTTTCTGAACCAGCAGAGGGTCCTGGTAGCCTATAGCAGCCAGGTAGTCATACACCATCTGGAGAGGGCGCTCAGAGGGGTCCAGCCTCCTATAGGGACAGAAATAGAAACAATCAGGATATATGCCAATTACAGTCAATACCCTTAACAGGCACACATATTCTCCTCTACACATAAATAATTTGTGTATTGTTGCCTCCACACTTGGAATCCAACCAAAGGGGCATAGTTCAGCAACCATTTCTGGCACGCAAGCACACACACACTCACACGCAAGCAGAGACATTCCAATCCATCCTTCCCTGTGTTATGACAGGTAAGGTCCAGAGGAAAGCTGTCACGCCAATCAGCAGAGCTGGACACAGGTGATTCACTTTCAGACCGGGGAATTGACAAGGCTCCTCTATCAAAACATTTACAGAGTCCAACTCTGTGCCGGATGTCAATCAAGCAGAGAGAGAAACTATCCCCGCACAGGTATCAGGTCCTAAGTTCAAAGTCAGATATGGAGGAAGAACATCATTAATCATATGAAGCACCTGCTAATGACCAACATGCACTCTAATAACAATAGCTCATCTGAATAATGTGTCTGAATGGTATGTTGATGGAACCCCTTTCTTTTACCTCCCTGTGTGAGTCCTCTGCCTTATTGCCCGAATGAAATCATCATCTCATTCCATGGCTAATCCTGTTAAGGGCCTCTCATGCTGCTATCAAACAGGTCTGCTGAGCCTGCAATCTGTGACCCCCAGCCTGTCACTGGCACGCCTTCAACACGGCACGCCTTCAACACAACACCTCTTATCCGCACGTGAACACACCAAGGATATCTGCTACAGAACCACTGAAGACTCCATGCACTCAAAATCTGTGAGGGTATTTTTCACAATGACCCACTGTCTATGGAAGCCCCAGCTTTGCCCAATAAAATTCATAATGTGCTGTAAATCAATAAGCCTCAGATTTTGCAACTCTTTGCGGCATACAGTGTGTGATTGTGTTGCTTATTCTAACGCATTACCATTCTAGAAGAAGTCATCATTGGCTCTCTCCTCCCCACCTCGCTCCATACATTCTAAGAGACCCACCCTAGTCAGTACGCCTGTGATAGCAAACTCCCAGCGCAGGTCCTCTATGTACTGTAGTTTAGGATTACCATGATGCTAAGGCCAGAAGTGACTAGTTTCCAGCCACAGCCCTTGTCACACCAGTGCGATGGTGAGGTGACACAGCGTCTGGTGGCTGCTGTGGCATTTCTCTGCCCATGCCCAAGGCCACACTCCCTCTGCCAGCCCAGCGGGGTCTAACAATCAAGATCATGTCTGCTGATCACACACAGTCATGGCCCCAGCACCTCACACAGGATTTAGACAGATCCTGGCAGGCTCGGAGGGATGACTGTCTGTACAGGACAGCTCTGAGAGCATGTACATTTATTCACAAATCCACTTCCCTCGTGGCCATGAGTACAGTAGGCTCCTAAATCTACAGTCACTTAATCTCTGTCAAAAGACACCAAAACGCTCCTTTCCTTCATTTGGGTGGCTAGATACATTCCCTTAATTTGTTGTGTATATGTCTCTTAAGACATTCTCCAGAACTTTGACGAAGTATAAATATATATTTTAAACCTAGCGCTTTGTGCTAGATGTGTCAAAGTGTAGTTCATACATGCATAATCTATGAGTAGAATGACTGTTTTACATCAATTTGCTATACAAATCCCTAGTTTGAAAGGGGTTTTACTGGAAGCTGTGCAGCCCCATTTCCCCTCACGTATGGCCAGCCCCCTAAAGTACTGACTAAAAAGTATACAAAAGTACAGGAAAATCTCTAACTATGGGCCTTGAAATTGTAATAACAAGAATACAACAAACATTAATAAAATCTGAGGGTACATGAAATTACCCAGTTTTGACATTTCCACCAGGCAGCACAGTTATCCAACAGTCTTCAGGGTGTGGGAGGAGACAACATGGCACTACCGAGATAAATCGAACATTGTATCACCTATATGTGAAATTACCTGGATCAGAGTTCCCTTAAGGGGAGAGAGGAGAAGCCTAGGTGGTTACAGAACCAGACCTGAGAGTTTCAGGCTCAAAGAAAGAAAGAGACATGCCCGTGCTGATCCAGTCTTTTCAGAAAAGCACTTTACCAGCATAGTGCTAAACTGCCAGTGCATATCCAGCTGTATTAATAGAATGTAGAAATGTAATTCAGGTGGTAGAGGGCTCCAGGTGTATTAATAGATTATAGAAATGTAATTCAGGTGGTAGAGGTCTCCAGCTGTATTAATAGATTATAGAAATGTAATTCAGGTGGTAGAGGTCTCCAGGTGTATTAATAGATTATAGAAATGTAATTCAGGTGGTAGAGGTCTCCAGCTGTATTAATAGATTATAGAAATGTAATTCAGGTGGTAGAGGTCTCCAGCTGTATTAATAGATTATAGAAATGTAATTCAGGTGGTAGAGGTCTCCAGCTGTATTAATAGATTATAGAAATGTAATTCAGGTGGTAGAGGTCTCCAGGTGTATTAATAGATTATAGAAATGTAATTCAGGTGGTAGAGGTCTCCAGCTGTATTAATAGATTATAGAAATGTAATTCAGGTGGTAGAGGGCTCCAGCTGTATTAATAGATTATAGAAATGTAATTCAGGTGGTAGAGGTCTCCAGGTGTATTAATAGATTATAGAAATGTAATTCAGGTGGTAGAGGTCTCCAGCTGTATTAATAGATTATAGAAATGTAATTCAGGTGGTAGAGGGCTCCAGCTGTATTAATAGATTATAGAAATGTAATTCAGGTGGTAGAGGTCTCCAGCTGTATTAATAGATTATAGAAATGTAATTCAGGTGGTAGAGGGCTCCAGCTGTATTAATAGATTATAGAAATGTAATTCAGGTGGTAGAGGTCTCCAGCTGTATTAATAGATTATAGAAATGTAATTCAGGTGGTAGAGGTCTCCAGCTGTATTAATAGATTATAGAAATGTAATTCAGGTGGTAGAGGTCTCCAGCTGTATTAATAGATTATAGAAATGTAATTCAGGTGGTAGAGGGCTCCAGCTGTATTAATAGATTATAGAAATGTAATTCAGGTGGTAGAGGGCTCCAGCTGTATTAATAGATTATAGAAATGTAATTCAGGTGGTAGAGGGCTCCAGCTGTATTAATAGATTATAGAAATGTAATTCAGGTGGTAGAGGGCTCCAGCTGTATTAATAGATTATAGAAATGTAATTCAGGTGGTAGAGGTCTCCAGCTGTATTAATAGATTATAGAAATGTAATTCAGGTGGTAGAGGTCTCCAGCTGTATTAATAGATTATAGAAATGTAATTCAGGTGGTAGAGGACTCCAGCTGTATTATTAGATTATAGAAATGTAATTCAGGTGGTAGAGGTCTCCAGGTGTATTAATAGATTATAGAAATGTAATTCAGGTGGTAGAGGACTCCAGCTGTATTAATAGATTATAGAAATGTAATTCAGGTGGTAGAGGGCTCCAGCTGTATTAATAGATTATAGAAATGTAATTCAGGTGGTAGAGGTCTCCAGCTGTATTAATAGATTATAGAAATGTAATTCAGGTGGTAGAGGTCTCCAGCTGTATTAATAGATTATAGACATGTAATTCAGGTGGTAGAGGGCTCCAGCTGGTAAAAATCAATATAATAGGGGGAGGTAAAGCGCATCCTGCAACAAGGTGTGTAATTCACTACAAATCTCAGTCATGTTATGCGTTATTTTTCTTCTGCACAACATGACCCATTTAGTGCATCCTGCAGTGCTCAGCGTTCAACCAAAAATAGTCTTACCGGGAGTAAAATGCATTCCCTTGCCTGACCAAAAAAGCCAAGAGGAGAGCAAGTGGGTGTAACCAGATTATAGCCTGTCTCAGAGGCATCGTCATGACGAGTTATTCTGGAAAAGTGCTGTCATAAACAGCCGTCAAGTCACTGTCTGTCTGAATACCCGTGGTGTTCTAAATATTAGGTGTTTTGGGTATGCGAAATGCCAGGATGTCATTCTCATTTAGTCTTTTCCTCTAGTAGAATTCACTGCGCACTATAGAGGAAGAGAATGGTCTTCGAAATGTCATTGTTTTTGAAAGTAAATATATATTTTTGTCCATTAAAATGACATCAAATTGATCAGAAATACAATAAACATAATTGATAAAAAAGAATAATAAAATACAAACAATTGCAAAAGGGTTTTCTAATGATCAATTAGCTTTTTAAAATGATAAACTTGGATTAGCTAACAACGTACCATTAGAACACAGGAGTGATGGTTGCTGATAATGGGCCTCTGTACGCCTATGTAGATATTCCATTAAAAAAAATTAAAAAATTAAAAATCAGCCGTTTCCTGCTATAATAGTAATTTACAACAATGTACTGTATTTCTGATCAATTTGATGTTATTTTAAATGGATTTAAAAAAAGTGCTTTTCTTTCAAAAACAAGGACATTTCAAAGTGACCCCAAACTTTTGAACGGTAGTGTAGGTCAGTCAAAGTCTAGATCTTTGAGACTGCTCCTGTTCTAGACAGGCAGCAGAGTTCTCATAAGCACTCAAGAAAACAGAATACAAACCTGACCCAATGTGTAAAAATAGAATGGAGGAATTGGCAGTGCCAGAATGAGGTAACAAAGCTACAACAGTATGAAAAGGTTTGAGACTGATCAGGCTTTGAGACTAGGTGAATAAAGCACAAAGATGTGACATTGAACATGAATGGGATTACTTAGATTTGGAATTTAACACACTGTCTAGCAATAAATAGAACCAATGACACTATGAGAATGCCATCTTTCTAACATATTCAAGAGTTGTGAACATAACACCGTGGTACTAGACGTGAGTGTCAGTGGGAGAGGAGAGTTGTGAACATAACACCGTGGTACTAGACGTGAGTGTCAGTGGGAGAGGAGAGTTGTTTAGTACCACAGTGTTATGTTCACAACTCTCCTCTCCCACTGACACTCACGTCTAGTACCACGGTGTTATGTTCACAACTCTCCTCTCCCACTCACGTCTAGTACCACGGTGTTATGTTCACAACTCTCCTCTCCCACTCACGTTTAGTACCACAGTGTTATGTTCACGGAGAGTTATGAACATAGGAGAGTTGTGGTGGTGAGTATTACCTGAGCAGGTCTCCATGGAGCTGCAGGTATAGTCCCTCTACTTCTCTCTGGGCACACAGCTCCTCCACCGTGGTAGTGGTGGAGCATAGCACCAGCCGCAGGTCTGCCTGGAGGGTGGAGGAGGCCTGTGGGCCCGAGGCTGGGGGCTGGGGGTCAACTGTTCCCCCGTACAGACACACACAGCCCCGCTGGGCATCCCCCTTCAGCCAGTCCCGCTCCCGCGATCCAAAGCGGGTCTTCCTGGTAACACAGCCTCTGCTCCCATTCCTCTTCATGTTCCGCTGGAGAAACAGAAACATTAGATGAAAAGACCGCCACCACCGATACGCTGTAAATGTATTGGGCGTGTAAGAGAAGAGTACTTTACATGGTCTTCTACGGTAGTTAATGATAACTCGTCCTTTATTCAGAACAAGGCTGCTGCAAGACATCTCAAGCTGCATCATGTTCCAACACATCCAGAGGACAAATTCAATTGAGGCAATTTGTCAGGTTGGCAAAACTGAAAGTTCAGATTAGATTACCTGCAAACAGCTCATGGGTGTTGGTGACCTTAAAATGGGATCCTTGCTAAATCTGAGAGCCCAACCCAGAATGACATGTGTAGCCTGTGTCAGAATCACTGGCCTTGTTTTCAAATCTGGAGAAGCTCGGAACAAATATTTACACAGGGTAAGAACAGCCAGGACGGTGCTGTGTGAACTGGACCCTGGTTTTTGAGTCTAGTGGCCAGGCATCAGGTCATTAGTTAGACACTGATGAAGTCATCTTCCCACAATGTCGTGCATCCCCACAGCCGCCCGGCACAGGGAGGCAGTTGCTGGCATCCACACTGCACCGCAGCACACACACAGAGTTGCTGGCATCCACACTGCACCGCAGCACACACACAGACAACAGAGGAGACAGCAGGGCCCTAGGTTGCATCTATTCAGCACAACAGCGCCAAAGACGCACACAACAGGCCTCAATGTGCAATGACAACACACACACACCTCAATGGGTGACAGGCAACATGTGCACACTCTCATCCAAAAATAGAGAACCTCACTATGTGCAATGACAACACACACACATGTCAATGGCGACAGGCAACAAAGGCACACACCATAGGTCTCTATGTGTGAGTCAACAAGACGGGAAAACTCATTCAGAGAAGCTGCCACGACCCTGAGCATTGGCCCAGACAGTCATTGCCGTCATTTCACTCCATGACCATTACAACTGTCCAAGGCCAGAGAGGGCAAAGATCAAATCTGTCAAATGAAGCTCAAACAACTCAGAGTGATCAGAAGATCAATTAACAAACAATGTTCTGAGATGTCAAACAGGGATAAACATACAGTGCATTCATTAAGTATTCAGACCCCTTGACTTTACACATTTTGTTATGTTACAGCCTTATTCTAAAATACAGCCTCTACACACACACACACCACCCCAAAAATCACAACAGGTTCAGATTTGTTGGTAAATTTATTAAAACAAAAAAATAGAAATACCATATTTTACATAACATTCAGACCCTTTGCTGAGACTTGAAATTGAGCTCAGGTGCATCCTGTTTCCATTGATCATCCTTGAGATATTTCTACATCTTGATTGGAGTCCACTTGTGGTAAATTCATGATTTGGAAAGGCACACCTGTCTACAGTGGGGCAAAAAAGCATTTAGTCAGCCACCAATTGTGCAAGTTCTCCCACTTAAAAAGATGAGAGGCCTGTATTTTTCATCATAGGTACACTTCAACTATGACAGACAAAATGAGAAGGAAAAAAAATCCAGAAAATCACATTGTAGGAGTTTTAATTAATTTATTTGCAAATTATGGTGGAAAATAAGTATTTGGTCAATAACAAAAGTTTCTCAATACTTTGTTATATACCCTTTGTTGGCAATGACAGGGGTCAAATGTTTCTGTAAGTCTTCACAAGGTTTTCACACACTGTTGCTGGCATTTTGGCCCATTCCTCCATGCAGATCTCCTCTAGAGCAATGATGTTTTGGGGCTGTTGCTGGGCAACACGGACTTTCAACTCCCTCCAAAGATTTTCTATGGGGTTGAGATCTGGAGACTGGCCAGGCCACTCCAGGACCTTGAAATGCTTCTTACGAAGCCACTCCTTTGTTGCCCGGGCGGTGTGTTTGGGATCATTGTCATGCGGAAAGACACAGCCACGTTTCATCTTCAATGCCCTTGCTGATGGAAGGAGGTTTTCACTCAAAATCTCACGATGCATGGCCCCATTCATTCTTTCCTTTACACGGATCAGTCGTCCTGGTCCCTTTGCAGAAAAACAGCCCCAAAGCATGATGTTTCCACCCCCATGCTTCACAGTAGGTATGGTGTTCTTTGGAGGCAACTCAGCATTCTTTGTCCTCCAAACACGACGAGTTGAGTTTTTACCAAAAAGTTATATTTTGGTTTCATCTGACATTATGACATTCTACCAATCTTCTTCTGGATCATCCAAATGCTCTCTAGTAAACTTCAGACGGGCCTGGACATGTACTGGCTTAAGCAGGGGGACACGTCTGGCATTGCATGATTTGAGTCCCTGGCGGCGTAGTGTGTTACTGATGGTAGGCTTTGTTACTTTGGTCCCAGCTCTCTGCAGGTCATTCACTAGGTCCCCCCGTGTGGTTCTGGGATTTTTGCTCACCGTTCTTGTGATCATTTTGACCCCACGGGGTGAGATCTTGCGTGGAGCCCCAGATCGAGGGAGATTATCAGTGGTCTTTTATGTCTTCTATTTCCTAATAATATCTCCCACAGTTGATTTCTTCAAACCAAGCCGCTTACCTATTGCAGATTCAGTCTTCCCAGCCTGGTGCAGGTCTACAATTTTGTTTCTGGTGTCCTTTGACAGCTCTTTGGTCTTGGCCATAGTGGAGTTTGGAGTGTGACTGTTTGAGGTTGTGGACAGGTGTCTTTTATACTGATAACAAGTTCAAACAGGTGCCATTAATACAGGTAACGAGTGGAGGACAGAGGAGCCTCTTAAAGAAGAAGTTACAGGTCTGTGAGAGCCAGAAATCTTGCTTGTTTATAGGTGACCAAATACTTATTTTCCACCATAATTTGCAAATAAATTCATTAAAAATCCTACAATGTGATTTTCTGGATTTTTTTTTCTCATTTTGTCTGTCATAGTTGAAAATTACAGGCCTCTAATCTTTTTAAATGGGAGAACTTGCACAATTGGTGGATGACTAAATACTTTTTTGCCCCGCTGTATATAATGTCCCACAGTTGACAATGCATGTCAGAGCAAAAACCAAGCCATGTGGTCCAAGGAATTGTCCATAGAGCTCCGAGGCAGGATTGTGTCAAGGCACAGATCTGGAGAAAAGGTACAAAAACAATTCTGCAGGATTGAAGGTCCCCAAGGACACAGTGGCCTCCATCATTCTTAAATGAAAGAAGTTTGGAACCACCTAGAGTAGACTGTTCCTAGAGCTGGCTGCCCGGCCAAACTGAGCAATCGGGGGAGAAGAGCCTTTGTCAGGGAGGTGACCAAGTGCCCAATGGTCAATGACAGAGCTCCAGAGTTCCTCTGTGGAGATGGGAGAACCTTCCAGAAGGTCAGAAGGTCCACCAAACAAGCCTTTACAGTAGAGTGGCCAGACAGAAGCAACTGCTCAGTAAAGGCACATGACAGCCCACTTGGAGTTTACCAAAAAGGCACCCAAAGGACTCTCAGACCATGAGAAACAAGATTATTTAGTCTGATGAAACCAAGATTGAACTATTTGGCCTGAATGCCAGGCATCAAGTTTGGAGGAAACCAGGCACCGCTCATCTCCTGGCCAATACCATCCTTACGGTGAAGCATGGTGGTTGGCAGCATCATGCTGTGGGGATGTTTTTCAGCGGCAGGGACTGTGAGACTAGTCATGGTCGAGGGAAAGATGAACAGAGCAAAGTACAGAGAGATCGTTGATGAAGTCCTGAGTGCTCTGGAGCAGGCTTACAGAGTAAAGGGTCTGAATACTTACGTAAAATGTAATAACCCCATTTTTTACATTTTTGAAACATTTGCAAAAAAAACATACACAAAAAAACCCGCTGTTTTTGCTTTGTCATTATGGGGTATTGTGTGTGGATTGAGGGAAATAAACGATTTATTCAATTTTAGAATAAGGCTGTAATGCAACAAAATGTGGAACAAGTCAAAGGGTCTGAATACTTTCAGAATGCACTGTACCTGAATTTGTCCAATAGAAACTCATTTGCAACTGTTGGACAAATGACTACACCCTAGATCAGCTAAATGCATGCCAGATTCTGTAAAGCGGTTTCGAATGTGTCACTTTTTAGTAATCAAGGTGACAGTATCTTCACATGTGCACCTGCCTTGTACACTTTCATTCATAGGCTAGTTTAAACAACCTCATTATGGGTAGGGTCAGGGTATATTTGAGTATCATGGAGTAGCCTAAACCTATTGATGTTACATTGAGCTGGGTGAATAGAATATCAATGGCAGTCATTCAATATGCTGTAATAGAAATAAGGCCAAGCTCATTAAAACAATGATCATCCTCCATCATCTCAAAATGGCACCAACCGCCACTGATATGTGTTTCAACTCGCCACTCATTGGTTTAAATCTTGGTTGCTTGAATACAAGGCTACCGTTTGCTGCAGCAGCAGCCATTCATGATTCAATGAACATAAAATGTAATGGTCCTTCCAATGAAGTTGTCTTTTGGATATTTATTATTAGAGCAATTGTACCTGGAATGTGTCCTTCTCCATGACAGTATCACATGAGAGATTGGTGAGATAAGCAGTCTATCCATAGAAGCATGGCTGAGGGTCATGTCAGCCTATGAAATGTATTTTCTAAATGATTATGCATGGGAATAATTGGCACAAGCCATTATGTTTTATGTAAATTGCGCCTAATGGGTTAATGAGTGACATAATGGCGGAAGAAGAGCACACGAATGAGTAAGGAAACAGTTAATCACATGTCTTGTCAATCGTGCGTGCTAACTGAGGGCTCGAAGCTACAGAACAATCTCAGTCCAAGATTTCGATGGGGCCTATCGGTGGTCCGCTAGCCTATTGACTCGGTTTTGTATAGGCTATTTAGGAATTTCAAAGTGGATTTGATCCAATGACAAACATGTTGCCTAAATAGCTAAACACATTGAAAAGTTTACAAAATGTTACACTATCCATAATAGGTTTGCTATTCATTTTCAGCAATAAACAGCAAGTTCAAACATGTGATTTGACGTGTTCTGATCAATAGGTTAGACTCACAGTTTAGCACGACAATATGTAGCAACATTTCGAACGATTGCCTACTGTAACAGTTCAGTCAAATGTTTATGTTACAATCCAGAAAGAGCTACAGTGAAAGGATGCTGGCGATGTGGTTCGACACATTGTTGCACTGAACGCTATACTTTCAAAGCCAACATAATTATCACTATAGAAGAGAACATCAATGATGCTCAAACTGGATGACGCGTGAGTATTATTTTCACACGCACTTCGGCCCTGTTAGAACCGGGAACTGTGCGATTGCACAATTTTGATAAACCTAAACATATGACCTGCTTGATAGTTACCTTTAGAACGCGTATCCCCGTTCCGACACGGTTTCCTGTACCATTGCGGTCGCCACGACCTGCAGCTTGATTAGATCCCGCTTCGTAGACCAGTGTGTCCGTACAACCCCTGCTATCTTCGACACCACCTTGTTTTCGCTCCATAACGGTGCCATTGACAGTTCCCGGTATATTATCTTCTTCCTTCATTTGCATGTGTATATTTAACTACAAAAGAACGTGGAACATGACTGGTAAATTCCAATACATGCGGCAACTGAAAAATCCCATTCCCGTTCGGTGCGACGCCATAACGACTCTGAATATCACCGCTGTCAGATTGGGTCTATCAATAAACATTAGAGAGGCAGGGTAACATATTATTCATAAGGCACTGCCCATTTCTGAGTAGAGGCGTACTGAATTATTCATTAGGTTTCCTATACACATATTACACGTGTGCTTTACCGCATTAACTGTCTTGCGATTTTGATTTAATGCATGACATTTTAATTTCACTCAATGTAGGCTGCTTCTTGTTGCTGCCCTAGAGTCTGATACTTACATTTTGAAAAATGTTATACACACACACACACACACAAAAGCACTCCTCATCAAATTATTCCTCATAGGGAATCAGAGTAGCCAATATCCCATTTTATTATGGTCTGAATTAGAACAAGTATGTTAATGACAAAATACCCTGTTAAAAAGGCATGTCAGGATCTCTCAATAAGGCAGGCCTGGGCTATAGGGCTATGTGGTTAAATTAGGTTAAAGGTTAAATAAATAAAACTTTATTTTTTTTTAAAGTGGAGCGAATGAGAAGTAACCAAGGCCCTCATGTCTCTTCAGGGTCATGGAAAAGCAGTATAGGGGGTGGGTCTGAAACAGAGCAGATTCAACCAAGCACAGTTGAAGTCAGAAGTTTACATAAACTTTAGCCAAATACATTTAAACTCAGTTCTTCACAATTCTTGACATTTAATCCAAGTAAAAATTCCCTGTTTTAGGTCAGTTAGGATCACCACTTTATTTTAAGAATGTGAAATGTCAGAATAATAGTAGAGAGAATTATTTATTTCAGCTTTATTTCTTTCATCACATTCCCAATGGGTCAGAAGTTTACATACACTCAATTAGTATTTGGTAGCATTGCCTTTAAATTGTTTAACTTGGGTTAAATGTTTTGGGTAGCCTTCCACAAGCTTCCCATAATAAATTGGGTGATTTTTGGCCCATTCCTCCTGACAGAGCTGGTGTAACTGAGCCAGGTTTGAAGGCCTCCTTGCTCGCACACACTTTTTCAGTTCTGCCCACAAATGTTCTATGGGATTGAGGTCAGTCAGGGCTTTGTGATGGCCACTCTAATACCTTTACTTTGTTGTCCTTGAGCCATTGTGTCGTGTCTTTGGCTATGCCGGATTAAGTGATATGACATGCTATTCTATAAAATAATATTACCTGATTCAGCTAATCATGTAAATGTAATTAACTAGAGTCGGTCACCACAAAATAATATTTATAGAGCTGTTATCTTCCGAATAAACTCTTAAAGACCTAGTAATATTTTACATCAATAGCAGTCAATATTAATCTTAATCTTAATTCAGTCTCATCTGAAAATTGTAAATTCTTGGTTATCTGCACAAACCCTGGCTAACAAGTTGAATCAGCAATACAAAATTGGGTTTAATTATGTATTTACTAAATACCTAACTAATCACACAATTACACATACACATATTTAAATCATAACTTGATTACAAATTACGTCATAAAGGAAAACGTCCCTAGCGGGTGGAACAGATATGACAGCTGGTTATACAAAAGGGGCTGGGTTTGAGTGAAAGAGCGGGAAGACTGAGGAACAAGGGGTGAAGCTGTGTTATCGTAAATACAGTATTTTATGCATTCTAAATTACCGCCCATTTGGAAAAGGAAAATGCAATAAATATTTACTCTCAGCTGTGCTTCGGTAGGTTGGTGGTAGATGGAAGGCCGTGTTGCGAAACCGAGTCCTTTGTCCTCTGATGAATGTCTCTGCTGGTAAATTGAATATGTTGTAGTAACGTCGTTGTGTGGTAGACGGGATACTCTGTCTATTCCTTCCTAACCCTCTTTTAGAGCGGCTGTTGCTAACTCAACGGCTAGGAGGTATCACTTCTGTAGTGAATAAGAGTTCAAAGTTCATACCATTCGCAACCAAAGCTCACACTGATGTTGGCTTCGTTCTGTAGTTATTATCTGAACCCTTCTGACATCGGACCGTCGTCCTCACGTCTTCAGAACAGGAGGTTATATTGTCATCAAGGCTTTATATAGGACGGGATTTTGTGAAGTGTACCAGTCCTCCTGCAGCAAAGCACCCCCACAACATGATGCTGCCACCCCAGTGCTTCATGTTGGGATGGTGTTCTTCGGCTTGCAAGCCTCCCCCTTTTTTCTCCAAACATAACAATGGTCATTAAGGCCAAACAGTTATATTTTTGTTTCATCAGACCAGAGGACATTTCTCCAAAAAGTACGATCTTTGTCCCCATGTGCAGTTGCAAACCGTAGTCTGGCTTTTTTTATGGCAGTTTTGGAGCGGTGGCTTCTTCTTGCTGAGCGGCCTTTCAGGTTATGTCGATATTGGACTCATTTAACTGTGGATATAGATACTTTTGTACCTGTTTCCTCCAGCATCTTCACAAGGTTCTTTGCTGTTGTTCTGGGATTGATTTGCACTTTTCGCATCAAAGTACATTCATCTCTAGGAGACAGAACGCTTCTCCTTCCTGAGCGGTATGACAGCTGTGTGGTCCCATGGTGTTTATACTTGCGTATTATTGTTTGTACAGATTAATGTGGTACCTTCAGGCGTTTGGAAATTTCTCCCAAGGATGAACCAGACTTGTTGATTTTCCCATGATGTCAAGCAAAGAGGCACTGAGTTTGAAGGTAGGCCTTGAAATACATCCACAGGTACACCTCTAATTGACTCAAATGATGTCAATTAGCCTATCAGAAGCTTCTAAAGCCATTACATAATTTTCTGGAATTTTCAAAGCTGTCTAAAGGCACAGTCAACTTAATGTAAACTTCTGACCCACTGGAATTGTGATACAGTGAATTATAAGTGAAATAATCTGTCTGTAAACAATTGTTGGAAAAATTACTTGTCATGCACAAAGTAGATGTCCTAACCGACTTGCCAAACTATAGTTTGTTAACAAGAAATTTGTGGAGTGGTTGAAAAACGAGAAACTCCAACCAAAGTAAGCTTCTGACTTCAACTGTATCTTTCAAGAAAGCACCATTCCCACTTGCCTGTTCCTTCATGACTTCTCCCTTGAGTTGTCCTCGAGGACTGAACTTATAGCAATGTTCAGCCAATGGGTTCATCAGCAGACATCAACATACAACTGTAAAAGCAAACAGGTGTGTTAAAGTGGTGCATGAGAAAATCCTGTCACTTCTACTCCATCTGGACCACTGTTGATTGACTGCCATGACTTGGCGTCTTCCACTACTGTAGTTTGTTAGGCTCACAGAAAATCAACTCCCAGCCCACACTGAGGCACGTTTAACAGCTTGGACTTGATAAGGTTCCTCAAAATCTAATCAAGAATCACTGACCTGAGGAAACTACTCCCGTGGAAACAGATACTGGAACAGTTCAACTTCGATCGGCATTCTCCTCGTTTGTACGCTGCTCCAACCTCACTGTGACTCAATCTAGTTTAGTAGGACAAGTAGCCTATGTATACTGAAACATGTCAGGCTATGTTAAGCTGAAAACGTCTGTGTAGGCCTGTTCTAAATCAGTTATGTAGGTGAACCCCATTTTTGTAACTATACTGAACAAAAATAAGTGCAACAATTTCAATGATTTTGCAGAGTTACAGTTCATAAAAAGAATGCCAATTGAAAAATTAATTAGACCCTAATCTATGGATTTCACATGACTGGGAATACAGATATGTTGGTCACAGATACCTTTGAAAAAAAAAGTAGGGGCATGGATCAGAAAACCAGTTGGTCACACCAGATACTATTTGCCTCATGCAGTGCGGCATCTCCGTCGCATAGATTTGATCAGGCTGTTGATTGTGACCTGTGGAATGTTGTCCCACTCTTCTTCAATGGCTGTGTGAAGTTTCTGGACATTGGAACACGCTGTTGCACATGTTGATCCAGAGCATCCCAAACATGCTCAATGGGTGACATGTCTGGTGAGTATGCAGGCCATGGAAGAACTGGGATATTTTCAGCTCCCAGGAATTGTGTACAGATCCTTGTGACATGGGGCTGTGCATTATCATGCTGAAACATGAGGTGATGGCGGTGGATTAATGGTACGACAATGGGCCTCAGGATTGTGTCAGTGTCTGTCCATTTAAATTGTCATCGATAAAGTTTGTTGTGTGCAGCTTATACCTGCCCATACCATAACCCCACCGTTGGGCATTCTGTTCACAACGTTGAAATCAGAAAACCACTTGCCCACACAACGCCATACACGTGGTCTGCATTTGTGAGGCCGGTTGGACATACTGCCAAATTCTCTAAAACGGCGTTGGCTTATGGTATAGAAATGAACATTCAATTCTCTGGCAACAGCTCTGGTGGGCATTCCTGCAGTCAGAATGCCAATTGCGCCCCCTCAAAACATGAGATTTCATCTCATGAAACCAACACTTTACATGTTGCGTTTATATTTTTGTTCAGCGTATAAGAGTTGATAAATGAATGAGTCCGGTCAATTTTGTTTGACTTTTTATTTATACTCTTGATCATCATTTCCTCCAACCCAAAGACAATAATACACAGCATAAGTCTAAAATATCCCATATATATATACACACAGCCTCTCAGCTTTAATCATCATCATCATCATCATCATCATCATCATCATCATCATTATTATTCATATTTTCAGTCCATTCACACCCACCTTGAAGACATGGGACTCTGATTCAGTTCAAAATGTTAAACCTGTCTGGAAAAGGGAATTTCAAAAAAAAAAATGTCCTCCCCTTCTCAAATCAGATATGTTGTCGTATAGTCGGGATAAATCTGAGGGTTACATATTCAGATTCTCTTTCAAAAGTACAATGGACGCTTTATGATTTCACAGGGAACGGGATAATAGTGGCTAAAGTCAAATGCGCCTTCAAACCCCTTTACACACAGAGAATTCACCTGGCCAAATATAGAAGTAAAAAACAATTACATCCGAATGAGTGGTGTGCACTTTTAACCCCTTCCACCACCAACAACAACAAACATTTTCAAATGTACAACCCAACAAGGTGGTGTGTTGGATTTGTTGAAAAATGGGACCTTTTCTTGCATTTCAAAAAGAGGATTACTTAGAGTAGAAATGACACTATTTACATTGGTTCTCACATGCAGCTCTGAAGTTGTGAATTAAAATCCTTGCAGCCAATTTCATGTCCTTACTAGGTGACTGTAGCAAGACATGCCAACACACTCAGATATTTACACACACACACACACACACACACACACACACACACAGGCTGATTAGACAAACAAAACGCTTCAAAAGCTGCTCAGACCTCTGAAGGGTTCTTGACTTTACAAATGTCCTTTTTAAAGATGCAGTGTCCAAACCAATGGGATTTCACCTTCATTTAAAACTATATGGGGGTACTGTATCCTTAAAAGCGTTAACTGGTGCAACACGATTGATGGAATCGAACGGATAAAAACAACATTCAAGACAAGGTACAAGTATGAGATCTTTCCCTTCCCTACAGTCTTCTATCTTGACCAGCTCCCCCTTGTGGAAATGAGCTCACAGCACAGCTAACATGCAGCTTCATTTCAGTGTTCTAGTTGTGTCATATCACAAGAACAGGTTAAGCAGCACTGCATTAAGATCACAGGTCTCCTGAAAAGAATGTAGACACAAAAAGGCCATACACACAGCAGAGAGATCAGCCTCACACTTCAGTCCTGATTTTTGAATTGGATTTCAATAAATAGAAAGGATCTTATTTCCTCTAAGAGAGCCTGAACTTCAACTGCCCCGCTGGCCCGGTCCCTGTAACAGAACCAGGCCTATTCTCTGCTCTCTTTGAGCCGTACAAACCAGTCCATAAGACGGGTTCCTTAATGCAGTCACCAGGAGCGATGAACAGACCCAGTAAGAGTGGATGATGACAGGCAGCCAAGAGCACATTGTATCTGTCAACCACATGAGGGGACAAGGCCTTACGACCTAATGAACCATATCCACCACACAGATTAAACTTCTCATAGCCTGAAAATACTCAGGATATTCAATCCCCATCTTACAATAGAAGGTACGTGCAACAGCATCACAAGGGTAAAATAAAAGACCTCACTCAACACTTCAGAGAAACTCTGGGCCCATTCTCACGTCTCTGAAATCCAATACAATTAATGTGGGGAGGTGAGATGCCAGATGAATGGGGAGAGAATCTATAGGACTGAAGAAAAACACAGAGAGAGACTTAAAAGGGGGCCAACAATGAGAATCGTTCTCTTAGAAGGACCACGTGCACTGTAGGTAGGTCATCCGTCATTTAATTAGCTTGCATGTCTGACAACATTCATTTTCTCCAATTACTTTTGCTGGGGAGAGAAAAAAAACGATAAAGCACATTACAGACCAAGCGAGGCATTACAGCATCTTAGCAAGAGGCCTACTCCTCTTAAGGGGCATATGAAAACAGATTAGGCCTTTCTGAGGACCACGAATACCGACAAGGTGCCACCTCGGTCACTGTGCAGCACTGTGCTCAGCTCACAGACCTCTCAGTAGTACAGTACATCACTCACAGACAACACCAGTTCTGCCCAACCAAACCTTAAGAGGACATGTATAAAAACCAATAGCAGCCTAATCACCCACTAAAATCTGCAGGAAAAAAAGATGCATCCAAACTTATGAAGAGGATGCAGCTCATTTGCATCGTTTCAAGATGATTCTTTTTTACATACATGTATACAATTATAGTCCTTAGCTAATCTGTGTAAGTCTTCAAATGGGGTTTTATTTCATTTGATCATCTTCTGTGTTGTTTTGCTTTACAATAATATACAATGTACAGGCAGCCGATTATATATCTTTTGTGATGACTGATGAAATAGGGAAGTCTTTTTAGACCATATTTTAGACTAAGATCTATTAAGACAATATACACCGTGAGTAATTGGAAGTCTTAGAAAATGGTTGGTATCTAAAAATAAAAAGGGATAAAAGAAAGGATATTTGACTAACCTTAAAAGCCCTCAATATATACAGAAAAACCCAATATAGCATTTAATCAAAAACAGAAAAAAAGATGACTAATAGAATGAAAATCGTTTTCTCCATATACACATATCATTGCTCAAAATATTTCCAAAGCTTATTTCCAACGCTAATAGCATCTCCGATTTGGTCACAAAAGGTTGATAGTGTAGCATAGTGACTATCAATAAGCATATAGTGCGATTGAACATCTGAAGGTCTGAACACACAGCATCATGGGGCAGCTAAGCGTGTTAGTAATGAGATGTCCTACAGGTGCCCACTTGATTGCAGATCATACAGAAGACTAAATGCAGCTATCCAGGTACTGTGCTGTTGATAGTTAACAGGAAGAGAAAACATTGTGAGGTATTCAGGTTAATGCTTCCGACAGCTTGGTCGGGATTCTGATTTAGAGAAGTATGACAGCCAAGGAATCACACCAAGCTACACTGATATCCGACTCCATCATTTCCACTCTAAATGCTAGAAACTCAGTGGGAGATGTCAATAAAATAAAAAGGGCACATTCTTCGACTCCTACCTCCCATCCAGCCTGTCTGTCTTGCCTGCTCTCTAGTCAGGATATAACCCACAATAAGCACTCCCTGACACACAAACCCTCGTCACACAGATCAGACCAGTTTAAGGACTTCCCAACTAGTTATGTCAAAAGGCACATAAACATTATTGTCTGATATCAGAATTAAGACAAATCACTGCAAAAAATAATAATAATCATACTACCACAAAAATAGTGCCAACAAAATGGCCAGCGCCCTCAGAGAGGACAGCCACAGAAAAAGCCTGCAAAGAAAAAGCATTCAGTGCATATAACTACATTCAAAATAGACTTAATGTACATGTCGTCTCTAGGCTGGCTATGTCCAGCCAGGTTAATAGTCTTAAAAGAGAGATATTGACGACCCAAAGCTGTAAATCTTACATTTCCGGCTGTTTGTTCAGATGCATGGAAGATTCAGTACTTCCAAAGTTAATGTATTCAATGAAACTATGTTTAAAGATTTTCCTTTAACTAAGATGTGTCTCAGACCTGCACTGATATACAATATCCATATTGCTTCAATAACCTCAGCTTGATCTAAGCAATTAACCGTTGAATTATAAAGGTGGATGGAAGAAACTGTAAATAGTGCCCATCTAGGTGGGGGAAACGGTGCTATACAGGACAGTCAAACAAAGTAGAAATGTCCATCCTCTAGATTCCACCTCAGAAAATAAACTTTTACAAGATGTGCCGTGCTATGGCTACCACACTGCTGACCAAACTAAAGAAAATGGAACCATACTCTGTGTTAGCCAGCCCATGACAAACAAATTCACTCCAGCCATTTACAGTATCTCAACCCTGCTGAGAGGCCTTTCTGGCAAACCAAGGTGAGTGGGATTCAAACAACTCTCAAACTGATTTCAACAGAGAAAACTGATGTAATTCAAAATGACTCCACACACCTTTTGCCTTTAAATCACTCGTGAGATGGAGGGTCAAATTAAGTTAACCCCAAAATGAATGAGTGCTCTGCGTCTTTAAAATCCTTCTGCTGCCAAAGTTAATGGATGTAAAAGAGCAGACCAGGTTAACGCAGGACTAAAATCTGGCATAATTTGGTCAGCTGCGTGATGTAGTTGTGAGTCCACACGTATTAGAAATTGGAAGTTGCGGTTTGCGAAGTCTCCACCCTCGCAAAAGGAAACCCTTAACCAAAGCCCCCCACGTCCACCAATTTCCCCACACAAGCGAAGCAGTCAAAGTTTAAGCACCGCCTTCGGCCAATCCTGATACATCCAGATAATCAGTGACAAAAACTGATTCTACGCATTCCATCCCAACAGATTCTTCGGTTTACACCCAGAATCTGTTCATGAGAGATTAACCTTTGTATTGCAACCCGAAGACCTTGCATTTGAAGCATAGAGCTGGAGATCTTTATAATAGAATGTGTTATAGTCACATTGGATTACAAACTAGATAAAATACTGAGAGCCAAAGTACTCCAAGTTTCCAAACCCAATTTGGGAAAGTGGTGAATGGACAGTGTGCAAATTTCATAGAGTTAATTAAGTTGCACCTCATTCAGACTTGAAAATAGGTACAAAAATATATATACCCATGTTAAATTCCTGTAAGATTAAAAACGTGAAACAAAAGAAAAAACAGACTGCTTAATCAAGTGCTCATTGTCAACAGCTCTTTTCTATGGCGCCTTAGAGGGGTGGGCGTACCACAGAGAGTGCAATGTGGGCGTACGTGCATTGAGAGGGCGAGGAGATGGAAATAGTGGCAACTGCAAAGCAGACAGATTGAGGTGAAACCAATCAAGGAAAAGAAGGGTTAGTAAATGAATATGTTTTCACATATTTCTGGTGATGCCTATCGTCATTGCTGTCGTTGTGGTTGTCGTCATCATGGTCTTCATACCATCGGCTTTTTGTGTGTTTGACATTCCGCTGCTTCCCATGCAACCCCAGGGCAGCAGTCTGCAGTGATGTCACAGGGGATCAGTCTGGGTAAGGGGGGGGGGATCTTTCCCATAGTTCCCTTGGCGGGGTCTTTAAGCGCGAGAGGGCACTGTCATCATTGCCAGGACTGAGGAGGAAAGTTGTTGACCTCGGCCAGATCTTGGATAGGTGAGCCTTTGTGGGTGTACGTCAGCTTGACCCTCATGCGGAGTTGTTGCTGTAAATCATGAGAAAGACATGTTTATTAAAGCAATATGAACTACTCAATGTAGAGCTGAACTCTAGAGGAGCCCTCTGCACTAAATTCCTCTGATAGCACCAATAGATCAGGAAACTGAATAAGAATGTGAGGAAGATGAGGACAGACAGGAACAGCTCATACCTTCTGTGGGTTGAGAACTCTGATGACCTGTGTGACGCTTCCCTGGTTGAGTGCTGGGACAATATTACTGCTAGGGGACAAGAGCTGCAGCTGGAATGTCTGAAGGAGAGGGACACACAGAGCGTAAAAGACTGCTCCTGCCAAGTCTGCTTCGTAGGACATACGCCTGCCTGCATATTCCCAACTTTGACTAAGCTGTACAATGCTACAGAGGTCAATGATAGAACCACACAGATTTTTCTTAATATTACATAGTTATACAAATGTGACTGTCCAGTCATGGCTCACCTTTGGAACCGCAGCCTGGAAAACAAACTCTGTCATGTCAGCCTCGGTGGTGTTGGTGGCGTGGATAGTGATGACTGCTATGTTCGGGTTTGGATTGGCCCTCTCAAAGGTGAATTCTATTTTCAGGCCATTCTTGCTATACGCTGTCATGGGGGGAATAGCTAAAGACAAGAACGCACAAGTCAATACAATTCAGAGTGAAAAAGTAGTACCAAACACGATAACCCCTAAAAAACATTCTAGAAACTTGTATAAAGGTCACATTGTTTTAAAATGGATACATAATGACACAGTACTCTACTTGCTAAACAACATGGGAGAGTGGTTGGCTTTGGATCAAATTAGAAATTTGAAAGCTTCACTGATAAGTGCAAGCTCTCACCTGCTGAAATATCATTAAACAGGGGCTGTGAGGAGAGGCCATCCAGGAGGAAGGGGGGCTGGGAGATGGGCACAGAGGGGGCAGGAGCTGGACCACCTAGGGAGGGGGACAACAACACTGGGGGTTCCAACAGGGTACAGGGAACCACACACAGACATAACAGTGATACCACTGGTGATAGTTCACAAGACAAGTTGATTCCTGACCAAGTCAAGCAGGATGTGGCGTGACTAATGTGGTTTCTTTATGAAGGAAGGTGCAGGCAGGGTGACAGAGAGAATAGGTGGTGAACAGTGAGACACTGCAATGAAAGAAAAGAAACCAATCAAGTTGCCCTGACCAAGGTTGGTCCACCTGTGCTTGGGGCTAGAGAGAAAGAAAGTGAATGAGTGCGTGAGTGAGAGAAAGAAAAGGAGAGAAAGAGAGAGAGACTGGTCCTACTAGACAGTGAGAGGTCCCCCAATAGGTCGAGCAGCTCTCCTCCAGCCGAGGCAGGCTTGGTGGGCAGGGTGGTTTGGATCACAGGCACCACATCATTACCTCCCAGCAGGTCTAACAAGTCATTAGCCTGGAACAGAAGAGAAACCAAATAATAAAGCACATGTAGATTGAACCTGTAAAACAGGGAGGATGTGTAGATTGAACCTGTAAAACAGGGAGGATGTGTAGATTGAACCTGTAATGCAGGGAGGATTTGGACAAAACAACAGTGCTCTGAATAAAATCTAATTTATACTTTGTTTTAAAACATGACAGATGGTAAAATATTTTGTAACTCAAATCAGAACTCTAAAGGAAAATGTAGACTGCTTCATATTAATCTGTAGATTGATATGCCCAGCAGTTTAATTTTCCTACCAGCAGGGGTCCTTGTTTGAACAGTGTGTAAAAGCATTAGCAGACTCACTGATTTGTGGACTTTCACCACATGAATAGAAATCAAAACTTAAAGAATGTGTGTGAGTGTACGTGCATTTGTGTGTTTTAAAGAGCTTAAGGGCTCGATTCAATCTGTATCGCTGAAGATCTGAGCTACAGCTCAATATACATGTTTTTATTTTTTATTCACGCATCAGCAAAGATTGCATTCACGGTAAAAGCTGCTGCATTTGTCAGCTCAAATGTAAATTACTTTTACATTTCAATTGAGTCTAACGCTGAACTGAATCAAATGTTGATCCACTGATTCAGCAACACATCGTCTGTGACAGAAAACCTCCCATCAATGGTAAATACAGATTTGTCACGTGACCTTGCCCTCACCTGGTTGGCTGGCTGGGTGACTAGGGGGGGGTGTTTTGTGTCAGGCACCGAGGGCTCTGTCTCCCCATTGGTCTGCACAATCTCTGTAGGGCCATTGGAGGCTGTTTTCTCCATGATGGGCATTCGCTCTAGTAAGGCAGGCCTTCAGAGAGGAAGAGAATAAGATAGGTCCATTTCCTTGACAAGGAGAAGCACCAATCATTTCTACAGAAAAGTGCTTGTAATGAATAGGAATACATTTGGAGGCATACTCACCTCATGTGATCATATTTCTTGAAAAGTGCATTGTACTCCACAGCTCTCTGTTGCAGCTCCACGTCGATGCTGCTGCCGTATATTGACACCACCTTCTTGATTCGGCTGGAGATTTTAAGACACAAATGTTAACCGAGTTTGCGTCCTGCCATCCATTAATTTCAAAGCTAAGGGATAAAAATCATCATAACCTGTTGGATATTCTCTCTGCTCAACACAGATGGACTTACTTGACACTGCTGAAGCGAGTAGACAGCTTCATGATGGCAGTGAGGGAGTAACCACGGGTTACAGGGGTGGACAAGTTGGACACAAGAAGACCTTCCAAAACATCCAGGACTTCATCCTCTGTCACCTGTTGCAAACAAAGGGGGAGAAAATAAATACATTTCGACTTCTTGAGGTCGGCAGTGCACATAGACGCGTTGTGTGTAACGTTCTAGATGAAATAGTTGAGGTGATTGAGTGCTTCAGGAGGTCTACCTGGATGGGCTCCTCCTCCTCACACTGTCCAGATACCAGCAGGTCTCCATACTCCCCTATACACCAGGATGACACCTGGACCAGTGGTTGCTATGGGAGACAAACACTAATAGATCAGATTCACTGTAACCAGTCCTCATCAGAGAGGAAGGGAAACATCCGCACACTGTTTGCTACTTCCAAATGTGATCTTTAGTGATCCAATAACGTTTCAATCAACATATTAATTGTCAGGTTCCTCTTATTTGTCTGGTTACTGGGCTGTTTCAATGTGTGTTTTCCTCTTATCATTCAAGACGTGTGTTTGACCAGAGATGTCTCGGACCTGTGAGATGTCATCCAGCAGGGCTTTGTAGAGTCTCTGTACCGTGTAGGCATGCATCTCCACACTGTTGGTGATGAGCTGGATGAGGTTGGGGACAGAGTCGTCTCGGACATAGCTCCCCGCCTGGACACAAACAGGTGTTAAAAGAAACCCGTCTCAAAATGGATAATGAGGCAGATGATCATTTTGTGTAAGTCCAGCGACAAAAACACTTTCAAGACAAGACACCAAGAGCCTTGGTCACCATGGTAAAAAAAAAAGCAGCGGTTGTCGGATATTATGAGATCATCATTTGTAGTTTTCAGTCGATGGATCACTCAAGGATTCGTCACTCAACAGTCAAGCATAATGACGTATTTCACCATCGTCTGTGCAAAGAAAAGTATTTGATGAAATTATACATATACCGTTGTCAGGACTCTCATGATGGTGTCAATGTGCCATCTTTTTGAAGGCGCATACCTGTGAAACAGAACACGCATCAGTCACATCTGCATTACACTGAGCAGAGCATCATATAACCATGAAGTGAAAAAAATTGGCCTGAGGTTGATGCTGTCAGAAAATATATGGTATCAACAATGTCATGTTCTGACGATGGATCACTCATTTATCGTCATACAGCATTTTAGTAAGTAAGCCACACACATTAACCGGAGGTTGCGGAAACAATAGTTAATCATTGGCTGTAATCTATTCTCGAAGCCTACATTCCTAATGCAAGTAAACTGAGGCATACAGTCAGGATCTGTGTGAACAGCCCACATGCAAAAACGACTGCTGCCATGGCCTCTCATGCAATCACTACTAATCCTTCTATTACTTCTCGAACCACTACTACAACTGCTGAGCAAAGGCCAATACAAACAAAATGAGGTGGTAAAGACCTACAAGCCGGGATAATGTTGAGAACGGTTTCACATGGTGCAACTGCTTAATGTTGCTATGGAACTAGCAAGAGCCTTCAGATTGGCAAAGCCTGATCTCTACAGATCTTCCTAACTGGACCACACCCATGAGCCTTACTTCTCTGCAGCCAGGAAGACTCCGGATGCACAGTCCGCTTTGAATTCTGGGTCACAGGAGTCCAGGAAGTAGAGCAGCTCCTTCATCATGCCTCGGATGTTGTTCCCATTCACCAGGGCGAAGCTCAGCTCCATCGCACGCCTAGCGAGGAGAATGGGAGGACGATAAGACAAGGAAATCGCTACATCTTCTGACCCATATCTTGTGCAGATATGCATGTACAATGACGAGCAATGTGTTGTACTAGTGTGTTATGTATTAATGTCTATACTGTATGTCACTCATGTTCTCCTCAATTTGGGTGTAGGTCTCACCTCTTGATGGACACATCCAAGTCTTTTAGACAGTCCACAATGGTGCTCCGATGCCTCTGCACTGCATTGTGGTCCGTCTGTACAGTCTTCAGTAGGGACGTCAGTGCCACATATCTTGAGGGTGGACAGAAAGACACCATAAAGTCACATTAAGTGTTATATTACCTGGGACTATGATGACCTATGTTCAGATCATTCAATGAATGAGTTCCCCAAGTGTGTTACCTAATATTTTTGTCATTGTTGAGAAGGAAGCGTCCCAGTATGTTGATGGCCAACACCCTCAATCCACTTTCTGATTTGATGTCCATTATGGTCAGTACTGTCTCATAGAGGATTGCATTGCCTACATTTTTACTGGTCTCGGTGTTGGTTGCCACCTACAAGGGCGAAGAAACCATTAGTCCGATTAGTCATATCTCTAGGGCAGTAAGCCTCGAGTTCTATTGATTAACCTCTCTTCTCACCTGTGCAAGAATGTCATTCATTGCTTCACTTGAGTCGTCATCACTCCTGCCCAGAATTCGCAATAGTCTCAATATCCGCACCTGCAATGAGGTCAAGGGGCATCACTGACTGGCCTAGCCAAGTTTGTTACAGAAGATCAAATGATTGGCACGAAACACAAGGTCAAAGGTCTCACCTGCAGGAAGGGGTCACTGATGCCAGACACATCATGCTCAGGAGAGTAACCAGACATGATCAGGTTCTTCAGGATTCTCACCAGCTGTGGAACCAACTACAAAAGACCAACAACAGGAGAGGGGTGCCAAGGTCAAGTGTCTGAGGAATCGGTGTCCTACCTTGTTACTGAAATAACTGGACAAAGTATTGTGTAGAATGTGCAGTTATTCTTCACATTCTCTTGATTTAAATCATCAATGTAACTTACATTTCTGGGTTATGGTAATCAAGACAACATTGATTGTATGAAAACATTGGGTTAGGATGTTGAGTTTTGAAAAGCTAATCGAACAGTGATGTCACATTCAATCACACCTGGATGAAATAGAACCCTCATCATAATTCTTACCAGGAATGCTAGGCAAGAGTATTCATAGACAAATATATTCGCATTGGTGCAAATTTTCTGAAATATATATTTGTACGTATACAGACACATACCTCCCTTTTAACAAACATAAAACCATCAGTGTCTAGTGAAAACACCTGAGGTGATCAACTGAAAACAGACCCATCATGTTGTTTTCAACATACGGTGATCAAATGAGTTAGACATTAGGTTAATGATGACACATTGACAATAGTGAGAGATGTCTAAGAAACATTAAAAAAATTCTGTCATGATATCAAAAGAGAACAACATATGACCGCTGTAAAAGTCAAAGAAATCAAAAAGACAAAAAGGAACTTGACGGAACATAGATTTGATTACATCTACGGTGACCGTGTGAAGTTATTACTAGTTACAGCATGCACCAGCTATGAAACCAGAATGTACTCTTACCTTCTCATTCTAACACAATGCAGGAATTGTAACAAAGACAAATGACAGAAAAAATATGAGGTAGATGTTAGGGAAGATTCACTTTTAGAGAGCTCAAAGTCATGTTCTGATCATGAACATGAGGGGTGGGAGACTGGCTCAAGGTTGTTATGGCTAAGGGAAAGAGGTACAGAGCCACTAGAGATACAGCGAGGAAATAAGCGAGGCAAGGAGATACGACTGAGACATAGGCCTACTATGAATGTAGAGCAAACCCTATGGGAAAATGTAATCCAAGGTTTCAAAATGCAACATATGTTTGAAGTATATCCAAAACAGTCATAGTGAAAGGAAAATGAATACTAAGGGAGAATGAATTGTAGAGTGAGCTAAGGACAAATGCTTAATTAACTCCCTGAAGACCTGCGCTGTAACCCAAAAACTCTTGATAGCAGTAATTTCACTAATTAGATGGTGGCTATCCATACCTTTCTGAAGTGTAAGAGCATGTCAGGACTTCTTTCACACATTTCAGTGAGGAGGACAACAGAAGTGTGGAGAACACCTTAAGGAGACAAAGAGAAACTAGTTTGAAAACAGCATCCCTGGTGAACCGTAGTAGTTAACAAATTTGCACAAATTTCCTTGCCAATTCCCTGTGAGTGAACATTTTAGCAATGTCACAGCATTGTTACTCAAATAAGGAACAGTCTATGGGGGAAGCTGTTTGTTTGTTCCGTTGTGGTGGTTTATAGTCTGGATTCTCACTCTTAGTAAGTTCCAGTTTAATGCCATTAAGCCCTATTTTAGCACTACAAAAACGACTACAGGTATATATCTAGCATCAACTCTCCAAATCCTTACCTTGACCATTGAGGGGAAAACACAAAACTGACCTTACAATGTTTAGGGGCAACTTCATCTATCAAACTCGTTTAGAAACATATTCGAAGTGATAACACTGGTTCTGACAAGAGCACCGCTTTATAAAGCTGTCAGAACATCAGCCATTGTATTATGACAACCATCAGTGTCTAGTGAAAACACCCGAGGTGATCAATTTAAAACTGAAGGACGCAGCAGCTCCACAGCTCATCAGGACACAGTCATTAATCCAACTCTCGTCACTGAAGGACATTTCAACTGTATAGAGGGCACCAGCCCAATTATCCCTTTGAAGGACACAGCATCCCCATTTTACCTGTGAGTGACCAAACCCAATGCTCTCTGTGCAGGACCCAGTTGCCCCCAGCCCCCGGTTGTCTCACCGTGGTTCTTCTCACTCAGCAGGTTCTTTGTGGCTGGGAGGAACATCTCCATCAGCTCTGGGACCTTCCTGATGACGTGGACTGCACACAACGCCGCCTGGGGAGAAAATTCTAAATGTTTTCAAAGTCCTCAACTATGACGTGCAAGCGCAGACCTGCAAACTTTAAATACTTTTTAATGACTACGGCTTTAGCGTGGCGGCACCCCCGGCTCCCACGACGGTGCACGCGCAACACCCACACTGCTCAAATCATAGGCAAATGCACTTTACCATATAGGGCTATCTTCTGTATACCAACCATACCTTATCACAACACAACTTATTGGCTCAAAACACATCAAGGAAAGAAAGGAATTCCACAAATTAACTTAAAGGTACATCTCTAATTGAAATGTATTCCAGGTGACTACCTAATGAAGCTGGTTGAGAGAATGACAGGAGTGTGCCAAGCTGTCATCAAGGCAAAGGAAGGCTATTTAAAGAATATCAAATATATTTAGATTTGTTTAGTTTTGATGTCTTCACTATTTTTCTACAATGTAGAAAAAAGTAAAAATATGAATCAGTAGATGTTCTAAAACTTTTGAGCGAGAGAGAAATTAAATGAAATTGGTGATCTCAATGACACTCACATTTTTCTAGGTTACATTTTGGGTTTTTTGATTATTCAAATTAATAGGTGTATGTATGTGGATAGTCTAGTAAAAACAAACTGGATCCTTAATTTTGTTTGGGGAGAACATTTAGAATAATTCAATTACAGGATGGAATGTAGTGGTTTAGCTTACTGTAGGCTGTTTGGAATATGAAACAACTGAACTAGGCCTATATCAGTTTGTTTCAGATCTCCATCCCTGACCTCATCCATCAAGGTCTGACTACTAGGCTACCATCAATCAACATGCCTCGTCATTGGTGAACTGATTATTATCACAACATTACCTACTGTTGACATACAGCTGGATCAAGAGGCCAGATCAACAACTGATTATTATCACAACATTACCTACTGTTGACATACAGCTGGATCAAGAGGCCAGATCAACAACTGAGTATTATCACAACATTACCTACTGTTGACATACAGCTGGATCAAGAGGCCAGATCAACAACTGATTATTATCACAACATTACCTACTGTTGACATACAGCTGGATCAAGAGGCCAGATCAACAACTGATTATTATCACAACATTACCTACTGTTGACATACAGCTGGATCAAGAGGCCAGATCAACAACTGATTATTATCACAACATTACCTACTGTTGACATACAGCTGGATCAAGAGGCCAGATCAACAACTGATTAAATCAACATAGGCGTACTAATCTTAACACAGTCTAATATAACTTTCTGTGAAGGACAGTATTAGCAGAACAGCTCTCTCTGCCATGTCTGTTGACTTAACACTAGCCAACTACATTTGTCTTAATGGCGAAGGAGCTAACTACGAAATAATGGTGGTCACGTGCTTGATTAACACATACAATTTTGGAAAATGTATTCACCAAATAGTTCATTATCCATTTTCCCTAGCCTTATTCGTCACACATCAGCGGTATCAACGGACAAAGTGGAGAGCTGCCATTCAGCTCGAGGGAGGAAATTAGTAGACTACTACGACTACAGGGGGCGTGCCGGAATGGAAAGCTAGAGATGTTTTATCCTCGCCAAAGTCCTGATTGGCTCAGCTCCAACTTCAGACGGTTATACCAATAGAAGCGTATTTTAGGGTAGTTTTTCATACCAGCATACTTTGACCTCAAATTGTGTGCAGGTTGGCAGGTCTGCTGACACACATCAAACTAACCACCTGACTAACACTACTTTGTAAAGAGTGAATGTGGGCTAGGTGAGAATGAGGTACCTTTTTCCTCAGGTAGGAGTTGGAGGTTTTGAGCAGCTTCTCCACCTCTCCAGCCAGGTCTCGACACATCTCTGAGGAACCCATGCAGCCCAGGGTGCACAAGGCCAGGCCCTGGACATACTGTGTGCTGTGATTCAGATCACTGAGGAAGGACAGGGGGAAGAATGAGTGGATAGCAGATAATAATAACTTTATATAGTGTATAAAGTAAGAGCTTCACATCATAAAATAAAAGTACTAGCAAAGAAATAAAGACTGGAGGAAGGAGAATGAAAAAAAGATAATTAATTAAAAATCATACATTAAAAGCATCTTTATAAAAGTGTGTCTTCAACAGGGATTTAAAAATAGGCACTGAATCTGAAAGCCTGATCTCTGGCAGACCATTCCAAAGTCTAAGGGTCTTAATGGCAAATGCCCGGTCTCGTTTCGTTTTCAACTTAGACTTTGGAATGTGGCTGTGTCTCCGTTCATAGGGAGATAACAGATCAGAGATATAGGATGGCGCTGAGATGTAGAAGAGAAAGAGGAAAGATAGATAGACAGGGAGAGGTGGGTGAAAAGGGAAGATGAAGGATAGAGCAGGGGAGACAGGAAAGAAGAAAAATGTGCATGAGAGCAAGAGATCGAGAAAAAGACGCAACAGCTGATCCGGCAGGTTATGGGGCTGTTTCCATATCCAACATCAGAAGTGCACGCTGCTGACGAGAGCACCACTCATGAGTAACAATTCTGGCAGTAACAGAATACTGCCATTGGTGCACATCACCACCTCCTGCAGCACAGCTCTCATCTCTACACTACAAATAATTGTATGTATGTAGCCAATGCGGTTCTGGCCTGCCTTACTTCTTGATGCAGTTTGTCATTAGTAGATGGACGTCCTGCCTCTCATCCAACAGTAGCATGGCTCCCAGGTACCCTATCCGCTTGTCAGTGAACTTCTGGGACGCAATCAACTTCAGGCACTCAAGCTGGAAAACAAAACTCAAATCAATTTGAATGTCCCATGCGCCAAATACAACAGTGAAATGCTTACTTACACACCCTTAACCAAAAGGTTTATTTATTTTTCCCCTAAAAGCATTAAGTAGAAAATGTAAAATAAAAGTAACAAATTATTAAACGGCAGCAGTAAAATAACAAGCGCGCCTATATACAGGGGGTACCGGTACAGAGTCAATGTTTGGGGGCACTGGTTCGTCGAGGTAATATGTACATGTAGGTAGAGTTAAAGTGACTATGCATAGATTATAAACAGACAGTAGCAGCAGCGTAAGAGGGGTATGGGTAGCCCTTTGATTAGCTGTTCAGGAGTCTCAAGAGGCTTGGAAGTAGAAGCTGTTAAAAAGCCTTTAGGACCTCGACTTGGCGCTCTGGTACCGCTTGCCATGCGGTAGTAGAGAGAACAGTCTATGACATGGGTGACTGGAGTCTTGGGACAATTTTTAGGGCCTTCCTCTGACACCGCCTGGTATAGAGGTCCTGGATGGCAGGAAGCTTGGCCCCAGTGATGTAATGGGCCGTACGCACTACCCTCTGTAGTGCCTTGCGGTCGGAGGCCGAGCAGTTGCCATACCAGGCAGTGATGCAACCCGTCTGGATGCTCTCGATGGTGCAGCTGTAGAACCTTTTGAGGATCTGAGGACTCATGCCAAATCTTTTCAGTCTCCTGAGGGGAAAAGGCTTTGTTGTGCCCTCTTCACAACTGCCTTAGTGTGTTTGGACCATGATAGTTTGTTGGTGATGTGGACACCAAGGAACTTCAAGCGCTCAACCTGTTCCACTACAGCCCTGTCGATGAGAATGGGGGCGTGCTCGGTCCTCCTTTTCCTGTAGTCCACAATTTGTCTTGATCACGTTAAGGGAGAGGTTGTTGTTCTGGCACCACACAACCAGGTCTCGGACCTCCTCCCTATAGGCTGTCTCATCGTTGTTGGTGACCACTGTTGTGTCATCGGCAAAATTGATGATGGTGTTGGAGTCGTGCCTGGCCATGCAGTCATAGTAATCCGTTCACAAAACTGCTCTCTTCAGCAAGAGACACATTCACTGCCAGAAACAACAAGACAGTCACAGATGTTGGTTAATAAATTAAGAACATAGTGTTATTTTTAAACATACCTGCCCAAAGTGCGCTGGGTAGCCCAGCATGTGCATGTAGAGTAGCTTAGCCACATTTCTACAGCGGTAAGTGTTGTCTTCCTCTCTGAAGGACGAGCGTATGGCAGCACACTCTTTCTGGATCATCTCACGCTCCTCTGCCTGGGTCCGAGCCGTCCGGATGGTCCGGATCAGCTCCCGCAGTCTGATCGGCGCTGGCATCCTCTGGAAAACACGGAGAAACTAAACATGTTGGCACAGGGGGCCTTGGTGAAGGGAAGGCACTGGCTGGGCGAGAGCCAACTGCTGCACTTTTTTTTTTAAACAAGGGCCATACTGCAAAGTCACATTCTAATCTGACAACCGGTAGATGAAAGTAGACCTATGTTATTCTGAAAGTATGGAAAAAATGACAATAAGATCAGTAACTTTTTTGTTTCTCAAACATTTGTATTGCTTATGGCGTTACTACAGACGTAAAATGTAAATAAAGAAGACAAATCCATTAACATGAATGCCTGGGCCGATGTGGGTCCACAGAGTGTCTGTCTTCATGCATTTCTGAGTTAAAGTGCAAGTAGCTGGGGGGCTAGTAAAATCACCTGACCACCACTTCTGTCTAGCTCATTATAGTTATCATTAGGAAGCCATGGGTGTTCACTCATTCTATAAGATAGATGTATACTCTTGTAATTGTATTTTTGGCAGCCTATGTGATTATAAATATTTGAATAGCAAATTAGCATTGTTCTGTGAGTACACCCTCAAATGTGACAAGGACATGGAGAATTCCTTGCTCAGAAGCTTGTGAAGAGAGCACTAAGGTTTCAAACCAGTGGAGGGTGATTAAATATTGAAGGGGCACATGCTTGGAGGTGAGATAACATTCTCCAGTATTTACATGCAGCCACACAGACGAATAATAACAGGAGCACAGTGCCCCAGTTCTAAAACATCAGCCAGGTACAGACCTGGCAAACACAAGAGAACTCACAGTACCGTGCCTCTACGATGTTACTAATGTACTCCCATTCTAACAACAACGCTGCTCCATGAGAGGATGCATTCAGAATGAAATGATTAGACAAGCATATAATCTCTCACCCCATTAATGATGTGTCCGACTCAGAGATAGAGGGATTTGATTTGTTTTTATAGGTAGGCGGCAAGATGATAATGACAAATACACTGTCCTACTTCCTATTTGATAAGTAGACTTCCTGTGTGTTCTAACACTCACCATCAATCGAGTTCACATTGGTCGTCCCAAAGCCTGTGGTCTCAGAGGCCGGCAAGGTAAAGCAGGTTGCTTGTCCTGCACATTGACCACCTAGTCTGTATGTGCACACTACCACAATCCAGTGACCTCTGGTCAAGAAGAAGCAGCCCGCATGTTGGATCTGTGCACTAGTTGACTAAATTGGTCTCATGCCCATTTCAGAGGATCAAATATACAAACAGGTAAATGAGACCTTGACTGTAAGTCAAGAGTACAGTATGAAGATTGGAGAAGCAGTTTTAGCCTATAGAAATCCCCGATCACACTTGTAGGCGATGTCATGAAAAATTTGGCTAGCTAAGCTCATGAGCAGAAATGCGTCGTCGGGTCTAACAGTCATCTCGCGCCGAACTGCGCATGTGCAGGCCGTCAAGTCAAAGTCACCCCTTCGATATAAAAGTAGTTTGACGAAAATGAAAAAGCTGTCAGTTTGTCACTTTCACGAGATTGGAATAACAACATGTTCAACTACTTAAGACATTTACTAGAATCTAGGTTGCCTTTAGACTTTGAGAAAATTAACAACCAAGGAAGATTCACTTCTCTCATTTAATTTTCAAACCACCGCCTGGTCTGTTTGGTCCGTTTTGCAAGCGTTCCCGAAGTCTCACGATGTTGCGCCTCTGGGTTTAGAAACTCTACGTTTAAACCCTGCAGGAATTAGTTGGGTAAATGGTGGATGAGCACTGAGCTGCATCACAATCCTTCATGAACTGTCTGCTAGTGAGGATGAGCCCAGCGGTGGTGTGAGAGCAATCCGGAAACAGAGAGAAAGGATTGCTCTCTTGGCAGTTAAGAGAGCGAGACAAAATTGCTCAATAGGCTTTTGGCCTTAAAGATTCAGTAAAAAGAAAGTAGTAATACAAACTGTCACAATGAGAGACCGTGGAAGGGGAAACTATGAATGTGTAATAACTGCACATGAAACACAGACGCCAAGTCATAGGAAGTGATTCGTACAACAAGAGACCAACAGATCTCAGCATTCCAAAGGCACAATGTCATTGGGTGTGCTAAACAAACTCTACTTCCTGCTTTTAGAAACCCCTATAGCACTGACACGTTTGACTTTCAACACCTGAGTTAAAGCAATGAACACTGCAGCCTACCCTCTATTGTAGTGCATTCAGGAAGTGTACACTTACAGTACTACAGCAGAGTGACAGAGTATGTAAGAGAAACCCTGGGCAGGCTGGAGTGGGCAGAACAAGGTCAAGGGCCTGGCACCAGCAGTGGGTCTGGAGGAGGCCTTGTTTATTGCAGTAAAGGGCCTGGTGAGAGGGGTGTGTGTTAATGCACCACCACCACAACAGGGGATCCATCACGCGCCACTATGCCAGGAACAAAGAGAGTAAGTTATTACCGCTGGCTCCTGCGTGCGGAGAAGAGGTGCTTTATGACTTCCCATCTCAAAAGATGCACGGCTCTTATCGGTTAGCATGGATAGCATAATTGCGACGTTACAGCAAGAGGGACGACAGTAATTAGTTGCTGAACAAAGCCATTTTCTGCATCAAGCCACCTCAGAGCTGATGCTGAAAAAATAATGCACTTGCTAAAAATGTACAGAGCAGAGACTCTCTTAGAACTAGGGAAAATATAAAGGCTGGTGTTGTACACACAAAAAGGTCCAACAGAGAACAGACAATCCAATTAATAACACCAGTTATGTTATCATCACATCAAAGACTTTTTCCAAATCCACGGTATACAGTATTACTTTAAGTGCACACAAATGGTGCTATTTCTATAAAAAAAAAAAATAATAATTTAGGCAACATGAATCTTAATCCAGGAGGGGATTGTTTGTCCCTGCTATAACCAAGAAGCTTGATCTTGACATCTAGCCACTTAGAAAACTAAATGCATAGCTGGAGCTCTGAGCTGGATATAACCTCAATTTGGCACGTCTTAGATAATTAATTTACACTCACCGGACAGTTTATTCCAGAACAGCCTGAATTATTTGGGGTATTCGACAGGGTGTCAAACATTCCACAGGGATCACGCAGATGCTGCAGATTGGACGACGGTCCAGTCATGCTGCGAACAGCCAGTTCAAAATCTCCCCAAAGATGCTCAATTGGGTTGAGGTCTGGGGACTGTGCAGGACACTCAAGTAAACTGAAATTGTACTGCTTTCCCAGATGCCAATCTGAACACCACTGTTGTACTGCGCTGCTATTCGTCCGTTTGTGGCCCACCTGCTAGCTTGCATGATTGTCATTCTCCTTTGACATCTCATCAACAAGAGGTTTTCCCCCACAGGGCTGCCGTTGACTGGATGTTTTTTTGTTTGTCACAATGAGACACTACCGTTTCTGGATACTGGATCGGGCCCGCCTGGCACCGTTGATCGCACAATGCTCAATGTTGCTAAAGTCACTTGTTTTGCCCATTCTAACATTCAATCGAACAGTAACTGAATGCCTCCTTTACATAGGAAGCCACGGCCACATGACTCACCGTCTGTAGGATCGATCCAGTTTCGGGAACAGGGTGGTGTACCTAATAAAAACTGGCAGGTGAGTATAGTTGTGTGTGTATATATATATATATAAATAAATAAATAAATAAATAAAACACACACAGGGCACAATATATGAATGCACCCATGCAGCCCCTGAGAAAAATGTCAGGTCGAGTCAGCTGCACCGTGGCGTAAGGCTGGGCGATCAAATTAATTTGCATGTACAGTAAAAGTACATGGTTTACATACACCTTAGTCAAATACATTTAAACTCAGTTTTCACAATGGCTGACATTAAATCCAAGTAAAAATTCCCCGTCTTAGGTCAGTCAGGATCACAACTTTATTTTAACAATGTGAAATGTCAAAATAATAGTAGAGAGAATTATTTATTTCAGCTTTTATTTCTTTCATCACATTCCCAGTGAGTCAGAAGTTTACATGCTACCAAATACTAATTGAGTGTATTGCCTTTAAATTGCTTAACTTGGGTATCTTTCCACAAGCTTCCCACAATAAATTGGGTGAATTTTGTCCCATTCCGTCTGACAGGGCTGGTGTAACTGAGTCACGTTTGTAGGCCTCCTTGCTCACACGCCTTTTCAGTTCTGCCCACAAATTTTCTATGGTATTGAGTAGAGGTCGACCGATTATGATTTTTCAACGCCGATACCGATTATTGGAGGACCAAAAAAAGTTGATACGAATAATCAGACGATTTAAAAAAAAATTGATTTGTAATAATGACAATTACAACAATACTGAATGAACACTTATTTTAACTTAATATAATACATCAATAAAATCAATTTAGCCTCAAATAAATAATGAAACATGTTCAATTTGGTTAAAATAATGCAAAAACAAAGTGTTGGAGAAGAAAGTAAAAGTGCAATATGTGCCATGTCAAAAAGCTAACATTTAAGTTCCTTGCTCAGAACATATGAAAGTTGGTGGTTCCTTTTAACATGAGACTTCAATATTCCAAGGTAAGAGGTTTTTAGGTTGTAGTTAATATAGTATTTATAGGACTATTTCTCTCCACACCATTTGTATTTCATATACAGTGGGGAGAACAAGTATTTTTCTCCAAAAGATATGAACTTTGTCCCAATGTGCAAACCGTAGTCTGGCTTTTTTTATGGCAGTTTTGGAGCGGTGGCTTCTTCTTGCTGAGCGGCCTTTCAGGTTATGTCGATATTGGACTCATTTAACTGTGGATATAGATACTTTTGTGCCCGTTTCCTCCAGCATCTTCACAAGGTTCTTTACTGTTGTTCTGGGATTGATTTGCACTTTTCGCATCAAAGTACATTCATCTCTAGGAGACAGAACGCTTCTCCTTCTTGAGCGGTATGACGGCTGCGTGGTCCCATGGGGTTTATACTTGCATACTATTGTTTGTACAGATAAACGTGGTACCTTCAGGCATTTGGAAATTGCTCCCAAGGATGAACCAGACTTGTGGAGGTCTACAATTATATTTCTGGGGTCTTGGCTGATTTCTCCCATGATGTCAAGCAAAGAGGCACCGTGTTTGAAGGTAGGCCTTGAAACACATCCACAGGTACACCTCCAATTGATTCAAAAGATTTCAATTAGCCTATCAGAAGCTTCTCAAGCCATGACATCGTTTTCTGGAATTTTCCAAGCCGTTTAAAGGCACAGTCAACTTAGTGCATGTACACTTCTGACCCACTGGAATTGTGATACAGTGAATTAAAAGTGAAATAATCTGTCTGTAAACAATTGTCGGAAAAATTACTTGTGTCATGCACAAAAGATGCCCTAACCGACTTGCCGAAACTATAGTTTGTTAACAAGAAATTTGTGGAGTGGTTGAAAAAACGAGTTTTAATGACTCCAACCTAAAAGTCTATGTAAACTTCTAACTTCAACTGTACATTATACATGATTCACATTCAATTTCTAATAATTTAAAAAAATTAATAGCATTTTCATAGACCTGAAAGCCACTTTAGTGATGGCAAAAAAGCAGGTTAAACTATTGTTGTTATAAAATGTGGGTTTTATGGTCGTGGAAGGCTTAAAGTTGGCTTGTGAAGTTCTACCAAGGCTCTCAATTCATTAGATTATCGCTGACTGTTTGACCTTTAATTGTATAACAAAAGCGTATTTAGATTTTTTTTTTTAAATGGTTGTTCAAAATAAAGGATTTGGCTATACATCTATTGCTGACAGGTGTTTAAATACGGACTGTTTTTCATGGTATGGGATAGACCCCTTAGTTCCAGTGAAGGGAAATCTTAAAGCTATAGCATACAGTGACATTCTAGACAATTCTGTGCTTCAAATTTTGTGGCAACAGTTTGGGGAAGGCCCAGTCCTGTTTTAGCATCACAATGGCCCTGTGCACAAAGCAAGGTCCATACAGCAAAGGTTTGTCGAGATCAATGTGGAAGAACTTGACTGGCCTGCAGAGAGCCCTAACCTCAACCCCATCGAACACTTGTGAATTGGAACGCCACCGACGAGACAGGCCTAATTGCCCAACCTCACTAATTCTCGTGGCTGAATGGAAGCAAGTCCCCGCAGCAATGTTCCAACATCTAGTAGAAAGCCTTCCCAGAAGAGTGGAGGATGTTACAACAGCAAAAGGGGGACCAACTCCATATTAATGCCCATGATTTTGAAATTAGATGTTTGACAAGCAAGTGTCCACATAATCAATGGAAATCAAATGTATCAATCCATGGAGGTCTGGATTTGGAGTCACACTCAAAATTAAAGTGGAAAACTACACTACAGGCTGACCCAACTTTGATGTAATGTCCTTAAAACAAGTCAAAATGAGGCTCAGTAGTGTGTGTGGCCTCCACGTGCCTGTATGACCTCCCTACAATGCCTGGGCATGCTCCTGATGAGGTGGCGGATGGTCTTCTGAGGGATCTCCTCCCAGACCTGGACAAAAGCATCCGCCAACTCCTGGACAGTCTGTGGTGCAGTCTGTTGGTGGATGGAGCGAGACATGATGTCCCAGATGTGCTCAATTGGATTCAGGTCTGGGAAACGGGCATCAATGCCTTCTGCTGACACACTCCAGCCACATGAGGTCTAGCATTGTCTTGCATTAGGAGGAACCCAGGGCCAACCGCACCAGCATATGGTCTCACCAGGGGTCTGAGGATCTCATCTCGGTACCCAATGGCAGTCAGGTTACCCTGGCGAGCACATGGAGGGCTGTGCGGCCCCCCAAAGAAATGCCACCCCACAGCATGACTGACCCACCGCCAAACCGGTCATGCTGGAGGATGTTGCAGGCAGCAGAACGTTCTCCACGGCGTCTCCAGACTCTGTCACGTCTGTCACATGTGCTCAGTGTGAACCTGCTTTCATCTGTGAAGAGCACAGGGCGCCAGTGGCTAATTTGCCAATCTTGGTGTTCTCCGGCAAATGCCAAACGTCCTGCACGGTGTCGGGCTGTAAGCACAACCCCCACCTGTGGATGTCAGCCCTCATACCACCCTCATGGAGTCTGTTTCTGACCGTTTGAGCAGACACATGCACATTTCTGGCCTGCTGGAGGTCATTTTGCAGGGCTCTGGCAGTGCTCCTCCTGCTCCTCCTTGCACAAAGGCGGAGGTAGCGGTCCTGCTGCTGGGTTGGTGCCCTCCTACGGCCTCCTTCACATCTCCTGATGTACTGGCCTGTCTCCTGGTAGCGCCTCCATGCTCTGGACACTACGCTGACAGACACAGCAAACCTTCTTGCCACAGCTCGCATTGATGTTCCATCCTGGATGAGCTGCACTACCTGAGCCACTTGTGTGGGTTATAGACTCCGTCTCATGCTACCACTAGAGTGAAAGCACCGCCAGCATTCAAAAGTGACCAAAACATCCCCACCTGCAGAACCACTCCTTTATTGGGGGTGTCTTGCTAATTGCCTATAATTTCCACCTGTTGTCTATTTCATTTGCACAACAGCATGTGAAATTTGTCAATCAGTGTTGCTTCCTACATGGACAGTTTGATTTCACAGAAGTGTGATTGACTTGGAGTTACATTGTGTTGTTTAAGTGTTCCCTTTATTTTTTTGAGCTATATATATATATATATATATATAAGATTTAGGCCATATCGCCCAGCCCTACCGTGGAGTCTGGAGGAAATTAAATAGATCAAGGAAGGTGCAGAGAAAGGAGCATAGTTGCACGAGCCAGTATGTTGATAATGTAAGAATTCACTGTGATCAAAGTGCAACGGAAGGTCAGTGCACATTCCAGAAGAGCAGGGGGACTCTGACTCCCTCTCTTCCATTACCATTCAAACGGAAACTGGGCAGCATAGATGAGAACCCATGGTAAACCGTCATGGCTAAGAGGTGTTCTTCTTAGGCACAACGCATTAGCCATCTCCGTCACTCCCAGAAAGCACAAGAAAGTACAATTAACTGCAACAAGTAATTCACACCCATCATTCACATCATAGTCCAGCAATCTGTTTGAATGCATGAACCATTAACATACATTCAGGCCTGTCACCTAGGCTTAATGACTCGAGCAAAACAAAGGCTTATATTTCCTGTGACAAGTAACCAAAGGCCCCAATCAGCCTGTGTGCTCCTAAGTGTGCGCACACAACAAATATGGAAAATCCAGTCTCTGCTAGACTAACAAAGACTTATGAAATGTCTGTTCTACTACAATAATGCAATAACTTTTATAAGCACACATTTTATTAATTACAACATGTAAGACATGATATTTTCTTTATTATGTCCCCAAAAGCTGGCACAAAAGACGCATTTGGTCTCGACAGAGGACGGGTTGAGCACAATAGGTGGATTAGGAAGACCATAGGTGGAGAAAGTTTGCACTTGCTGAACTGTTGAGCAGCAGCCACCAAAGACACACTCACCAACATCAGTTTTGCTCAGCCTTACTCTCCCAGGACAAAAACAGTACTGTTTGGCTGTGTGGCCACGCTACAGATTTTAGCCCCGCTATATTTCACAGGAGCTTGAACAGCCAACAAGCCAAAAACATTTATGTCAAATGCAATGACTGACGTGAGGCATTATCCTATCAATTAGAGGGGGAGGATCTCAAACTCCCCTGAACTTATTCCTGTTCCAGTTGAATTAGGCTATTGTCCTCCACATGCATACTGATGCATTTGATCATGTTATTTAAGACTGCTTTGGGCACAAAATGGGCATAAAGGAAGACATAATAATTATATAGTGAATGTTATCAACACCCTCATATAGCCACAGAAGGGATCATATCTGACACCAACTGTGCCAGATTTCCTGTGTGAATAGAACTACCCATTCCTCTCCTGAGCCTTTGGAAGATACACAAGCCTGCAGAGCCTAGCAACCAGTGGCAAGAGAAAACAACCTCAACACACGGAAGAGTCCACTGGGGACATAGGCTACTAAATTTCCAATGTCCAGAATCCAGAGACAACGCACACCATCAATGAGGCTCTTTCCAATTGAGCAACTGGAGTGTGCCACAATTTACTTCCTCCTTAACCAAAGTTGTGCAGATGAAGTTCATTAAGCTACAGAAACAATTCTGAAGCCACCATTGTAGAGGGACAGCTCCTTTCAACACAATATCCCAGCATATTGTTCTCTTTGACACTCATTTTGCTGTCACTGCTCAGCCAAGCTCTCACCGAGATATTTAATTGGTTGTGTTTTTATTTTACTAGGCAAGTCAGTTAAGAACACATTCTTATTTACAATGACGGCCTACCAAAATATATCCTGTGGGGACAGGGGCCTTGGATTAAAAATATATAATATAAGGACAAAACATGCATCACAACACTACATAAAGAGACCTGCAACAATAACACAACATAACAGCACAAAACATGGTACAAACATAATTGGGCACAAACCACAGCACAAAGGGCAAGAAGCTAGAGACAATGCATCACACAAAGCAGCCACAACTGTCAGTAAGAGAGTCCATGATTGAGTCTGAATGAAAAGATCGAGTTACCTCCATTCCAACAAAAAAACAATTCTGCAAGTAGTATGACAGAACATTTACACAAAACATTGGACCTACATGGTTTAGCCAAGTATTGGCCTACCAATATATGTGTGTACTGTAGACAGAAAGCTTTCATTGAATAGGCTGAAAATGCAGGTACAAACATGGGCACTTTTCAGCTGGTTTAATGCAAATACAAAGAACATGCAATGAAAAAAGCAAGTCTTTGAGTATATGACACTGATGTTGACTTCTGGAGAATCGACTGACAGCAAGCTCAAATAAACAACCCAATGGCTGTAATGGCACATAAATAGCCTAATAATCACAACCAGTATGTGAGTATTGTAGCTAACGTTAGCAGTTAACGTTAAGTGGCAACAATACTATAGTTGCTAGCTAGCTTAAGTAACGTTAGTAACCTTGACTTCATTACAACCACGTAGAAACATTTACACCCAAGCTAGGTATAACACACACCTTATTTGAAGCGTGGGTATACGTTACAGTTCAACTTGAACACATCATGGTATTGCTCTAGCTAAGTTTTCGTTAGCTAGCTACTTAGCTAACATAATTGGCTAGCTAAAGTAGTTAGCTAGGTAACTTACACGTCGGTACCAATGGTCGGTATATAGCTACATTCCGCATACCGAGTAGCTGGCTAGCTAGTAACGCGTTAGCTCGGTAGGGTGGTTAGCTTGCTACGGTAGATCACAAGCCCACGGAAAGGGAGTTAAATTGCTAGTCATCTCGTGAACACAATAGTTTACGAACATTTAACCACACCTGTCAAATATATTATGCATTGTCACGTTACCACTAGTTAGCATTGGCACTAATAAGCTAGCAATCTAACGTCCGAGCAGAGGCCATTTCAGGGCGAGCATGGCACAATTACAGATTTCTAATTTCTCAGACATAAGTAAACCCTTTTAGCAAGTGGACATACAGAGCATAGCTAGATAGCTAGCTACGCAATCACGAAGAGGCCTTCATCGCACTGACTTAGCTAGCAGGTTAGCTAGCTAGTAGGATTAGCTAACAACTAGTTAGTTACCTTGCCCTACATACCTACCGGTAGATCTATTTTCAGTTACACAGCAAATAACCAAATGTAATGTTGACATACATTGAAGGCAAGTAAAAGTTCAGTATAAAAACAGATTCTAAGGTTAAAAGATCGCACAAGTACAGATCAGGTAAGCATACCAGCTAGCCGACACCAGGCTAACGCTTCTCTGACAGACAACCCCCCCGGTACACTGGCTGGTTAGCGCAGCCTCACTTCCGATCATGTAGCGCCAATATGGATTATTGTCACCGCGGTTTAAGACAAAGTCGTGCTGATTTTTCAGCTATTATCAAAATAAACAACTCTGTTTAACTGACATAGTTGTATAAAGTTATACTCACTATCCGTATTGATACCAGAAAATAGCTGGAATCTTCTCTATTTGCGACGGAGGGAGGAACAGACCAGACATTCAAAATGGTGGCTCTCCAAGCCTCAGCACTTCTACCGCAGGCGGAGGGTTACACCGAAAAAAATCAAAACTTAAACGTTTGTGGAATGAGAAAGGAATGAAGACCTCAAACAGGCGAGCGCGCAAATTATTTACAGAACTCTCAATTAGCTAGCAAATCCACCAGCCTCGACACTGCTATGTGATATTTGAGTGAGTAACATGGGTTGCTGGTATGTATGTAAGCATTTTGGTTATACGAACATGTTTATTTTACCACTGCAATAATGCTATAGCTAGTAGTAGCTAGCTAAATAACCCATTAGCTAGCATATGCCTGCCTTTCTAGCTGCACTTGTGAGACGTTTAGAGATATTAATGCACGCTTCGAGTATTGGTATTATAGCACGCAACAGTCTGATTATTTTTGCTTGGCTGGTGTTCTACCTAGCTAGGTAGCTATTTGTTGTATCTTATTTTGTTGTATTTAGATGTGTCCGAAATGTGCGGATGAGTAATATTGTCTTTCAACGTCGTGCTGCGGTTCGCACACCTCACCTCGTGGCGGACAGTGATGACGTCAACATGTAATGTTATGACATTTGTAATTTTGTGAGGTGTGTGGGCTCCATCTAGTGTACTTTAATGACAATTCCGCACTAAGTTCAATCAGGACATGGGCTTCATCGTAGCTTATTTTTTTAATTAAGTATACATTTCTTTCTGCCATCTGAAAATATACTGTACATAGATTGAATAGGAACAACTGGAGGGGTGTTTGAACCAGCGTCACCAAGTTTCAGACTAGCGAGCACACTACTACATGTGCCATAGAGGTCCAGACCGCTTGGCAGAAGCAATAGTACACGCCCATACTTCGAGGCACTATATTCTCCAGAAAATATAGTATCCCATGCACAAACCAGAATGTGAACAGGGGAAAACTTCCATCAAAGGCCAGAGAAATCATGGGTTTCCCACTGCTGGTACCAGTAGTGTAGGTGCCCTAACCCAACACCTAATAACCTCATCAAAAGAGTTTAGGATCTCTTGGCCTAATGGCAAGGTCCCAGGTACCACTCTGACTTTGCTACACTGGTGTCAGAAATGGGATGTCCCTGATTGCGCCTGTGCCCCAAGGGTGCAGGCACGGGGAACTAGAGAAGTGCAAGCCAGACTATTCAAATGAAGGGTGTAGCTACCTTACGATTCTGATCTCTTAGTGTAACAGCTAAAGTGTTTTGACAGTCGCAAACCACCCAGCTGCAAGCCCGGCCAGTTGGGACTTCCCTTCTCCAAAATCGGAGAAAACAGCTGGAGCAGGTTTTGAACCAGCAATGCTGTGGTTATGGGGTGAATCGAGTGTAGTACCACCTGTAAAGACCTCTTGGTAGAGGCTGAAGTGCACGACGTGCCACGTAATGTTGGAGATAGCGCAGACTGATTTTGCAACAGGCATTGATTCAGTTGGTGTAAATTGTGTTACTTTTGAGGGGCTTTGTGTATATAGGCCTATTTAAAATTCACAATATTAAAATTGTCAGTGTGTTTTAAAATCACCTAACATACAGCCTAAAATCCTTTAAAAAATATGTAACATTAAAATATTATGATATATGAAATGAGTGAAAGAAGTAGGCTCAATGTATTATTGTTGGCAGTTGACAGAAGTTCACTGCTCCTATGTCATTACAGGTTATCTACCCTCAAATGTTTTGAACATCCCACAATGCCGTGCACATTTTGTGAACATAGATAACAGCTGTGCCTGTGGGACGAAAATCAAGACCATACCAAGGTCTGGGAGGCAGTCCGAGATTGTTTGCTAAGATGGATGACGAGGAGACCTGGCTGATGATTGTGGCACATTTTGGGAGCATGGAGAGGCCGGAGATAGCCAGACTACTAAATTGGGCTAAGGAACAGAAGATGGGTATTGGAAAAAGGCCATTAGTGCGTGTTCTGCAAGCAGTACTGTGGCATGAGCGTGGTGAATGGATAGACAGAGTGATTTGAATTTGTGCTTCAGTAAGGTTGGCTTCTTAGCATTGATTGCCATGGTTATAAATTGTACTGCAGAAATGGAATGTATATCACAGAAAGTAGATGTTGTGGTGGCAGTACTTGGGTGTATAAGGTTTTACTGTGGAAGAGATACAAGGTGTGTTGAACGAGAGTCCTGTCCTCCCAAGCCGTCAAACTATTGGATGGAAGTTTCCCCCTGTTCACATTCTGGTTTGTGCATGGGATCCTGGTGTAGGATCAGTTAGGGTCAAAGTAGTGGAATGGGGTGGTGATTTAAAAAAACAAATAAAAAAAAAGTTAATGGGTGTAGGGTTAGTAGGTGGTTAATTTTTATTTATTCCCCCAACCCCTTTTTTTGTATCACAAAAATGTACATGATCGACCACACACTACCGCACAGTAGATGGCGGCATGCGCAAACAAAATGTGCGAACTTCATTATAACCGAAGAAGAAGAAGCTGTGCCTATGTATCGTTGCAGTGCATTGGCAAAGCTACAGCAACGCAGGATTGTAGCTGCTCGGGGCTGCTGAGCAAATAACATCTCAGTCCGGGTTGGATAGGACCCTATCGCAGTTTCTATCATTTGAAAAATATATCTAGATCGACTGGAGAGTGCTTTAAATTGAAGTGAATCAGATTGTAACCAGGCCATTTGTGTTTTAATTTTTTTTTAGGCTATTTTGTATTCATTTAAATGACCCCGACTCTCACCAATGGTGTAAGCTGTGTTCATCTCTGCCTGGGTAGACCATTTTGATCAACTGGTATTTGATATTTATTTTAAATAATTTAAGTGTTATTGTTGTACTCTCGGAAGGGAGTCCCTTTACGGAATACAGCTGGATTGCTTAGGGGAATCTTCAAATCTGTCTGGGCTAGGAGGAGATTCGATTTTTTTCCAACCGGGAGTGGGGGATAATATGTCCAGGCGAAAACAGAACAACCCCTTCAAAGTTAATTGTAGGTATCTAAGATATTGTAACTGCCATTTTTACTTGTTGAAAAGTAGTGAGGAGGATAATTTCCATCCATCTAACTAGACGATTGTTTTTGCCACGGTTGCAATTGTGAACTGCAAGACAATGTGTCAATCACCATCTTTGATACAAGCCCCTGATACAATGTTTTAGTTCAACCTATGTGGCGCGACTGCAATATTTTAATAATTTTGATGATACATTGAATCAACGCGCGTGACACTGACGACTCTCTGCATCTTTGAGCCAAACAAATTATCATTAACCATTATTAGGCTACTAATACTTTGATATTCATATTTGTATGGAGATGACAACCTCACAATTGCATGCGCAGGTCGTTTTCTCTGAGGGAAACTATTCAGATAGTTATTTCCATGTGTTTACCGGAGCTTATGTTGGTGGGTTTTAAGAAGATTCTTTGATTGAGACGGCATGAAAACCTGCTGTGGCATGCTGGTCCCTGTTTTCAACTCTTGTTTTGAGAGTATGATATAGCCTACCAATGCAAGTAATGTTAGTATTGAGAGTAGGACAGATTTCACCCTTATTGGTCTCAGAATCCATTTAAGATGTTGTCCCTCGTAAAATGTCAGTTTAAACTAGGTACAACATGCTTTTGCTTTGAGTGTACTTTCTGTTTCTCTGGATAAGCTCTCCACATTGACATCTTAGATTCAGATACAGAACCAGTACAGCCAGTGGAGAATAGCAATGTCGGTCATACTACTGGCACTGTCAATGCCTGTGGCCACTAAAACAGTTTTATTTCTCTATTTTTAAGTTTGTTCCATGAGTGCTGTTGTCTCTGTCATAGTCACCAGCTTAGGGGAGGGTGTTTTTCAGTGTCACTGACTACTTTAGCTACTCTGGCTATCTGCAAGCACCATTCCTCCAATTCCAATGGGAGACTACTCCAGAGCTGGTATAGTCTAGGTACCACAGGTTTGGTAGCTGTGTAGTTGCCTGACAAACATTTCTACTGATGGTAATGATGATGTCCTTTTCCTATGCATGTTAAAAGGCCAAACTGAGAGCATGATGTATTGGCCTGCTGATCCTTCATAGTGTAGGCTACTGGATGCCTGAGGATCCACCCAAGGGGATCGAACCCAACGATACAGTGAGGTCCTTTTCAAAATAAAATGTTATTGGTTACATACACATTGTTAGCCGACGTTAATGTGAGTGTAGCGAAATGCTTGTGCTTCTAGTTCCGACAATGCAGTATATCTAACAAGTAATCTAACAAATTCACAACTACCTTATACGCACAAATGTAAAGGGATGCATACGAATATGTACATATAGATATATGGATGAGCGATGGCCTTGCGGCACAGACAAGATGCAGTAGATGGTATAGAATAAAGTATATTCATATGAGTTGAGTAATGTAGGATAACATTATTCAAGTTGTGTTATTTAAAGTGACTAGTGATACCTTTTTATTAAGTCCATTTATTAAAGTGGCCAGAGATTTGAGTCAGTATGTTGGCAGCAGCCTCTATGTTAGTGGTGGCTGTTTAACAGTCTGATGGTCTTGAGATAGAAGCTGTTTTTCAGTCTATTGGTCCCAGCTTTGATGCACCTGTACTGGCCTTGCATTCTGGATGATAGAGGGGTGAATAGGCAGTGACTCAGGTGGTTGTTTTCCTTGATGATCTTTTTGGCCTTCCTGTGACATCGGGTGCTGTAGGTAGGTAGGTGTGTTGAAATCCGTATTGCGCTAATGACCTCAATAATCCCTATGTGCTAATAACAGCATCTGTTACGGGAAACAGTAACACAGTAAGGATGCATTGTGTTTCTCGACTTATTGGTCCATAGAACTCCTTTGTTCAAACACAGTATAATACAACACACATTATCAATCCTAAGGTGTTTTTTGGGGGGCTTCTACAGTGATGTCTACAAGCATCACGTACTACTTCTGACTGATAGTTATGAAATAACAACTGTCTTTTTTATTACCCTCAGAATGAACCAGACCTTCACACTTTCCTATGACCACATACAGTTGGTGCAAGACAAATTCACACACATACCACAGCTTATAAAATGACAATTGGCCATTTTCTTAACCCACCATCGAATTAAACATTATTATAATCCTTAAAAGTGATGTGAAATGTCCCTCGATGTAGAGCACAGACATTACCAGCATGGGAAAACTAATCAGATAGCCTGTCTGAGCCAAATGTGGCTGGGGTAGCGGGAAAGCATAGCAGCTCTGTTAGAAGTCTCATTAGCCCTGAAAGGGTTGGTGATGATAAACAGGTCCGTTTTGATAGCATGCGTTGATAGTCAGGTTGTATCAGAATAGTCTTACATTATAGATCCACAATGATCATCTTTACAACACACATACTTGAGGAAGCCATACAGATGGGTCATTTTGTGTTGATTTCTCTGAGAGCAGAGTTGGGATCATTTCAGACACTTCACTGGGGAGAAGGGCTCCATAGAGAGGGAGGGATTCTGGAGAAAAGGGGTGATGGTGGTGTCCTCCTTGCCTTAATTAAATACCAGGCTGTCAATTAGGCGACGTGAGAAATGAACTGGGAGTCTGGGATTAGCTGATGTCTGTGTTTCACCATTCCCATGGTCCTGAACACCATAGTGCCTGTACACAGATAGAAGGCAGGGGCCCCAGCACTTCCTGGAGACTCAGACAGTATTGTGTGACTGTGTGTGTTGGAGCAGAGGGTGGGTAAAAAAGAGGGGAGCTTGAATTCAACAGGAGCCCCATTGCTTAGTGTTTGAGTAGAGTTTTGGCATTCTCTCTTTTGTCTGTTTTGTTTTGTCCCCCCGTCCTCCTCCTCTCTCCCTCTGTGTCTGTTGGCTGATGAGTTTGTCTTTGTCTGGATTCAGTCAGACACTGCGTCACCTCCTGCCTACAGACACGCAGACTCAGAGATAACATCAGAGTGGCAGAGACATGGGGAGGGCGGGAGGGAGAAGAGAGACAGATGTACAGACAGACCCTAGCAGTGGGGGATGGGTAGCTCTCACACATCAATCATTGGCTGTGTGCCGTGGAGCCAGTCTGTAGCAGTTCATAGTTCAACAATCAGACCCACTCTACCAATGCTAATAAGTGTCTGGATCACTATGGGGATTGTGCCCAAACTATTTTCACATACCATACTCCACTAAAAAGTTAATGCAGGTATGACAGCCCTGTGAAGATTAGAGGGGAGTTTAAAAAAAAATGATACTTGAAGATTAATCCTCAACCCTCTCACACACAGACCATGCTCCTCAGTGGTGTGTTGCTCCAGGATTAGAACAGAGGCTGTAATTACCTCTGCTAGCCTCAGGTAACTGGATGAGAGATGTTCCTTCCATCACACTGAATGGAAAGACTGGACAGGAAGGGGAGGGGGAATTCATTGCATTCAGAAGCAGAGGGTGATAACTGGAGGGCTATGGAACCTAAACTGTTGCAGTTTAAATATATATTTTTACCTTCGCGATATCTAAAAAGGATCAAAATGAAATCTCCCATTAATGTATTTTGATCCTGTTTTAATACTGATGACAGGAGAGGTCCTCAGGAATGAGTGTACTGTCACTAACAACTGGAGAGGTCCTGTGCTCCCATCCCAACCGTGTCAAGCTTGGGTGTAGATAGGAGGGGAAATGGGATCCGAATGCAATGAGCAGAGATGCTGTAAAATGCTAAGTACCATGTGAGGGGGTTAAGCAGACACACATGGGCTCCACTGGTATGAGGCATTGGCCTCCCCCTCAGAGCTGCTGGTATGGATATAGAACAGTCAGAGCTGCGTATGAGCAGGGAGGACAGAGGGTGAGCCAGGCTGTGCAGTGTGTGGGTGGTACTGAGAGAGGGAGAAACACTGCCTTGCAGGCTGCTACTGGAAAGGAGTGCAGGCTGCTTCCCCCTGGGACTGCAGCATGCCTGGATAAGCGTGTGTGTGTGTGTGTGTTCGTTCTGCTTCTGTGAAAAGTGGGGGTCTGGTTATGTGTGCATGTGTCAACGTGCGCTTCTGCGATGTGTTGATGCAGCATTATATTGGCATGTCAGTGAATATCAACGCATCCTTGTCAACTGCATATAGGCTAGGTGAATGATTGTGTTTTAAAGGTTCAGGTCTTTCATGTATTCTGTTGTGTTTCTATAACCATCTTGTACTAGTGTATTATAGCAGCTATGCTGGGTTTATGTGTGTAGCTACTGCTCCTTTAATGCTGGATAGGCTTGCTATTCTAATCTTAATCACTTTCTTCAGTAGGCTGTGTGTGATAGATTGCTTGGATTTTTGTGGCTAGTAGCACCTACACCAGGTAACTGAAGTACAGACTACACACCAGGCTCTCTGGTGTTTGTTATGCCCTCCATGTTGAATATTACAGGTCTGTGCTCTAGAAATGTCTTCCCATGACTTCATGATCACGCTCGCCTTGCACTACTGACCTGTCAATCTTCTGTTCCAGGGCTGTCATTCCTATGCCTAGCACGTTTTACCTCAAGGCTTTGTCTACTGGTTGTATTTTCCTGCATTGTCATGTAATATATCATATACAATATATTATACACACCTGACTCTATATCAAATGAATACAAATCTTTTTTTCCTGTCATTGAGGATTGCCTCAATCAAGAATAAGATGGGAAAGTGACCGCCCATTTTGCCTTGGTTCCTCGATCTTCCGGTTTTTGAATGGGCTTCAAGGTTATATAACCAAATTCCCAAACTCTGTCATTTAAGATATACAATTCTATTCTTATTTGTGTATTAATTTACTTCTACCCGATGCCTTTTAAGATGTTCATTTGCGTCCTGTTTGCGTCTGTGTCTGTTGCGTTTCAAGAACATAAAAAAAGAAGAAAGTCGACATGTCACACTTTCCCATCGTGTCCACCGTTATTTTTGAAACGTTGTTATGGGCACAGCCAATCAACGGAAGTGATGGATTCGACTTTCGCTTTACTTCTCTACTGCAGTTCGCCGGTGGCAAAATAGCCAGAGTCAATTATTTGGAGTCATTTTATAGTATACAGTTTAGAAGTCAAGTAAACGAGTATATAAGCGTAATTTTACATTTATTTCATTCAAGTTCTCTGTTCGCTAGACCTACTAGGCTAGTTCTGTTGTGATAATAACGTTAGTTGTGTTGTCAGAGTTACGGGCCAGGCACCAAGCCAATAACTATAATGATAAACTATAGGCTACATAACTATAACACGTTGGTGAGCATCCACACTAGAGGAAGGTTTATTGTTCTGAAGTCCTACACCTGTCAATAAACCGATCAACGCATCCTACTGCACGCTGCCTATTAATAAGGTCACCATGCGTTCTCTAACACACAGATACTGGTTCAGACCATTCGGTACTTTCAGGGTCTGTTCATTGTCAGTGACAACTGCAACTAATATGTCAATGTAGGCCTAATGTAAAGCGATATAGTAACTCCTACTGTATTTAAATGTAGCTATTCAATAACAAACACCATATTACCTGCACATCTATTACAGCATGTCATTGCCTCATTGCTCAAGTGGTTTGCAAGTGACTTCCATTTTTCTAATGGTTGTCCATTTCTTTGGGTCTTATTTTTCACTGTGCTCATCTCTCTGTCCTGTGCAACTATTTGCAATGCATCAGTGCAACAGTATTATCATAATAACCGGCCAAAAGTGATCACACCAATGCACTTTCTCTCCTCAACAATCTGCAGGTACTACAGGATTTTGTTCAAACTAGGCATCACACTGAGCTAATTGATCAGTTTAATGATTGCCTAAATTCAACACACCTGATCCTCCAGGTCGATTAAAAAAATAAACATGAAGTGCCTGCTGCACTCCAGGACCAGTGTTGTCTACCCCTGCTATAGCCTATTGTGAATGAGAACAGCTGGAATAGAGAGAGGCTAGTAATGTGTAGCTGAAGTAAGAAGCTCAATATTTACCAGTCAAAGTGCAAGAAAAGATTTACTGTAATCAATTGAGTACACAATTATTGTCCATGTTATGTAGGCTAATTTGAATAATCTCTCAAACGCCCTATTTTGTAAAAAAAAAAAAAAAAAACAACAACTGCATATTTCTACAGCCTAGGATTTGATTTTTGCTACCATTTGGATCAGTTTGGGACTATTCTCAACAGTTTAGATGGTCCAGAAAGGTACATATGCAGGCCACTCATGTTTTGTCAGGATGTAGCCCAGTGTTAAGATAGGCCTACTATAGGAAAATATGGGCTTCTCCTTTCCAACTCCCTGCCCGTTCTTAATGCTGTAGCCTATTTTACATTCAGCAGGTATATCTCCTCTAATAGGCTAATTTAGTAGGTTAAAAAAAATAGGTGTCCAGCAAGCTTTTGTAGTCTGGCTTTTTCTGGGACAGGCTTGGGATCTCCTAAATGCATATTAGCTCATAATTCATAAACTCAATGTTAGGCTTAATACTGAAGTGAATATATCCAGTCAATTTACGAAAGGAAAAAACAAGTTTATTCGATCAGGAAATCATAGGTAGCCTACACTGTGTGCTCCTGAGGCTGTGCTGAGTGCTCTCCCTCCCAGTCTCCTGGTACCAGAAATGTATCCTACCTAGGCTACAACACAATGTAATGAAGAATGTTATTGTTTTCAATTGAGTACAAATCTCTAGTCTAGGGTGTAAACTACAGTGAATAGCCTATGTCATTTGAATAACGCTCAAAAGCCTAGCCTAGCGTTTTTAAATGTTCATTTAGAAATGGCTGCCTGATTGGGCAACCATTTGGATCAGTTCTGGGGTTTTCTCAGCTGTTAGTCTACAAGGTCCAGGCACATTAGCAGGCCAGTGATATGGTGTATTTTTCAGGATTTATCAGCGAAAGGAAGTTGTAATCCATAGTTTCTGCATTTGGCTTCCGTGTTTTAAGTGTTTGAAAATCAGGTGGATATGCCTAGTTCAATTGGGCCACCCCTCCCTCTGATGGTCCTATCATCTCCCTGTGACTCCTCTGTTCACAGGGCCCTTCCACAGCACCGGCTTTGCAGGCCCCCTTCACACTATTAACATGGATGGCAGGGACAATTTCATTGAGGACAGCGAATGCCACAGCAACAATTCCCAACAGGACAGCATTTCAGGTAGGCATTTAGGGCATTTCCCTGACCCTAATGTGACATACTCTCTGTAGGGGTTGTCGTGAGAGAATGACTAGCTCTGTTGTCTGTCTATATTGATAGGACTGTGTTTGCCCCCATAGAAGACAGTGATAGCGACCTGGACAACCACGACTCATCCTCCAACACCTCAGCTGACGACCATATGACCTCCACCAAGAGAACACACCACAGGGGAGTTAAAGAAGTGAGTGTCACTGTCAGGGTTGCCCATGGAGGGGTGTTCTCTCCTCCTAGCACTGTGTGGTCACTGTGCTGATTCACACATGCGTTTCCTTCCTGATTTGATAGTGTAGTACAGATCTCAGGGTCATCTGGCCCTCTAGACTTATGTGGAAAGGTTATTGCCCCACCCCGCACTGCCCATTTTCCAGAATGATGTTATTCGATAATCCTACAAAAACAGAGATGTAGCACATGAATACGTCTGAATAAATTGCGTTAGTCAATTGTAAACTGGCGATTCACAGAATATACTCACACTTTCGGACCCCAGAAACCGAAAGCATCTCAGGTTGTGTGGTGTGATTCACACCCATGGTAGAGTCATACAGTGTGTCATAGTGACAGTCAATGAGTCACTGGGGGCCTGAGGGTAATTTTCTCTCTCACCCTCAACCCACCCAACACACACACACAACCTTATGACCTACCATTCAGGATTCCTGCTCCCTGGACCAGCCATAGAGGTACTGTAGAGAGGATGAGCATATCCACCCTTTAGATGTACACATGAAATCCGCTTCTAATATTTGCCCTACATTCTCAGTGTAGGCAGAACCACCATTACATAACCTACTGTATTATTACACAATCATTAGCATACATATTACTGATGAAACAGATCTGTATGGTAGCTCCACATAGCATCCACAGTATCTGAGTGTACAGTAAGTAGTACTGATGCCTCTGTGTTTCTCAGGAGAGCGAGGAGGGGGCCGACCTGAATAACAGCTGTGTGTGTCCTCTGTGCACCCTGGAGTTCAGCAGCCCCGAGCAGCTCATCACACACGTCTACCAGGTGAGGACAGTACAGTACCAGACAGCCCACCATGGCACCAAGTATTCAGACAGGGCCAAAGCCTCCTTAGCCTCAGCGGTTGGATTGGGGGGATAATGGGCTAGGGTTAGATAATCACCTTTAAACCTCCTATTGTCATCACTACACTAAAGAGGGAAGGATAATTATGATCCAGTCATGTGATCATCTCTGGGTTATGTGTCAAACCTAAGGTTTGGATGTTTCATTCAGTTTGAAGTTATGCCAGTGTTTTGTAACTGAGACAGAATTAAATGTTTACCAGCAACCACTTCCTCCTCCTTCCATTTGTGTACTTTCTCACATGATGGTGTAGTGTTAACCACATATGTTTATGCCACAATTGTAGATATGTGTATTTTTAGATATGCACTGTTGGGGTTTGCCCTCACTTTTTTATGTCGCTTATAAAACACACTGACAAAGAAAACGATTGTGGTCTACCTAATTAAATGACTATAAATCTCCATCTCTCTCCCTTTTGCTCCCTCTTTCTCTGTCCCCCTGTCTCTCTGTGGAGCAGCACACATCGTTGATGGGCAGCAGTAAGAACTACGTGTGCCCAGTGTGTGGGCGCGCGCTCAGCTCGCCAGGATCCCTGGGGCGCCACCTTCTCATCCACTCTGAGGACCGCCTCTCCAACTGTGCTGTGTGTGGGACACGCTTCACCGACACCAACAACTTCAACAGGTCTGTGCCTCCTCCACCACTACTACCTAATTTCAGCCCTATACCCTAGTTTAGTGCTTCAGCCTTTCACACACACAATGACATGGGTTATCTACAGAGTTTAGAGAGTTAGGCTGTCTGTCTGCGCTAGCCTGTAACTGCTGTGTCCTGTAACTACTCACGTCTCTGCCCCCCTACACAGGGAGAAGCTCAGAGAGGTCCTGAACACAGGCAGCAGTATGGAATGCAGCAGCGGAGATGAGAACTGTTCCATGTCCCGGTCTCTCTCCGGCAGCCCCATGGGCAACCCCGGTCATGGCCTGATACACGGCCACGGGCTCGGCCACAACCAAGGACACGGCCCAAACCAAGGCCCAGGACACAACCCTGGCCGTGGCACAGGCCACATCCCGGGACAGAACCACGGCCCGGGATACAACCCCGGACACAACCAGGGACACAACCATGGCCAAGGTCCCGGACACCTCCCAGGCCACCCACTCCCCTCGCTGCACCACAGCCTCCTCTCTTCGCCCCCCTCCTTCCCTGACGCCCTCAGCCCCTCACCAGGCCTACCCCTGATGCCAGACATCCTGAGCCCCATGCCTGTGCACCCGGCCGGAGTGCTGCTGGTGTGCAACAGCTGTGTGGCCTACCAGCAGCTGGTGGACGCCCAGTCTCCCATGAGGAAGTGGGCCATGCGCAGGAAGAACGAGCCGGTGGAGGCACGCATGCACCGTCTAGAGCGTGAGCGTTCCGCCAAGAAGACCAAGCGGGAGCACGAGTCGCCCGAGGAGCGGGAGCTACGGAGGCTGCGGGACCGCGAAGCCAAGCGGATGCAGAGGCTGCAGGAGACAGAGGAGCAACGGACACGGAGGCTTCTGCGCGACAGGGAGGCCATGCGGATGAAGAGGGCCAATGAGACTCCAGATAAGAGGCAGGCTAGGCTGATCCGTGAGAGAGAGGCCAAGAGACTGAAACGGCGGCTGGAGAAGATTGACCCCTCTCTGAGAGGTCAGATAGAGCATGACCCAGCTGCTATGGCCGCCCTGACGGCAGACATGAGCCTGTTCCAGTTCCCCTGCCCCATGCCTGTCCCCTCTCTGGACAACGGCCTCTTCATGAAGCTGCCCTAGCAGGACCAGGTCACTGGGGGCAGCACACTGGACCACTAACAGTTACAATGACTTACTCCACTACGCCTATGGGTTGCCATGTTCACAGATGGAACCATTCCATGCTGGTTGAAATTCCAGCAGCGTCTGTGTCCAACGACTTGATACCCGAACTCCTGTGTCAACAAATAACATTAATTTATTACAGACTAGCAGGAAAGAAGAGCAGGGTCAAGAATGTTTCACTTAATGATATTGATAAAGCATGTTGTCAAGAGATTTTCTGTTCTGGGGGCTAGCAGACTTTGACTTAGCAGCCCATTGTGACAGAAGCAGTTACACCCTTCCATCTTTTGCACATGGACCTTCAGTGGTGGGAGTGAGTCACGTAGCCCATAGCTCTTTCCCTCGCCTCGGGTCCCTTCTGCTAGCCCAGTCGCTGGAGTTTACCGGTAGCTACACCTCTCTGTCTCGCGCTGCCAACGTGGGTCTCTGATCTGGCTAGCTCATATCCACCCAATCAACTACCTCAGTAAGGGGCCGAAGCCGAGCCCTTTGGTCTACGTTCTGACTCCAAGCTTCTTTACACGTACACTACAGAAGAGAATGCGGGTTGTTTCCTTAGTTTGAGGGTTTGTTTATATCTTTAGGATGTGCTTACTGGGGGAATATTCAACAGGACAGAACATTCAGAAAGACAGTCAGACATGTACAGTGCCTTGCGAAAGTATTCGGCCCCCTTGAACTTTCCGACCTTTTGCCACATTTCAGGCTTCAAACATAAAGATATAAAACTGTATTTTTTTTGTGAAGAATCAACAACAAGTGGGACACAATCATGAAGTGGAACGACATTTATTGGATATTTCAAACTTTTTTTAACAAATCAAAAACTGAAATTGGGCGTGCAAAATTATTCAGCCCCTTTACTTTCAGTGCAGCAAACTCTCTCCAGAAGTTCAGTGAGGATCTCTGAATGATCCAATGTTGACCTAAATGACTAATGATGATAAATACAATCCACCTGTGTGTAATCAAGTCTCCAAAGTTAATACTTTGTAGCGCCACCCTGAAATGTTTTCCCATTCCTCCTTGCAAAACAGCTCGAGCTCAGTGAGGTTGGATGGAGAGCATTTGTGAACAGCAGTTTTCAGTTCTTTCCACAGATTCTCGATTGGATTCAGGTCTGGACTTTGACTTGGCCATTCTCAACACCTGGATATGTTTATTTTTGAACCATTCCATTGTAGATTTTGCTTTATGTTTTGGATCATTGTCTTGTTGGAAGACAAATCTCCGTCCCAGTCTCAGGTCTTTTGCAGACTCCATCAGGTTTTCTTCCAGAATGGTCCTGTATTTGGCTCCCTCCATCTTCCCATCAATTTTAACCATCTTCCCTGTCCCTGCTGAAGAAAAGCAGGCCCAAACCATGATGCTGCCACCACCATGTTTGACAGTGGTGTCAAGGGTGATGAGCTGTGTTGCTTTTACGCCAAACATAACGTTTTGCATTGTTGCCAAAAAGTTCAATTTTGGTTTCATCTGACCAGAGCACCTTCTTCCACATGTTTGGTGTGTCTGCCACAAGCCACCTGGGAAACTTTAAATGACACTTTTTATGGATATCTTTAAGAAATGGCTTTCTTCTTGCCACTCTTCCATAAAGGCCAGATTTGTGCAAGATTTCTGTAGATCTCTGCAGTTCATCCAGAGTGATCATGGGCCTCTTGGCTGCATCTCTGATCAGTCTTCTCCTTGTATGAGCTGAAAGTTTAGAGGGACGGCCAGGTCTTGGTAGATTTGCAGTGGTCTGATACTCCTTCCATTTCAATATTATCGCTTGCACAGTGCTCCTTGGGATGTTTAAAGCTTGGGAAATCTTTTTGTATCCAAATCCGGCTTTAAACTTCTTCACAACAGTATCTCGGACCTGCCTGGTGTGTTCCTTGTTCTTCATGATGCTCTCTGCGCTTTTAACGGACCTCTGAGACTATCACAGTGCAGGTGCATTTATACGGAGACTTGATTACACACAGGTGGATTGTATTTATCATCATTAGTCATTTAGGTCAACATTGGATCATTCAGAGATCCTCACTGAACTTCTGGAGAGAGTTTGCTGCACTGAAAGTAAAGGGGCTGAATAATTTTGCACGCCCAATTTTTCAGTTTTTGATTTGTTAAAAAAGTTTGAAATATCCAATAAATGTCGTTCCACTTCATGATTGTGTCCCACTTGTTGTTGATTCTTCACAAAAAAATACAGTTTTATATCTTTATGTTTGAAGCCTGAAATGTGGCAAAAGGTCGCAAAGTTCAAGGGGGCCGAATACTTTCGCAAGGCACTGTACTGTATAAAACAGGAACAATAGAAAACATGCCTGTTCTATACATCACAATTCTATCCGCTATGCTCAGAATATTCTGTACTATTTAATGAGCCCTGTTTTTAGCAACATTCTCCTTCATTCCAGTATGTCCTCTTCAACTCAATATACAGTTGAAGTCGGGAAGTTTACATAGACTTAGGTTGGAGTCAAACCTATAGTTTTGGCAAGTCGGTTAGGACATCTACTTTGTGCACGACACAAGTAATTTTTCCAACAATTGTTTACAGAAAGATTACTTCACTTGTAATTCACTGTATCACAATTCCAGTGGGTCAGAAGTTTACATACGTAAGTTGACTGTGCCTTTAAACAGCTTTGAATATTCCAGAAAATTTAGAAGCTTCTGATAGGCTAATTGACATAATTTGAGTCAATTGGAGGTATTTCAAGGCCTACCTTCAAACTCAGTGCCTCTTTGCTTGATATCATGGGAAAATCAAAAGAAATCAGCCAAGACTTCAGAAAAAAAAGTTTGGGTCATCCTTGGGAGCAATTTCCAAACGCCTGAAGGTTTAAAGGTTTAAGTTTAAACACCTTGAGACCACGCAGTCATCATACCGCTCAGGAAGGAGACACTTTGTCTCCTAGAGATGAATGTACTTTGGTGCGAAATGGGCAAATCAATCCCAGAACAACAGCAAAGGACCTTGTGAAGATGCTGGAGGAAACGGGTACAAAAGTATCTATATCCACAGTAAAACGAGTCCTATATCGACAACCTGAAAGGCCACTCAGCAAGGAAGAAGCCACTGCCCCTAAACTGCCATTCAAAAAAGACAGACTACAGTTTGCAACTGCACATGGGGACAAAGATCGTACTTTTTGGAAAAATGTCTTCTGGTCTGATGAAACAAAAATAGAACTGTTTGGCCATAATGACCATTGTTATGTTTGGAGGAAAAGCGGGGAGGCTTGCAAGCCGAAGAACACCATCCCAACGGTGAAGCACGGGGGTGGCAGCATCATGTTGTGAGGGTGCTTTGCTGCAGGAGGGACTGGTGCACTTCACAAAATAGATGGCATCATGAGGCAGGAAAATGGTGTATATTGAAGCAACATCTCAAGACATCAGTCAAGAAGTTAAAGCTTGGTCGCAAATGGGTCTTCCAAATGGACAATGACCCCAAGCATACTTCCAAAGTTGTGGCAAAATGGCTTATTAAGAACAACAAAGTCAAGGTATTAGAGTGGCCATCACAAAGCCCTGACCTCAATCCTACAGAAAATTTGCAGGCAGAACTGAAAAGCGTGTGCGAGCAAGGAGGCCTACAAACCTGACTCAGTTACACCAACTCTGTCAGGAGGAATGAGCCAAAATTCACCCAACTTATTGTGGGAAGCTTATGGAAGGCTACCCAAAACGTTTGGCCCAAGTTAAACAATTTAAAGGCAATGCTACCAAATACTAATTGAGTGTATGTAAACTTCTGACCCACTGGGAATGTGATGAAAGAAATAAAATCTGAAATAAGTCATTCTACTATTTCCTCACATTCTTAAAATAAAGTGGTGAACCTAACTGACGACAGGGAATTTTTACTAGGATTAAATGTCAGGAAATGTGAAACTTGAGTTTAAATGTATTTGGCTAAGGTGTATGTAAACTTCTGACTTCCAACTGTATACTGCCACTACTGTAGGTCTCTTTGCCTTTTTATTAGTCACATTGACCTTCCTCAATCTGTTTTTCCCTCGTACCTTCTCAACACTCCATAACCTTTGCCAAGTAGTTGGTAATAATTTCATTTTTACTTTATGCATCTTCTGTTGCATTGACATTTTTGGCTCATCAAACCACAATCTTTGCTGCTGTTATTGTTCTGTATATGTTAGTTACCTCTAGGACATTTAGGACTCAACATGTGAACTGAGAATGCTATTTTATTAGCATTTTTCTAAATGCCCCAAATTGTCATATTTCCTTCCTCACCCAGCCAAGGTATTTAAAAATGCTCATGTGTCAGGGTAAATGCTATATTTTAAATAACGAATCTCTGCATTTTTCCAGTGATCTCACTTTGCAGAGTTCCACTGTCCAATGAGCATGTTTTAGACTCATTATTAAACCTGTTGACCCTTGACCAGTTGGGAGAGATCTCTGGTCTTATCTGTTTCATTGACCTCATACCAATTGATATTTATGCAACATGATGTGAATATATATATATATATATATATTTTGTAAAAAAAAATAAAAAAAGGGGGGATATTTTGTTTGTTGATGTATATAATAGCTGCAATTACACATTTTGCCATGTGTGGTTCTGTACTGTATGTATTTGTTTTTTCGTTCTCTTTGGTCATTTCTCAATTTCTTTCCTCAAAAGGTTACCTCTGATACACTGTTTCACAACTGAGCTCTGCAGACACATTGACAACATTACATGATTAGTTTTCTGAAGTATTCCTCAAGACAGAAACTAAGACTGGTTCTCAGTTTGAGCCACTACCAGGCTAAAGCCCACAACAGAATAGTATCCCGCTCAACAGGGAAAAGCTATTATATTCTAATTGTCCTTAAGAGTCTAGGAGCGGTTCAAACCTCTATGCAACAGTGCTGTTTATTCCAAGGGAAATTTGACTCTTAACTATGCAGAGTGCAGGAAAAAACAAATGGACTCAAATGTATAGAATTGTGCAACTCAGGCAATGCAACTCAGTGAGGCCTCTTTGGCCACAGATTCAGTGCCCTGGTCCATTAACTTATTTTCAGCAGGGTCATATCACTATCCTAATTTAAGATGCACAGAGAGCAGAGCCATGCTGCAGACAGTGTTGTCACACACGGTCATTATCTTTGCTACAAAATCTGTATCATTTCTGCCAAGTACTAAACGTATGGACACCTTTTCAATAATGAATACTGGGTATTCTGACTGATTTGAACTGGCAGCAGTGTCATCCTCACACCGTGGAATAATGCTATGGAAAATGTGGAGTACGCTCTTCGACATTAAAATACTACAAAGGAAATGGTATTGACAGTTTCCCAGGTTCTGTTTGTGCTTTTGAACAGCACTGTAAAGCTCTGCCTAGCGTGACAGTCTGGATTAGCACTGCATGTTGTGAAACTGCATTTGTATTCTACTTCTACTATTCTATGCCTGCCTGTTTTTGTTCAATTTAATCAAGACTGTTCTTTGAACTTTGGCCTTTTTACTAGTCTATCAGGATATTCTCTTGATGTCCATGTTTACAAAGGAAATCCTTTTAAGAAGGCCAAAATCAATGAGGGTAAACAAAAGTGAAAAGGAGAACACTATGCTAGTTCTGTTGTCAGAATGGTACTTTTACAGCAGCTGTTCTGCTACTTGATTAACAGATGTACAGATCATATTAGAAAGCAGGAATAGAATGTGGAAATAAACATTGACACCCACGCTGTGTGTAAATTCAGTCTCTCTTCTCTCTCAGTTCACCCTATGCTCTAGTCAGCAAATAAAGCATGCCACTCAAATGGACTGGCTCTTTCCAGGCCACAGTGGCCTCTCTATTCATGGCAGACACAGACAGTGTAATAAGCCTCTATAACACCTAGACAGTAGTGCTGTCCAATGCTAACTATGGGGTGTGAACAGAGCAGGAACATGGAACATGGAATGAAAGGAATATCACTGGTGTATTGTTCTGTAGTTAAACAACTCTATAGGTAATTCAGACATAATCCTGAAACTCAAGTTTGACCTCTGTGGTAATTAAATCATTGATAACCCAAAGCTGCAGATGAGATGGTTCATGACCCTGGAACTAGCTCCAGAACCCACATATCACCTCTCCATGTGGACCAGTCAAAGAAGAGACCAAATAAAACACAACTCTGGACATAGGGTAATAGTAAGTATATATATATATATTATTGTGTTTACTTAACAAACATGATAAATGCAATATCTCCAAGAAGTTAGCTGTAACAATAAAAATACAATATCTTTGTGTCCTTAAGTACATAGAATTAAAACAGCAAAACAAAAACAAAACAGCATTAAGTAGTTCACAGCGGTACAAATATACAGTACAAATCTATTTTATTCAAAAAGAGTACAAATAAAAAAACGCAACAAAATATAGTTATTAATGCTTTGTAAAGTTCAGGTAGGTGTAGGGTACTGTATTCTAAGGGAGCACTTTGGATAGACAACTAAGGCTTTTGATACGAATCAATACATATTGGTACGGCCATACGATATTAAAACTCACTATACAAAAGTTTATACAACCTGGATTATATTTGAGGATTGAATATTACATACATCATTGCATATATTTTGCAGATTTTATACTTTAAAAAAAGATGCAGTTTCTTTTAAAACTAGTCAAATGTCACGTAAAAAGCAGTAACTTTAGTGCCAAAATACAAATGTAAAATCTGAAAATACCCAACGACTCCATTAACTTTGAACCATTCTCATCTTCCTGATTTAATTCTGCATCTCTAGTGCCTGGCAACAACACCATCCCATCCAGTCTATTTACCTTAGTCATACAAGATCAGACCAACAGGGCTACTTTATACAGGGGTCATAAAGCCTTTTTCCATAATCACAAAACAAAAACAGACCATACAGTTACCAATAAAGAAAAGTTGTCACTGGTTTGAAAAGCCTCACATTCTCTCCCAAGTAGATCAGACAGGACCAGAACAAAAATACATTGAGCCCAACCTCTCACCTTCAGGGACCTACTCCCAACATGCACTCACATTAACAACAGAGGTGTGTGTGTGTGTGTGTGTGTGTGTGTGTAAAAAAACAACAACAGTGAGTCAGTTACTGGTCCAGCTTTCAAGCAGCGATAGGGACTCACCCTAACATGATCCCTCACTGTAACCTCTCCCTATCCGGAGATACAGTCCATCTCCAAATGCCTTTCTGCTTATGAATAAAACACCAGGAGAGTGCCAAGAGGGGTCAATACAACAAGAGTGAACTGATCCACCTTCGCAGCTACAGAAAAACAGGGAAACTGGGTCACTTATAAGCATCATTCCATGAACACATTGTACAGATCTTAAGGCATTATTGACAAGCTTGATAATAGCCATACAAAACATTATCTCTACAAACATGCACAACTGACAAGTGATTGTTTCATTGGGTTTTGTGTTTAGCGCTAATAATTAAAAACTTCAATTAACTAACCGTTAATTTTATAATACTATAAAGGATGGCAAATTAGTGCAATTTTCTTTGACTATGTAATAAGAAGAGTGAGGTCAAAAACGTACAGGTCCAATGTTTCCCCTTTCTTACGATGGTTAGAGTCAAGAGAATAACCTAGAAAATGGCTGAAGTAGCACTTTCACGCTCCGAGCAGAAGTCTGAGAACGATGCTAGTCTGACTAACAGAGGGCGTGCTGCTAATGTGCCTGTCCACCTGACTGTCTGCTGAGAGTCAGAGTGGTCATACGGCCACTGCCTCATACCGTGTTCAAGACAGAGAGGAAGAGGTCAATAAACAGGAGGCACTGCTTTGCACCTAGAATGGTTGTCCCAGACCAGAATACTGTGTTTGATACACATGTTGTGTGGCAAGGCAAGGGGAGGAGAGGAGGTGGTAAGACACAGAAGTGCTGTTTGTTAATAATATTTTACTGAAGTAAGAATATCTGGAGGAAAGAGTGTGTTGATGAGCAGTGGGGTGTTCCAGGAAGCAGGATCATTACCTTAGCCAGGTAACTTTGATAAACAGTCAAATACATCTCTTGATTTTTATTTAGAAAACTAAACCCCAATATGGATTGTTGGTTGTCAAGTCAATTATACAATTACAAATTTCAAAGTTCATATATCTAGAAAAAAAAATGCAGTTTTCCTGTTTTTTGGGGGACTGTTAGCTGGCTAACTCATTGATCCTGCTTTCTAGAAGAGCCCCCAGGGAGGTGGGACATGAGATGCAACCCATTCACAAAACATTTGACAACAGTGCACAGACACAGGCAGGCTGACAGCGTCCTGACAGCATCCTTTTTCAGAGCATCTGCACTCTCCACACCATCTCCTATAAAATGTGAGACAGGCCCAGCTGAGAGCCCTTGGTAAGGCAGTACATTTTGGAGAGTAAAAGTTCACCAAAGAGAAGACTCTGACCCTACAGGGCTGAAATACACACCTTAACATTCATACCATATCTAACCAAGGGATTGCTACACGTGACCAAGAAAGATCGTAAGGCCAAAATCTAACTGGATATCCATGCACATAATTTGAATTTCAGCACAAATCCATAGACGTCAATGACAGATTTACATAACAATTTGAGTTACACATGCATACCCATCTCTGGTCATGATTTGGTCTGTACTACCTGGCAGCGTAAGGTGGAGGTAATAAGCTGAGCTGACTGGAACAAAACACTGTGCTGAACTTAGGTTAGTGACAACTAAGGGTCTGAACGAAACACTGTGCTGAACTTAGGTTAGTGACAACTAAGGGTCTGAACGAAACACTGTGCTGAACTTAGGTTAGTGACAACTAAGGGTCTGAACAAAACACTGTGCTGAACTTAGGTTAGTGACAACTAAGGGTCTGAACAAAACACTGTGCTGAACTTAGGTTAGTGACAACTAAGGGTCTGAACAAAACACTGTGCTGAACTTAGGTTAGTGACAACTAAGGGTCTGAACAAAAACAACCAACCAAAAACAAAATAAATCCACTATATTCAGACACCCAATAGTGGGCAATGATAAGCTATAGTACTCAGAGAGATCAGTGTACAATGACTGCATCAGCCACCTTCTTATATAGATTACAAACCTGTCCTACCCCATAGTAGGTACACTTGGTCACTGAAGAGCAGAATACTTCAGAGTTTACTGCATAGCACATCCTTAAACTACATGACATATTTTCAGGTATTCTGTTTAACTGTATTGCTTATAGCATAAAAAAATGTAACAAACGTAAATTACTGTAAAAAATAAATTAATAAGTATTGAACGGTTTATGGCTAAATGTCTACTGCTCCACTGTGGAAAATCATCCAGCTCATCTCTGTATGGCATTTAACCACTACCGTATTTAAAAACATGTATATTTCAACAAAATTACAGATTGGTTGTTATGACTGTATCAAATGGCATGTGACTCTGCCCTGATCAGGCCTAACGGACCGCCCCTCTCCTTCAGGAACATTCTCTCATGGCTTGTTGTCAAAGACTGTCTGAGGTTTTATCCTCAGTGAACCGTGTGTCCTTGGAGGCTCCACTCAACAGAAATGTTCTGGAGGCAGTAGGGTGGTGGAGTTGGAAGGGGTGTATGAACTAGATTTGACACAGCCGTCTATAAATAGCGTGGATGAGGGACTCAAGTCCGTTAGAAGGCATTGGATGTCACCACACACAATCACCAGTCTTCACCTCAGAGCTCAAAGCCCAGGATACAAGGACAGACAGGACAGCAGATAGATGCTCTAACACACAGTTACCTTCTCACACAGTATCGGTGAGCCTGGGATATTAATGCTTGGATCTGTGTTGGAGCACATCATGTGACACAGGTGATATCAAAACAAATACACATTATTTGCAGACAAGGACTATCGGTTCAGAAGTGACCAGAGACATTAAAACTAGACAAAACTGAGGTGAAATGTCTTTCTGACAAGAGGATTAACAGTGAAGACATTTTAGAAGATAAAGAAAAACAGAATTACCATAAGCTAAGTGGAATGTCTGTCTGCTTTATGGAATGACATATCAAACTAAATGCCTGTCTGCTTTATGGAATGACATATCAAACTAAATGTCTGTCTGCTTTATGGAATGACATGTCAAACTAAAAGTCTGTCTGCTTTATGGAATGACATATCAAACTAAATGTCTGTCTGCTTTATGGAATGACATATCAAACTAAATGTCTGTCTGCTTTATGGAATGACATATCAAACTAAATGTCTGTCTGCTTTATGGAATGACATATCAAACTAAATGTCTGTCTGCTTTATGGAATGACATATCAAACTAAATGTCTGTCTGCTTTATGGAATGACATATCAAACTAAATGTCTGTGTGATTTTTGCATCTGCTCTAATTGCACTTCATCTTGATTTCATCCACTTGAAGTTTCTGTGACTAAAATCTGTGTCCGAAAAAAGAGAACTGCAGCATTTTGTCTTGGCTAATTTGTAAACAGTGTCAACCATGCAAGTCAGTTTCTCTATTGCCAAAACTACCTTAAGAACACTTCAAAAAAATATAATAGCTACAAAAACATTTTCCCTTCATAAAAAAAAAAAGAAGAATCTATTTGTGATTCCCATTACAAGGTCAGTGTGAATCAACAGGTGAAGTTTTCTATGTGCAATACAAGACAATCTTAAGGTCCACTGGAAATAATATTGCCATGGACAAAATAAAACAATTCTACATGTACACAAATAGATTAAAAGACAAAGGAGAGGACAAAACAGAGGACAGTTAAGATGCTCACCACTGATTTGGAGTCAAGCCTCTCTGGGAGATGCACTTGAATAAAACCATATAGAGTAACTATATAGGGTAACCATATAAAACCATAATGAATACTATCAGTGAGGATCAGAGCCCGAACCTCCAGTCCATCAAAAAGGAGACTATTCTCTTCAGAATAAATGCCTGGTTTTTGAAATAAAAAGAATTTCAAAAGGCATGCTTTGATTGTGAATCTGGAATAACAAAGATCAAAACATTTCAGAGCCAAATTGTGCATCACCTTTGAAAAGCAGGAACATTTCAGGGTTAAAGATAGTATTAGGTCTGATACACAAGCTGTATATTTATATAAAAACAATAACAAAATATACAGAAAACCGCAAATAAACAGAAAATACACTATTGCTTCGATTTTGGTAACTGAGCAAGGATTGACTGGTCTCATATACCCATTTCACAGTCGTGTAAGCTGACTTGGCCAGATAACATATCTAGTGCCATCCTGCTTTTAAACGAGCAGAGGCACATAGTTAGCTAGCCACGAACAACCTAAAACAGGCTGGAAAATGGCAGGATAACCTTAAACCAATTATATTAACTGGAAAGCAAGCCAAAAGATCCCCCCCAGTTTGTGTTGGGACAATAGTGTGAAAAAGGTAAGAAGCAGGGCCAACTCAATCCCCTCCAACACACACACAGGATTCCCCCTCATAGGCCCAGGGGCTGCTGTACTGAGAGAGCCAACATGGCTCTATGGGGAGGTTTCACTTTCTCAGCCAGTACTGCTCCATGCAGGCATCATTCCCACAGGTGACATTGGTGGAGACCAGCCCGTGCCTCCAGTAGTGGTGTCTACTAATACAATGACAGTAAACAGTCACCAGCCAGAGGAATGCTGAGAGGTGTAGCAGGCAGGGAGGGCTGCATTCGGGAAGATGAGTTGTGTTGTGGTTACTATGATAATCACTATGATACTGGAATGCATGATCTCTTTTGGTTTCTTTCGAAAGGAAAACTGACATGTAACTGTGGCACAAAGTGGGGTTGGGGTGTAAAATGAAAAACGGGGAAGCGTGGTTTGTGCATTACGAAAGGAGTGAGCGGTTTCCTAGGTTCTGATTGGTTGATTGAAGGAGCTGATTGAAAGACCTCTATGGCTGCCTACCCTCCTCTCAGACCCTCTCTCAGCAGACTGGGCCCTACGAGGAGAGGCAGGGAGACGAGGGAGAGTGTCTGTGCCTTGGTAGGTCCTCTGCTCCTACTAGAGAAGCACACTAAGTGACGATGACACGTCAAGAGTCTGCATCAAGAGAACCAACATCATTGGAGGGAAAAGCATCTATGTGCCGATGCCAGCAATTCAGCTCCACAAGTGTGCCTTTAGTCTTTTTTTCTTTTTGGAGAACGCTTTTGAAGGTAACAGACCAAAATAGAAATGTGGGGGAGACAGAGCATAATAGGATAGCTATGTTCTTGTCACTGTCAGACCCTCTGTCTACCAGAGATGGGCTACATATTCTCCCCAGTCTTGGGTTTCCAGAGATGGTTTGGTCAAAGAAGAGAGAACGTCCAGTGAATGCGATCACCTGTGATAAGGATGGTTCTGAGGGTTGGTTCACCTGTGATAAGGATGGTTCTGAGGGTTGGTTCACCTGTGATAAGGATGGTTCTGAGGGGTTGGTAGGGATGAAGGAAGATGCAGTCTGAGGACTTTGGTAGGCGATTCACCAGCTACATACACTCCCTGCTTCTGCATCCGCTCCCTGTCAGCCTGGGAGAACAGAGACCCTATCTCCTGATCACTGGACCAGGAGCTGTCCTGACTGACTGACTACCAAATAGAACGGACCTGACCAGCCACAAGACCAGGTAGTTCCTCTGAAAACAAAGAGCTTGTAATCTTATTAGGTGTGCAAAATATTCAAACATTCTGAGGCTACATTTCCACTATTTATCCCCTTTCTCGCTCTCTGATGCTTTCGCTCCTCTGACAGTCTCTTCTGTGGTGTGGACTGCTGTGGTTGGTGCTACTTCCCAGCGTTAGAGCGCCCCTCAATGGACAGTTTGACCTCCTGTGGGATGAAGGAGGGTCGAGAGGAGGACAGCTGAGGGTGCGCCCCTTCCTCCACCTTCATGCATCTCTGAAGGCCTGGGGCGGACCAGCGCCTCTGAGACGCGCTCGACACTGTCGACACCACTCCCACCCCCGCCCCTGGACGAACAGATCCCTCCGTGTGCAAATAGTAACTGCTCTGGCTCCTAGTGTGCTCTGCTGAAGTCCTATTTGGTCTGGTAGGCATCTCACTCTGCCCAACACCCCCTAGTTGCATGGGCTCCTCTTTATCCCCCCTCTCCCTCTCTCTGTGGACGCGTTCCATCCTGAAGTGAGGCTGTGGCCTGGGCTGCTGGGGGGCAGGGGGCCCCATGGGCTGGCCGATGGCCCCTGATGTGGAGTTGGCTTTGGTGGAAGTCCTGGCTTGGGTCTGCTGCTGCTGTTGTTGTTGTTGTTGTTGTTGCTGCTGCTGCTGCTGCAGGAGCTGTTTCTGTTGCTGGGGCGGCTGCTGCAGAGTGATGGACACACACACGTCTCCTACCTGCAGGTGGTGGCAGGCCAGGCCATAGAGCTGGGCCGTGCGCTCTGGGCTACAGGAGGACCAGCCCTGGCCAAACACAAAGAAGGGGTGCTCCGGGGGCACGTCGATGGTCACCTTGCTCTGCTGCTCGCCAACTGTGAAGTGCAGCACCACCAGGCCGGGTCTCTGCTGGCTAGTCCTGATGTCCACCACCATGCTGGAGTCGATCTTCAGCCCCCCGCTCACCTCAGCACTCCGCACAAAGTCCTGAGTCTGCAGGTCCTCCACACGCTTCAGCTCCCCCGTGGCCAGCTGGATGATGGCCCCCTTCATGAAATGGGAGGGATTGGAGGGGGCAGGGGTGGGCGCCGGGGCCTGCGTGAGTGCTGCCGTGACTGGGACAGAAAAAGGCTGCTGGGGGTGCTGCTCCACGGCGGCCAGCTCCACCACAGCCCTGTCTGGGAGGCACACTCTGGCTGGAGATTCAGAGGCTTTAGAGTAGGGGGTGGGGGAGGCCATGGTGACAGCAGAGGTGTCATCATTGGTTTGGCTGGGGTAGTGCTGGGGTGGCTGTTGATGTTGGTGGGGGAGGTGGTGGTGGTGATAGTCTAAGGGGACCAGGACTGTCTGTCCATTGGCCAAGATGACAGTGTGGCCTGGCTGCCCTGCCTGCTGTTGATGGGCCATCACTCGGGGGTCTCCATACACCGCAGGGTGGATCGCGTACCCTGTCCGGCCAGCACTCTCCCCTGCCTCCCCATGAGCCTCTCTGCCTCTCTGAGAGCCCTGGGATAGGTTCAGGGGACCAAAGGACACCTCTTTGCGGCCTCCACTCACACCTTGGACAGGAGAGGCTAGGCGACCAACGACCTGCTGAACCTTGAGGATGACAAAAGATTCATCTTATTAACACATTTCAATCAACCAACCTTTTTATCTTTAAATGTAATAAATTGTTGTGTCTGAGAAAAAGGGAAAAAAAGACTTCATTTTTTTCCTCTTGTACCTCCTCTCAACCACCATTATTAAGCCTCAGAAAGCAGTGGTTTCCTATCAACTCTAGTCGAGACCACAAACCAGAGCATTTTTAGTCTTTCCTAGAAGCAGCAGGCAGTGTGTGGATGTGACTGGTTGCCCAATGATCAGCACACCCTCAACAAAGTAATAAAGGACGGAAGTGGAGGGGAACATGGATATTGTGCCACAGCAGACACTAAATAAAGTCAGAATTTTGGACAATTCAAATCAAAACTCCTTATTGGAAAATTGAAAATAAATATTTGACTTATGGAGTAGATTTGAAATAAATTAAAATAAGTAAATACATGCGTGTAAGTAATTACAACAAAACCTCAAGTCTTACCTCCAGGTCAGTGTCTGGGGTGCTGCGCTGCCCAGGCGAAGCCCTCTCGTCCAGCCTGCGGCTCTTCAGGCTTCTGTCCTGTGCGTGCTCCAGTGCTACAGAGGCAGATGCTGCCTGCGGCAGCCGTGGATTCCTGGCATTGTAGACTGAGTCCTGGAGCATCTCCCTGGCTGCCTGCTCCCTCTCCCCTCCATTCACCTCCCTATCCCCGTCTGTCTCCTGCTCCCTGCTGTAGGGGTCCCAGGGGGCAGGTGCAGCCCTGGTTCCCCGAGAGTGGTAAAAGACAGGCACTCCCCGAGGACTGAGCTCTGCGGCGGGCAGTGCACCCAGGTGCTGCTGGTGCTGGGCAGCCTGCTCCGAGGTCAGCATCAGCGGGACACCTCCGGACGACCCCACTTTGGCAAAGGCATGGGCAGATACATGTGTCTGGGTAGGAGGGGAGACCACCCCCTCCTGGATGACTGACTGGTAGGGGACCAGGTGGGGCTGGGAGAGGGTGCCCGAGGGAGAGATCAGGGAGCTGGGGACAAAGCCAGGGGGGACTGCATAAGGGACTGCACCGTATGGGGAGACAAACTGGAAAGAGGAGTGGGGGATCTGGGCATAGCCTAGAGGGGGATAGGAGATCCCTGGATGATGCTGTAGGATAGATGAGGGGACAGTGTAAGCTGGAGAGATATGGCTTAACATTGGGTGTAGACTGGTCTGGGAGTAGGAGACAGAGGGGAGAGCCACCCTATAGAGCATGCTGTACTGGTCAACGGGCAGCCCTTGGAGGCCCTCAGCACTCTCTACTCCATAGTGTAGACCAGGCTGGGCACGCAGCCACTCTTCTGCTGTGCCTCCTCCCTGAGTGTCACTACTGACCCCTGAGCTCTGAGTGGCCACTTCTCCTCCTCCCCCCACCCCACTTCCTGCCCCTCCTCCCGCACTACTACTACTGGTGCTGTTGTTGAGATCCCTCTTCTTGGGAGGCAGGCACTCCTGATTGCGCTCGTGACCTGGCTTCATGGCGGTGCCCTGTAGTCTTGTCTGGGCTTGAAAGGCTCTTTATTGTGCAGCACGGGGAGTGGAGCCTGTCAGCCAGGCAATCAGCACCACAGGAACCAGCTCTGAGAACCTGAAGCTGACCTCATCCACCGTCTCACCTAGAAACACAGAGAGAGACTGTGTGACCAGCCGTCAGACGACCCCAAGGATTCACCTTAACATACTACATCAACACATACTGGACCCACGTCACAAGCCAGGCTTAGAGTGCCAAGATGTTTGAGAGAGAAAGTAGATGAAAGGAAACTTGTGTTTCCAGACCTAGGCACAGGAGATCCACAAAATGATGGACACAAACAAACCAAATTAACTGAATTTCAGTTAAAGATGCACCATGCGGAAATCGCTCCGCCACTTCCTGGTTGCTAAAATTCTAATAGTTTGCCTGATTTCAGTTTGGTGACATAACATGCAAGTATAGTTTAGAGAATCACTATCTTCTAACCAATTTGAAGTATAGTTTCTATAACCAAAAGTAAAATATGCAAAAACAAAACTTTAGGGACGAATAAGCATTATAAGCATTTATCTATACTTGCAATAACATCTGCTAACCATGTGTATGTGACCAATAACATTGGATTTGACTAGAAATAGCACACATAGAACACATCTACCACCTCTTAGACTTGCTTTAAATGAGAATCACAGATCTATATCACACTTCTATGTGAATTTGGTCAGGTCACCCAAAAAGTTACATATTGCAGCTTTTAACTCTGGATATTATTTCCTTGAATAATTAGGCCTCCGTGTGATGACAGGAGGCGAGAAAACCAACAGCACCATAAAGATTAGGCACACACTTCAGCTCATTTTATGGTCTGTGCCATATTGCTTTCTCCCCATGGCAACAAGTTGTTACTTGCTGAACTGTATGGCATAGTGAATAACAGCACACAAAAGAAATGGAGAGTAAGAGAGTAATGGAGAGACTTCTCTACACCTCAGCTGCTGCAACCAGAAATTCTTTCAGATTATTCAGAACCCTTTTTTTCAGCTTGCCTAATTATATTGTCTCGTCCCATGACACGGCTGTGTATTTTCTCCACAGTCAATTGGATTATTAGTTGGAAGCCATGGGAGGGAAACGTACAGGTGAAGACAGATTTGAGGCTGTTAAAACACCCAGGCATGCACAAACACCTACACAACAACCCTCTTCCACCCACACATATCCTCCCATTCTTTATAAAACCTTATATAAACGTCTTAAATGACCCACATCACATGGCTCACTTTCTACGTGCAGAGGAGCGAAAGACAGCAGGGTACTTGATATTTTCATAAATTTAGTGCTAACATTTCCCCCGAATATAGCCTATATGTCCATTAAGAAATGTTGCATTATTCGCTACAGTAGGCCTATTTGGTGAAATATGCTGTTTTCATCTTCTTTGAATAGGAGCATAGATCATGTTTTTGTTATTCGCAAAGTAGAACATTGGACAAACTGCACTATCTGATATCAAATTGATTAAGCTCTCCTGCTAGTTCTCTGGCTAAAACTGAAATTTGAGTTTGGATGGGAGTCAAAAGTAGCAATCTGGTTGGGTGTTTCCTCATGTCATTCATACAAGATTGAGAATACTCATTATCAAATAATTGGATGACAATTACCTACGGTTGTGGGCATAGTTAGAAAAGTTAACTTTCGTGGAATCAAAATAATAGTGAAGTGAGAAGGCCAGGCAACGTCAGAATTTATGGCTGGACATCAGCGAACACTAGTAATGGCTAGCTAGTTAGCTGAATAGCCATTTATCACCTGTTATTATCGTTCAAATATAGTATCTCCAAACGCCACTACTTCCTGTCTTCTCGTGCACTTACCTCCAAATATCATTGTGGATATGCCTCAACTGCCTTACGCTTTCGGAACAGTTAATATGATAAGGAAATGTGGATGAAATCAATGCTGATTAGTCGAGCCCATATCGGAGGCCAGCAGACGAAAACCCAGTGGCGCTCCTAGATGACGTCACACACAGTAAATTCAATTTCCTGGGTGATTTTGAGGCATATAAATCCTATCATTTTCATAAATGTGAGCTTCATGGCCAATAAAAAACATACACACGTTTACCTTCTGCTAGGAATACCTGAATTGCCATTTTCCCCCGAATGTCTGTATGCACAAATGAGGGAATGATCTATTTCCCTTCGGAACACACATTACCCTGTTCCTCTCTAAATGGCAATCCCCTGGCAATGAAAAAACGTGGTATTTTAGCCCATTATGGGTCTCTCCTTGGGATACTTTAGGAGGTTCTTGAATTACAAATGCAGTCCTTTCTCAGATTTACAGTACCGGTATGTTATTGTGACGAGTTGTTTTTGCAATTTTCCCGGTTGATGCTCTAGTATTACAGCAGGGGGTGCTGGTGGCCTTAATGATATACGTTAGAGTGTACAGTAGCTTTGCATTTTATTATACATACACTGACTGTAGTGTGACCTGATTTGACTAATATCAGACCTGCATATAGCATGGTTAATATATTAATTTGCTGAGAGAAAACACACGGAGGCAGAACTCCACTCCTTCCTAGAGGGAATCTCGCTACTATCAGAGACCGACCAAGAAGATCTCAACTCCCCCTTCACTCTTGAGGAGATCCTGGAGGCAAATACCTCCATGCCACCTAATAAGTCCCCAGGCCCAGATGGATTCCCCAGAGAGTTCTACAAAGCTTTTTGGCCCCAGCTTAGCCCTATTTTCAAGCCAATGCTGGAGGATTTTTGAAAAAACTGAGTTCTCCCAGACTCAATACACATGCAGTGGGGCAAAAAAGTATTTAGTCAGCCACCAATTGTGCAAGTTCATCATAGGTACACTTCAACTATGACAGAGAAAATGAGAAGAAAAAAAATCCAGAAAATCACATTGTAGGATTTTTAATGAATTTATTTGCAAATTATGGTGGAAAATAAGTATTTGGTCAAATACCTGGGCATTTCATCCCAAATATGTTCTCACTCACCTATAGTAGGCAACCCAGACTTGCCAAAAGCCCTGAGGGATGCCAACTTTAATCTTTGGCATACTCTAGGAATCAGGACCTTTTCAGACCTATTTCATCAGAAAACCACTGAAATCCTTTCAAGAGCTCTGCAGTGAATTCAATGTGCATAGATCCCATTTTTTTGTATTATCTTCAAATTAGACATGTCATTTTCTCATTTACTTCCAAGAGAAGGTTTAGAATCAGTTGAATGAAGTTGAAACCCTTCTTGTCACAGCACAATCCATTGAAGGCAAATATCTTATATCTATAGACACCTTTCTGAGAAAGGAGGCTCCTCCTTTACTCCTTTGAAAATAATCTGGGAAAAGGACCTTGGTCTGACTATCAGTGATGAGTTATGGGCAGAGCTTTGCGACAGGGTATACTGCTCCTCTACGAATGTAAAAATGAAATAATCTAATTACACATTTTTGTACACATTTTTATTACACTCCTTTGAGACTCCATAGAATGAAAACAGACATTTCTCCTAACTGTAAAAGATGTACCTCTGAAAGTGGAACCTATATGCATGTATTTTAGAGTTGTAGATTGCCAGATACTGCTATACATACTGCTGCACAGAAAATACTAGATGTACAGTAGATATGACCCCGTGTGTCTCTTCTTAATGCCCAGCAGGACTTTGTTCTTGATCCTGACAGAAAATTTGCTTATGATGATTACATACTTTGCTAAGAAATGTATTCTCCTATTGTGGGCCTCTAATACCTCTCCTACATTTAAAATGTGGATTGACCAGATTGTTGACTTTCTCCCTCTTGAAAAGCTCACTAATGACCTCCACAGAGACAGCCCAAGTTTGATAGACTCTGGTCTCCACTACTCAACTATATTTCAAACTGGACAGAGTGAATGGGGTGATTAGGGAAATGAGCAGATACATGTTGTGTAAGGTGCTGTAAAATCTAAAAACTAATCATTTGCTCATCGTCTCAGCGAAGGCTGGAAATAGCTAATAAGAACCTTGATAGTGCTGGTGCAAGTTTTATATACATATTAATTTTTTTATAATTATTCTTTGTGTGTATATTTTTTTATTTTATATATTTTTTAAAGTCTGTCACATCTGTGAATGTGGAATGTGTTTTGTTGGTTGATTGAAAAACAAGAAAAGTTAACTTTAAATTGAAAAAAAAAAAAAATGGAATATCTTCAGTTTCCCTCATTAATCTGTGTTGCAGACATTGCTCATCGTCTTATTTGGACAGCTTTCCAATCCAGACCAGTCACAAGCATTGCAGCCACCCTATTGGGTGTCTGAAATACAGAGTCGAAGAATATTCACACATCTACCCCCCCCCCAAATAACAAAAAACAACTTCAGACATTTTTATTTGCTCTATATTCCTTTACATTGACATTTTGCCTTACAGCTGTGATCCCCTGTGGTCAGAGTATTGACAGTGCCTTTGAAGGGGGGGGAAGAGGGTCAACATTGCACTACAGACCACTCAATTGTCCAACAAGTGCTCTGCAATGCCATAAATGTGTATCTCCAAACTTGATCTAACACAGTGACACTCCACAGAGCAAAGGTAAAACATAACATTAATCCCAACATGGTGTTCCTTCAGATCAAGCACTTCAAATTGGCGTCCAGTTGCAGCTTTTGAAGTACTCAGTCTCTCCTGATGTCATTACTCTGGGTGTAACATGCATAGTAGAATAAGTGATCGAAGTGAACCGGTACATTGAACACAGTAAGTAAAGCCACATTTCCATCTAAAAAAGGCACTGAGAATTTCCTACATCCCTGTATTTGAACATTTGCATAACTGAATAAATATGTGCACTGTTGTTCAATATCAAATTGTGTCAAATGAGGAGCACAATTGTTATACAATAACAGTGCTGAGTGCATCAATGGTGTGAATTAGTGGTAAACTAAAACAAGGGCTGTGCATTCATGGTATATAAACTAAAAGTTGGGTCTAAAAAACAGTAAGTACCATAATTAGAATAGAAATAAAAACAGTATATTATTTTCACCGTCTCATAATTCAAACAACCACCACCATTACCAGTAGTTATTTCATACAGCTTCACTTCTTATCTGGGATTTGTCTTGTTAATATCAGGTGAAGGAGCAATGAGGGCTCATTAGAGAAAACAGATTCCAACTGTTTACATGTCTCCACTTCAAACCCACTCTGAAACACATCACCTGACTATGGTGAATAGACATGATTGTCTGAGCATCAGTTCAGGCGGCGTCCAGCCATTAGCAGCATCAGTTCAGGCTGTGTGGGTGTACAGTAATGATAGGACTGGTACCCAGCATACCCAGCGGTTCTTTACTGCCCACAGCGCCAAAACATACATGTCCAGATACTGATGCATTTCAATGCCAAAGCCATCAAGGAAAAAGTTAATTGATGAATGTCCACAAATTTCTTGTCTCAAACGGTGAAGGCATTTTCCAGTGCCGGTTCCCTGGCATTTTATTGGTGCACTACGTGGTTGATGATAATTTCCTGCAAGAAGGCCTGATAGTAAATCGCCCCGTCTGTCCTTCTCCTTTCACTATTCATGATTTGGTTAATCTTCATTCTAGAATTAATGCAGTACCTTACCAGGTCTCTAGAAATACAACTAAACTATATTAAGTGATACAAATAAAGCGATAAGTGTCTACCACAGATTTAACTCCTCCTCACAGCTCCTTTTTCCCTTCGCAAAGTGTCATCAGCGCTATATCCGTCACTACAAAATCATATTCCACTAACATTCTACGTACTGAATCTAAAACTATGAAAATGGAAATCGAAAGTGACTTCCTACAGAGAGCAACTCTGACAAAACCCTGAAGAAATGTTCAATTTAAGCAAAGACGAATAATCTTGTGCAAAAACAAAACAGCCACATCATATTCAACTGAGCTAGCCTCCAGCCTCTAGCATGATAGGACATCCCTTCTGGACTCTAAGCACTGATTTGAGTGAGAACTTTAGCCACGGGACCTCAGAGTGCCTCATTGGCCAGAGTTTCAGTGGAGAGCCATATCTTTGCCCCGTTCAGGAACTTGCTGAGAGGAGTGCCCAGGATGCTGCGGCGGCACATGTTCCCCACGGGAGAGAAGGGGAAGGAGGAGCTGAGGTACTCTGGAGTTGAAGAGGACTCCTGGGTGGAACCGGCCTTAAAGTACATCCTGCTGTGGTCTGATGGGGGGGCGCTGGGGGTGGAGGTCGTTGTGCTGGCCGGAGTGGCCCCCTTGTACTGGCGTAGCTGGCTCTGCAGCTTCTCTACTTCATCAGCCAGCTGGGAGAGCTTGTGGTATGCGGTAACAGGGCCGCCCTTAGGGATGCTGGCTTCAGGGACCCAGCGCAGGAAGTAGAGCCTCCACAGGGCCAGGTGTGAAGGCAGGAGCTGGGGGATGAGCATCCCCTGTAGGTCTGCGGGCCGGGAGACCCAGTCCCTGAAGAAGCGCTCTGTTGGGCTCTCCACCACCTCTCTGATCTGGGAGAAGTCTGGTTTGAGCCGCGACACCAGGGAGTTCCGTCTGGTCAGGGTGAGGCTGTCATGGCCGTCCATCAGGATGTTCCTCAGGGAAGAGGGCATCCCTCGGAGTGTAGAACTGTAGTTTTTCTGGGAGATAAAGGAACACACACTCATTAACAAGGTATTTCATTTCAAATGTACATGCATGTAGATGGTGTTGATTTTACTTTGAGGAACATGACATTTTGATCTTCATGAATTCAGGTTATTTCCAGGCATCTGAGACTGTCCCTGGATAGTCTTGCATAGCTTTTCTTGCAAAGCTCCTTCATTTACCCATCTAGAATTGAAATGTACTTATCCTGTTATGGGGTGGTTGAGAACTCTTTGTATTAATTTGCATTCTCAAAGAAAGAGCGCAAACTGACCTTGGTGCGTCTGAAGGACTTCACTGCTCCATTCTGAACACAGGTGGCACCTTTGCCAACATACATGGGGTTGTTGAAAAGGGCCTGGTCTTTGGGGGTGAACTGCTGTGACCAGTCCCAGACAGGGGGGAAACGCAGGGCCTTCTCCTCCCCCACAGGGATGCACTTACTCTTAGCAAAGTCCTGTGGAGGAGGACAGGTAAGGTCACCAATACTGCAGACAGCTGCATCATATCAGAGGTGCGTTGACGGAGTTGAATACAACCGCAACTATGTTGTGAGGGTTGAGGGGGAACTTCCTGTGTTTGTCGCTTTTTGTGTGTGTGTGAGAGCTCCTCACCATGCTGTTCTCAGTGCGCTGCTGGGGACAGTTGAAGAGGAAGGTGCTGAATACAGGGATCCACATGCTGTCACTGAGCACAGTCAGGTAGGTCTCAGTGAACTCAAAGGCTGCTGGGTACTGATTTATAATCTGCCACACACAGTCCAGGAACAGCTGGAACAGAGGAGACTGAGGGGATGGGGGAGAGGAAGAGCGGAAAGGGAAAGAATATTGTGATTAAGGGCGGCAGGTAGTCTAGTGATTAAAAGCGGTCGGCCAGTAATCGAAAGGTTGCTGGTTTGACTCCCTGAGCCAACTAGGTGAACAACCTGTTGATGTGCCCTTGAGCAAGGCAGTTATCCAGCGCGGCTTACAGGATGAATTAAGGTTAAGAGAGTTTGCTAAATGACTAAAATGCTAAATGATTAAAATCACTGGGCACAAAACAATGACAACATTTCAAAATACAACTCCATGTCAAGCTCCATGTCAAGCTCCATGTCAAGCTCCATTTCAAGTATGCAAATAGACAGAGCCTACCTCCTCTTTGTCATTCTTCTTCAAATGGTTGCACCGGTCGAGGAAGCGATGGCCAGCCATCACCCACTCCTTCTGCACCAGGCTCTGGAAACCAGTGAGGCTACGGAAGTGAGGGTCCAGCATCAGTTGTACCAGAGAGGACACCACACAGCTCAGGTCCCGGTCTTCTTCCTCTGGAGAGAGAAGAGAGAGAGAATAGAAGAGCGAGAAATACAGGTAGTAAGACCGACAAGACACACAGACAGGAAACATACAGAGAGACAGACAACTAAAAGACAAAACCATGTATTTCGTTACCTTGCAGAATGACAGACACATGTTTTCCCTCCAGCAAGTAGACTACCTCGGCTGAATGCTTCAGGAAGGCCCTGGAGACAGGAATAGCAAAGGATACAGTTGACTTTACTCTAGGTACAAATATGTAACACTTACACATACATCTTAAGTACGTCATTCATTAACTCTGACCAAAACATGAGTCCAACCAAAATGATCCTGTAGTTGCACCATAAATATTACCACCATTAAAAAGTGGAAATAAAATGACTAATATATTTATTTTACCTTTATTTAACTAGGCAAGTCAGTTAAGAACAAATTCTTATTTTCAATGACGGCCAAGAAACAAACGGTGGGTTAACTGCCTGATCAGGGGCAGAACAACAGCTCGGGGATTTGAAACTGCAAGCTTTCGGTTACTAGTCCAACGCCCTAACCACTAGGCTACCCTGCCACCCCTACCAGCTGGTAGAGAGAGAACCAGCAGGAGCGTCTGTCAATGCTAGTACTTTTCTAAATGAAACTTCATGCAGGACAAGACAGCAGCACTGCCCGTGTAAACAGCAAGGTGAGCCAACCTGCTGAGCCAGTGGTGTCTAAGTATTTGTACATACCTGACATACTCCAGCCATCGAGAGCTTTCCATGGACGACAGCCACTTCTCCTCAGACTCCTCAAAGGGCTCTGCACACAAACACAGTTAAACATCCCAAGCGCTTTCAGAATGCCTAAGAGCAGCAACAAAAGCCTAAGAACAACAAAGTGCCTTCATAAAAAAACTAATTAACAAATAGATCACAACATTAATTTGATTGATTGATTTCAACTCCCCTGACTTACCGATGACACAGATCTGCCGCACTTTGACAAAGGCAGCCTGGATGTCCTGGATGTTGGGCAGGTTCTTGTCCAGGTCGGACTTGAGGACGTCACTGCGCTGTGGGTGGCTCTTTGTTATGGCACTACAGATCCTACCACAACACAAGGCAGGAAAATACTTGGAAATGGTCTTAACAGCACTGCTTATTTCATAAGCAGTTCATTTATTTCTTTGGTACTGCGAGTCTGGACAGAATAGTTTGGCAATCTCACTTGTCAGTTATGCCAAAACAACAAATCACAGTGCTGACATGATAAGCACACCATTTGAAAGAAAATTGAAAACAGATGGTTGTAGTGAACAATATGAAAACATCAACAAATAAAATGTTCTCATTGACATTCTATTCAGTCTTATTGTACCTCTGGTCCAGCTTCCTCTGCTGCAGTGGGTCACTGATGCTGGCCATGCGCACCAGGGCACTCCCGTTGGGGTGATTCCAGCACCACAACTTAAGGGAAACACACACCAACTTGTCATGGTTCAGCAGTCACACAAACAGTCTCCCTCGTTCTCTCACTTACAAACACTCACATACACTCAAAATGCAGTCACTCCTCTCAAAGCACTTTAAAAAAATAAATCAGCATCATTAATGCTTGATAGAAACAGTCTGTCTAGGGAATTCTGTCTAAAACAGCGAGAAAGGCTTTTATTAAGCAAAAGCTGTTGTTTCTTGAGAGGCTGGCCACTCACAGGGATGCGGTGAGCAGTGAAAAAACATAAGTACTGCTTCAGGTCTTGATCCGCCAGGGACACTGGGACCACAAAGTACTCTGGGAGACTGGAGAGAGAAAGATAAGAGGGAAATATGCATTACAGAGATGCTCCAAACGGCAAGAGGTTAACATTTCATGCCACTGAGTCAGGCGCCATATTAGCCACAGCAGATTCTGAATGGTTGATCACAATATGAAAATAAATAACTCAAAATCTGTGGCAGCAAGTGAAGCAATTACTACATTTCCATCTCCACAAAGATTATATTACATAAAGTGTCAATGTAAGCCATTACCTAAGTGTGTTACATAAAGTATTACCATTCTGCCTGATGAGGATTATGACACTAATGAGCTATGTTAATCATAATCCAAATCTGGTAATAATCCATGTTGTCATTTAGAAAATGAGCTCAGGCCTGCAGTAACCCTCCCTCCCACTCCATCCCCACTCCCCTAAACTATGTGGGCCCCACCTGGGTGAGACGACGTAGCCCTCGTTGATGGAGCACACCCTCCACTCCGCTGCACCAGTTCTCTTGATCTCTCTGTCCCATTCAGAGGGCCGGTCAAACAGGGGCATCTGCAGTCCTCCTCCGGGATCTACTCCATTAACTCGCTCCCCTGAACATGTAGCAGTGAGCGCTTGCTAATTAAAAACACACACCTGCTTGCTGTGTTTCCTTCAACTCAAACATTGCAACAACTGTAAATATATGTTCTTCATTGAAGAGCCACATTTGATACAACCAATGCCCCGGTGTTCCAACAAAACTCAATTGATCACATTGTTCTTTTAACAGTGTATTCAGCATGTTTTCCTTTAGGTTCCTCACATGTCAAGACATGTACAGTGGGGATGCTATTGATAGCTAGAACAGTTTGGCAGGCCACAGGGAATAAGGGTGTGTCAAAGCCTTTTCAGTCAGAACCAGATGATTAAGCAGTGTACTGTACACCTACCCAAGGATCCATAGTATTGCTTCCCTATGTACTCAAAGCCAAACAGCAGCTGGGGATCAGCGGGCTGGGAGTAGTGAGCGATGGCCAGGCAAACCTTAAATCACAGGGTGGGGTAAACACATGACTTCAAAAGGAAGGAACAGGTCCAGGCAAATATACAGTACATACAGTGCCTTTAGAAAGTATTCAGACCCCTTGACTTTTTCCACATTTTGTTACGCTACAGCTTTATTCTAAAATGGACAACATTTGTTTTTTTCCTCAGCAATCTACACAAACCTCAAAGACATGTTGTCATGGCTCTATGTAGTACTGTGTGCCTTCCCATAGTCTGTTCTGGACTTGGGGACTGTGAAGAGACCTCTTGGCATGTCTTGTGGGGTATGCATGGGTGTCCAAGCTGTGTGCCAGTAGTTTAGACAGACAGCTCAGTGCATTCAACATGTCAATACCTCTCATAAATAAACGTAGTGATGAAGTCAATCTCTCCTCCACTTTGAGCCAGGAGCGATTGACATGCATATTACTAATATTAGCTCTCTGTCACTCTGTGTACAACCAATGTCCAGCCGTGCTGCCCTGTTCTGAGCCAATTGCAATTTTTTTTGTGGCACCTGATCACACGACTCACGGTGCGACAAAACTAGGGCCTGTAGGACCTGCCTTGTTGATAGTGTTGTTAAGAAGGCAGAGCATCACTTTATTTTGGACAGACTTATCTCCATCTTAGCTACTACTGCATCAATACGTTTTGACCATGATAGTTTACAATCTAGGGTTACTCCAAGCAGTTTAGTCATCTCAACTTGGTCAATTTCCACATGATTTATTACAAGATTTAGTTGAGGTTTAGGGTTTATTGAGTGTTTTGTTCCAAATAATGCTTTTAGGCTAACTTATTCCTTTCCACCCACTCAAACTAACTGCAGCTCTTTGTTAAGTGTTGCAGTCATTTCAGACACTGTAGTAGCTGATGTGTATAGTGTGGGGGTCATCCACATACATAGACACTCTGGCTTTACTCAAAGTCAGTGACATTTCGTTAGTAAAAATGGAAAAAAGCAAGGGGCCTAAACAGCTACCCTGGGGAATTCCTGATTCTAACTGGATTATGTTTGAGAGGCTTCCATTAAAGAACACCCTCTGTGTTCTGTTAGACAAGTAACTCTTATCCACATTACAGCAGGGGGTGTAAAGCCATAACACATACGTTTCTCCAGCAGCAGACTATGATCGATAATGTCAAAAGCTGCACTGAAGTCTAACAAGACAGCCCCCCCAATCATTTTGTCACCAGCTTCTCTCAGCCAATCAGTCATTTGTGTAAGTGCTGTGCTCCTTCCTATAAGAGTGCTGAAATTCCATTGTCAATTTGTTTACTGTGAAATATTGTATCTGGTCAAACACTATTTTTTGCAGAAGTTTACTAAGGGTTGGTAACAGGCTGATTGGTTTTCTATTTGAGCCAGTAAAGGGGGCTTTACTATTCTTGTGAAGCAGAATGACACTAGCTTCCCTCCAGGCCTGAGGTCACACACTTTCTAGTAAGCTTAAATTGAAGATGTGGCAAATGGGAGTGGCAAATGGGAGTGGCAATATAGTCTGCTATTATCCTCAGTAATTGTCCATCCAGATTGTCAGACCCCGGTGGCTTGTCATTGTTGATAGACAACGATTTTTTCACCTCTTCCACGCGGACTTTACAGAATTCAAAAGTACAATTGTCTTTCATAATTTGGTCTGATATACTTGGATATGGTGTCAGCGTTTGTTCCTGGCATGTCATCCCTAAGTTTGCTTATCTTGCCAATGAAAAAGTAATTCAAGTAGTTGGCAATATCAGTGGGCTTTGTGATGAATGAGCCATTTGATTCAATGAATTCCAGACAAACTAAACACCTTCTGTGCCCGGTTTGAGGATAACAATGCCATCGTCGTGGCCTGCTAACAAGGACTGCGCCCCCCTCCCTCCCGCCTCTCCTTCTCTGTGGACGATGTGAGTAAAACATTTAAACGTGTAACCCTCGCAAGGCTGCTGGCCCAGACGACATCACTAGCCGTGTCCTCAGAGCATGCGCACACCACCTGGTGTGTTTACGGACATATTCAATCATTCCCTATCCCAGTCTGTTATCCCCACATGCTTCAAGATGGCTACCATTGTTCCTGTACCCAAGAAGGCAAAGAACTGAACTAAATGACTACCTCCACGTAGCACTCACTTGTCACCATGAAGTGCTTTGAGAGACTAGTCAAGGATCATATCCACCTTACCGGCCACCCTAGACCCACTTCAGTTTGCATATCGCTCCAACAGGTCCACAGACGACGCAAATCGCCATCACACCGCCCTATCCCATCTGGACAAAAGGAATACCTATGTAAGAATGCTGTTCATTGACTCCAGCTCAGCATTCAACACCATAATCCCCTCCAAACTCATCATCAAGCTGGAAGCCCTGGGTCTCAACCCCGCCCTGTACAATTGGGTCCATGACTTTGACGGGCCGCCACCAGGTGGTGAAGGTAGGAAACAACATCTCCACTTCGCTGACCTTCAATACTGAGCACGTGCTCAGCCCCCTCCTGTACTCCCTGTTCACCTATGACTGCGTGGCCATGCACGCCTCCAACTCAATCATCAAGTTTGCAGATGACAACAGAAGTAGGCTTGATTACCAACAACGACAAGACAGCCTACAGGGAGGTGAGGGCACTCGGAGTGTGGTGTCATGAAAACAACCTCTCACTCAACGTAAACAAAACAAACGAGATGATCGTGGACTTCAGGAAACAGAAGAGGGAGCACCCCCTATCCACATCGAAGTGACAGCAGTGGAGAAGGTGGAACGTTAAGTTTTTCTGCATACACATCACGGACAAACTGAAATGGTCTACCCATGCAGACAGTGTGGTGAAGAAATTAAAATTAAAATTGTTAAACATTTTGGGTAGCCTTCCACAAGCTACCCACAATAAGTTGGGTGAATTTTGGCTCATTCCTCCTGACAGAGCTGGTGTAACTGAGTCAGGTTTATAGGCCTCCTTGCTAGCACACACTTTACCATAATTTTGCACGCCCAATTTTTCAGTTTTTGATTTGTTAAAAAAGTTTGAAATATCCAATAAATGTCGTTCCACTTCATGATTGTGTCCCACTTGTTGTTGATTCTTCACAAAAAAATACAGTTTTATATCTTTATGTTTGAAGCCTGAAATGTGGCAAAAGGTCGCAAAGTTCAAGGGGGCCGAATACTTTCGCAAGGCACTGTACATTGCTTGCGGTTTGGGGTTTTAGGCTGGGTTTCTGTACAGCACTTTGATATATCAGCTGATGTAAGATGGGCTATATATATATATATTTTCTTTTATTTGAAATAAATTTGATGTAAACTTCTGACTTCAACTGTGGATGGAAACAGAAAAGTCTGAGACTTCTGGGTAAAACACTGGGGTAAACCCTGTATGGAAATGCACCACTTGTCAGGTCAGGGAGTCTGGAAAAACTCCTGGCCCCAACAATACAATCTAAGGGAGATGGTCTGCTAGAATCTTTAAGATGTGACGGCAGATCATTCTGTATTGTGAATGGAGAGAGGTGTCGGTGACTCTGTAGGATATGACGTCCCTTTTCAATGAGTTGTGTCTTTGAAATGCTCTTTGAGGCACGTTCTGGCTGCCTCGGAGTCTACTGACCACAGCCAGTGTTTTTTCTGTCCACATTTTACAGGAGTTGTTTTTATTGGCTAAAGACTCAGGAACCTGCATGGAAACTTTCAATAACACTTCAAGCTGTGCCTTCGCTACAAGGGGCCTCTACCTTTACTACATGATTCCACCATTTAAACAGCTGAAAGTATTATTTAGCCCAGACATCCTCAACAGCTGAGGCACTATGTCATGTTTTCTGCACCTTGAAGGGTAGATTGAACGATGAAGAGTAAAATAGATTGTCAACCTTGAATTTGACCATTAAAAAAAAACCAAGTAATTTCACCACGTGATGCATTTCATTTTAAGTGAGTGACGAAGACATTAAATTTGTGTCTCACTATTTCTAATGAAAGGCAAACTTTGAGAAGCAAAGTTCAACCATTGAACCATACTCATGTATTTGTAATTGTGCCTTGGGACTATCTGGGTAGCTAAGTTGCACCAAGAATTCAGACTTAAGCGTGGCAGCCAGGATCTCATTTAAGTGAAACCTAGGAAAGCAAACCTTAGCAGAACGCCTATTTCTATTGGGATAGAGGGCGGAGTCTGGCGTTTGAAACTTTCCATCAGTGGCAGTGGCCTAGAATTACACAATGCTGTCCATTCATTGGAGGAGCAGCAACCAAAACACAGGATGCAAGGAAGGAACTTTTGTGTTCATGTTTGTGTGTGCGAGCGTCTCCGTGTGCATTTGAGAGAGACTGCTCCCAACTCTGTAATTTCCTTCGGTATAATAAGCTATTATAGAATGGCTTCATTCCATATGTCACAAAGAAAAACAAGGACCGAGCCCTGGTTTAGCTCCCCACAGTAATTACACTGTGTCCCCATATAGAAACAGGCACAGGGAATGCAGTTAAATCCCACTATGTACCATTACAATACTTACAGCAGAAACACCCATTCATAAAAAACACCATGTGTAATCAGAAACAACCAGGAGTTACCATTGGACTTCAAAACAGCGGTCATAACAGTGCCCAAGACACAACAAATCAAATTGTCATGAGTTCCCCTCCCTGGAAGGTAGAGTAGCCAGGTAATGTTGATAGTTACTTCTTAGTTCAATATCTTTCAGGTGTGTGTTGAGGCGCTTCAAGTGCTAGCTCCCCCCTTCGCTGACAAACTGCTCCCATGTGGCATGCGCTCTGGCTGGAGATCTAAGGTTACGTGTGTACATAGAAGCAGGCTGTCAGGAAGATATACTGAGGTCTGCGGTCTCCCTGCCACGGCCATGCAGAGGACTCAGGGCTGCTGCTAAGAACTATTGGAGGCCTTCCTCCGCATAACACATTAGAATGAACTTACAGCCCCCTGGCTTCTGAGACCTTGGACCAGAACCCAGGGTGCAACAACATGTGTGTTTGCAGAGTGATCAGAAACTAGAGGGCTGAATGGATGTTTTGTTCCCTGGTTGTTTTTTGTGGGGACTTTAAAAACACCTCTATCCAGGCTTCACATGTTCCAAGGGGCTTGCAGGTTATACATAGGGTGGCTCCTTCTCCCTCCTACCTGGCTCCCTTCTCCCTGCACACAGCCTCACATTGTCCAGCATGAGCTCAACAGGCCCACAGGGCTCAGTAACTCCAGGTGAATGCTCTTACCAGGCCTGTTAGTTTGTTGGCTTTGCTGTCAGAAATTAGGGAAGTCATTGTTTCACACCAAACAAAAACAAGCAGTGAGTAAAACAATCCAACACACCTCTCCCACAACTCCTCACATGGGGGTCCTGGGGCCCTTTGAGCAGTGCTTTGGTTCCACTCTAAAGACATGATACATCTGTGACTTTAATCCACCACTCGCTCAGAGAGATGAGTCAGAGTCAATGCGGAATGTTCATTTGACACTCATTTCTACATAGGTTGCCTAGCAACAACAGCTGTTGTGCAGCACTCCGTGACATGTGTATCAAGTCATCCTGTACACATATCTAAGCATAATCTCATTGACTTCGTTTTCTTACTTGAAAAAAAAGAAAAAAAGTACCATTAAAAGGCAATACAAATGTAAAGCAATACATGCTGATAATAACAACATGCTGACAATGCCACCCTGACTCCTCCTGAGTCAGGCTGAGCTAATTCTGGCCAATCTCAGGCTCTCAGCCAGCCAGATGGAAGGGAGGATGAAAGAAACACCGACCAGGGAGACAGACTAATCCCCTCATCAGAGAGCAGCTCAACAGGGTGGAGAGAAGAGGGGTGGAGAGGGGAGGAGAGAAGTGGAAAGGAGGAGGGAGAAGAAGGGTGGAGAGGAGAGGAAAGACAGAGGAGGATACAGGGCAGCCTACATGGCCCCAGAAGGCTCCAAGGAGACGAGCTCTACAAAAGCCTCCTTGGTGTGTTTGTCAATGGTGTTAACATTTCTGGGAGAGGACATGCTACATGGCATTTTTACTCATCCAAAATAAAGGATTAACTAGTGTCATTGCCAGCATGTTTGCTCTCATACTCACATAATGGGATTGAACTCTGATAATCATGTAGACTAACAAGAGATGATTTTAAAAATATTTAAAACCTAACAGTGGCAGTCTTTTAGGAACAGCTATACTGACAGCAGAGGCATTCCACAGTGAATTACCAGTGAAATCCTCTTAGAAACTAATCCACTGTAGTGGTGAGGCAGAGTTGAGTTGGAGGATTACCATGCTAGATTTCTGGTATCTCGCCTCAGGTTCAATTCAAGAGTCAACACCATGTCAATTTATATAGTGTTCATACATCAAAACAGTGTCCACTTTGTTCAGAAAGCTTATATCACAAACCTTCTTGGCGCTCTGGGGCCCAGCCTCGTCGAAGCGGAACCTGATGATTCGGAAGTCCTTGCAGTAAAGGATGAGCTCGGTGGGATTAAACTTCAGCTTCTGGTTGGAACACAGAACCTTCTGCTTCCCCTTAGCATCGTTCACTGAGAGGAACAAACACAAAACAAAGACCAGGGGCGAGACAGTGCTTATTAGGGCTAATGGATATAGTAACAAATAGTAACAGTAGTAGCCTGGTCCCAGGTCTGTAGGACTAATGTTTTTTCTTTAGAAGAGTTGGGATAAAGCACATACAGTAAAGATCTGGGACAAGGCTAGTATAGTGAGGGGTAATGTATATGTGGGAAGTGGGAAACTGAGTGACCAAAGATTCCACAGAAAAACTGATTATCTATGTCACCACAGAGCTTCAGAGAAATTCAACCAAGTAGGAACTTAAATTGATCCACCAGACCTCAGCTGTGTAAAAACAAATGAGGAACTTCATTCTTCATGTTCGGATGACCCTTTATGGGGTAATACTCTGAATACAGAATAATCTTTTGAGGTTCCTCGAGTATTACATATGATAAAACATCTTCCACAAGACTCAACTGTTTATTTCAGTTATAATATAGTGAACAAAACTATAAAACGCAACATGTAAAGTGTTGGTCCCATTTTTCACGAGATTAAATAAAAGATCCTAGAGATTTTTCATACGCACAAAAAAACGTATTTCTCTCAAATTTGTTTATATCCCTGTTGGTGAGTTTCTCCTTTGCCAAGATAATCCATCTACTTTATAGGTGTGGCATATCAAGAAGCTGATTAAACAGCATGATTGATACACAGGTGCACCTTGTGCTGGGGGCAATAAAAGGCCACTCTAAAATGTGCAGTTTTGTCACACAACACCACAGATGTTTCAAGTTGACAGTGTGTACAATTGGCATGCTGACTGTAGTAATGTTGTAGTGGAAAATTACTAAATTAGACATACTATGCCGTTTTTACTTAGATAATTGTCCATTGTTATATGCTCGTGTTTTTTTTCTCCTGATGCAGGCTTGTTGTCTTGTGGGACAGTTAAGTCTGGGCGTGCAGATAAGAGCTGGGTGCGACCGCAGTATGTAACATCCCGTTTGTACTATCTGTAGGAACTCCTCTGTATGGAAACATGCAGGAAGGAACAGACAATAGTGGCAACGTCAGCTATCTACAGAGACAAACTAAACGCCTTTTATACACTGTTACGCACCCGTTTGCACACATCTGCTAACTGCCACATAAACAATGAGGTTGGACTTTTCTATAAAAGCTGAGAACCAACTCGGTCTGTAGAGCTTTCAACTCTGACTATTCTTAGTGATGGTTGATTGCTTCATTTCTGCAAATCTAAGAATAAAATTGTTGTTTGAAAGAATCTGCAGTCTCTTCCTATTGAATTTCTGACAATTTGGCGACACGGATGTGATGGCTAACTCCGTTTCCTGATTGCTCCCGAGGAGACCGAGGTTGCGTTAGACATGGCAGGGAGCCCCACACTCCAACTAAGCAGAGCAGAAAAGGGACCCTCTCGGACCGGCAGGGAGAGTCAGTGAGTGGATTTGCCATTCCAAACAGACTAAATAAATTAAGGGTGAGACTGATTTTCTTCAACGCAACCTCCAATAGGGGAAAGTTCTGGGAACTTATAAAAACCTGTTCTAAGAACACTTCAAAAATCCTGTTCTCTGAAGGACGTAGATTTTTTTTATTTTTATATATATATATTTTTTAAAAAGGTCATACCAGCTATAACTTTAAACCTTACACTGAAATGTGCATAGTATAAACTACCAAGTTGCTACAAAATGTAAAATTACATATAGTAATAAAAAATATTTTGATGGAGAAGAAATAACTCATTTTTTAAATTATATCAAAGGAAGACGTTCTTAACCAAATACTGTTTGTTTTGTGTGTTTATGTTTCCTGAGTGTGTGTATTGACGAGAGATTTATATGATGATTACCCTAATTTTTGGTAATATGTGTTGTCAACAACAGTTGAAGTGGGACACTGGTATAAGACATTAGGTCTTCCATATTCTCCAGTAGAACATTGGTAGACGCTTCACTATTAGTTCTAATGCAAAGGAATCAAGTGCCGTGACCAACTGAAAGGCACAAATACCATAACTTCTCTCCTGGGAAGTGGGTAACACTATCTTGGATTTTGTTTTTTTAATTGGCACATTAAAACCTGTGAGTGAGAAAATCTAAACTCTTGACACCTTTGAGAGAAGCGCAGAAATAACCATCATAGAAAAGGTCAACTATAGCAAAGCAATAGAGGCACTAAAAGAAGCGCAAGAGCATTCTACCAATTTGGCTCGAATATGGGAAAAAAATCTAATCGTGGATAAAACTGGGTAGCATTTCCCTGCTGACGGCAAAACTCCAATCTAATAAAGAATTCAGATATGCTATTGTGAACTGGCACATTTAAATTTTAGCCTAGCATTAAAGCAGTATACACCGGTATGTTAGCTAGTGGGTTAACTGCCTTGCTCATTGGCAGAATGCCAGCTTTTTACCTCGTCAGGATTCGATCTAGCAACCTTTCGGTTCCTGGCCCAACACTAACCACTAGGCTACCTGCCACCCCTAAACTGGCTAACAAAAAATCCCAAGCTCAATACAGCAGTGGTTCACAAATCAACATTAGTATATTTACTCAGCATAACCACACTAACCATTCTATGTGTATTCAATTGAGTATGTAGTATGCTTATTGGTCTCAAGATACAAATTCATTAATTTAAATAATTATGACAAATGTTAAGAAAATGTTGAGCAACGTTCTAAAGTAATGTTACGTTATGTTGGCTGACAATGTTAGTTATGCTATCCTTATGAACCGCACAACATTACAGCAGTATGTTAGATAGTTAACATTACCTAATGTTAGTTGGCAGCGTATACTCGAACTTGCCATGGCAGTATATTAACTATAATCTAACTAACTACCCAACGTTTATTAACTTGATTATTCACGTCATTCTTAGTTAAATGGTATAGCCGTTGTGCGTTCTCAACAGACATTTAATTCTGGCCATTGTTGCCAGCAGCACAGTTACAGTCACCAACACTTTGGATAACCAGCTCTGCTAGGGAGAGTAAAATGGTTAGAGTGAGGTGTTCTCTTATGTGTGTCTGGAAGTAGCTAACAAGCTAGCCAACTTTAGACAGCTTGGGTGCTTGACTACGGTTGTGAGGTCAGAACGCTCAGATCAACCCTGCTCCTAGTCGAGAGCGGGTAGTGTGCGCTCTGAACAGTCTGAATCCAAACACCTGAAGTTGTAAAATAACAAAACTAGTAATTTGTTATGCTAACAAGCTAGTAAGAGGCTGCATAGCAACAGCATCAACGTCCGGTAGACATGCTAAGCTCAACTGAAAGGTTACGGCTTGTTTACAATGTACTAAAATTAACTAATAGCATATAGTATGAAGTATATAAAAATCAAGTATGTAGTATACAGTATATTATTACGGGTATTTGAACACAGTATGGGTATGTGAGTATATTGATCAAATGTGTACATATTTTGGTGTCCCGGGTGGCGCAGTGGTCTAAGGCACTGCATCGCGATGCAGAACCCAGAGACTCTGGGTTTGAGCCCAGGCTCTGTCGCAGCCGGCCACGACCGGGAGGAATATGAGGCAGCGCAATTGGCCTAGCGTTGTCCGGGTTAGGGAGGGTTTGGCCGGTAGGGATATCCTTGTCTCATCGCGCACTAGCAACTCCTGTGGCGGGCCGGGCGCAGTGCACACTAACCAGGTCACTAGGTGTACAGTGTTTCCTCCGACACATTGGTGCGGCTGGCTTCCGGGTTGGATGCGCGCTGTGTTAAGAAGCAGTGCGGCTTGGTTGGGTTGTGTTGTGTTTCGGAGGACGCATGGCTCTCGACCTTCGCCTCTCCTGAGTCTGTGCGGGAGTTGTTATCATATGAATATTGCGGTGGTAGCGGAAAAACAATCCCTAAAGGGTGTCAATTTGAGGGTTCTGTGTTGATACAGTATGTGGATTTGTTATTGGCATAAAACGATGAAGAAACTCAATGTCCACCAGCGTTGTTGCCAGAGAATTGAACGTTACCATTCTCTGACAATGTCCACCAATGTCGTTTAGAGAATGCAGTATGTCCAACCACACTAAATACAATAGACCACGTGTAACCACGCCAGCCCCTCCACAACTGGCTTCTTCACCTGCGGGATTGTCTAAGGCCAGCCACCCGGACAGCTGATGAAACTGAGGAGCATTTCTGTCTGTAATGAAGCCTTTTTGTGGGGAAAAACTCATTCTGATTGACTGGGCCTGGCACCACCCGTGGCTGTGCCCCTGCCCAGTGGTGTACTTAAGGAAAAATACTACTTAAGTCATTTTTTGGGGTATCTGTATTTTATATTTTTTTCAACTTTTACTTCACTACATTCCTAAACAAAAGTTTAGGAAAATGGTCTAATTCACATGCTTATCGAGACAACATCCCTGGTCATCCCTACTGCCCCTGATCTGGAGGACTCACTAAACACATGCTTTATTTGTAAATTATGTCTAAGGGCTGGAGTGTGCTCCTGGCTATCCGTAAATACATAAACGAGGTGGTGCTGTCTGGTTTGCTTAATATAAGGAATTACATTTACTTTTGATACTTAAGTATATTGAAAACCAAATACCTTTAGACTTTTACTAAAGTAGTATTTTACTGGGTGACTCTCTTTTACTTGGGTAATTTTCTATTAAGGTATCTTTACTTTTCCTCAAGTAAGACAATTTTCCTAATGAATTTATTTCAATTCATTGATTTCCTTATATGAACTGTAATTGTTGCCTGTTGCGTTTATATTTTTGTTCAGTATCTAATGATCTTACAACAGGAAGAGGATGATATGCATGTTTCCATGGTACACCAGGAATCCAGTCTTGGCCTGTGTACCACCACCTGCACACACTTTCAACCTTACAAGACAAGGATAAGACCTATGCCTCGTCTCGGTTTGTGGTGGGTGGAGCATTGGGTCAGTGTTTTTGCCAAGCCACGGCTCTCATAAAGGACCTTTGTTGAGGGCGTACTGAGTAAAAAACATTGCTTCATGCTCTATCAGCTCAGCACAAGAGCCCCACGCTCCCAGCCATGTCAGCAGAGAGTGAGGCTATGAGTTACACAAACAAGGTTAATCCGGAATAGGCTTTTCAGCCAGGGCCCTCTGTCTGGGCTATGACCTCATCTATGGAGATACTAAAAACAGATCGGTGACCAGGGGGAGCAGGCAGGCAGTCACCAAAACTGGTTTAAGTCAATGGTGTGTATCTAAAAATCAGCCCGGTAGAGGACAGTCAGATAAAACCTGAACACAGAAACTGAGGTCACACAGATGGGATGTGATTGATCTGAGAGATCCGACTGGTCCCTCAGCCAACAGAAAAAACATTCAAGGGGATTTCAAAGGAGGAGAGCACAACCTGCCCATTGTGCATTCATAATTTAACAGCTGGGTGTAGATGAAGCATTATGGCTGTAGCGGTCCAAGTGTGGGGTGTCTGACAAAATCCACTATATTGGTCAGAGACAGATTCGTGAGGGGCAATGCGTTTCATAGGTAATTTATTTTACACAGGTGTTTAAAAAAAAAAAAAAAACATTACCTGTCAGGAACCTAACCTGCTCTTTTTTCTTGGACTAAAGGGACTGTCAGCATCATATGTAGGCTACTTTCCACTGAGTTCTATTTTGGTGGAGAATTCTGTTTGAGTTTGTTTGCCATCTTGTCACCATGGTTAGCATAATGGCACATGGTCTTACCTGTCACCACTTGCTCCACACACGCCAGGGGAACATCGTGCTCTCCAAGCAGCCGGTTGGCAACCTGGAACCTCTGAGAGAACACAACACAGATGAACATGGTGAGGAGAGGAGGTATCTTGGGGAAAAAGCACACAATAGTTCCTGGGAGACAAGAGGTTTTAACTGCAGCGGGGTGAGACTGCACCACGTTATCAACAGCTGAGGGGAAAACATTTGAACCATCTGGAAATGCTCTGCCAGGAACACTGATGATGATGATACTGTTGTTTTTGCATTTCAGTGAAATGTAATGATTAACATGGAATCAGCTGATGAATGGAGATCATTGACAACTTTTGAGCAAATGTGTGAATCTAAAAGTTAACCCATTCGAACTGAAAGGCAAATCCACAACTTTGCAATCAATGACAATCAAGGCTAAATTTCCAAGAGTAGTGCAATCCTTCCATGAGTCCTATAAAACTTCTGTTTTTCAAGTAAACAGATCTGGGATGACTCACTTAAGTTGTTTAAGAGGTGAAGGCATCAAAATAAGCTTAACACAAAACAGGTGGTCTAAAAGCACAGGGTGGGAGGTTACATAAAACATCTGACACTGGAAGAAAGACAGCAGTGTCCTAGAAACCTTTTTGTTGATGGGTATTTTACAACAGACAACAGGCCTATCCCACATGTTGCTTATCGTGTGACAACCTTGACCACACTTTCTCCAATAAACTCAGGTGTGATCATGTAGGGTCAGTCTCCCGGGACACAGATTAAGACTAGTCGTGGAATAAAAAAACATTTTAATGGAGATTGTCTCAGATTAATCTGGGTAACCAGCCCATAGAGCTACGGTCATTTTTGGGAGAGGGGCACACAGAGTGCACCACAGGAGGTTGGTGGCACCTTAATTAGGGAGGACGGGCTCATGGTAATGGCTGGAGCGGATTCAGTGGAATGGTATCAAATACATCAAACACACGGTTTCCATGCGTCTGATGCCATTCCATTCGTGCCGTTCCAGTTATTTTTATGAGCCGTCCTCCCCTCAGCAGCCTTCTTGAAAACATACCTGCATGGGGAGGGCATCATGGGTGATGAAGGAAACCTTGAAGTTGGTGCATATCAGCTTCCCCCACAGGTCACCATGGCTGCTATCTGCTCCAATGCACTTCCTCACAAAGCTCACTTCGTTCACCACAATCTCCCCTGAGGATGACAAACAGGAAGTAACATGAACTATGACATTTAGGTTTCAAAGAAAAGAGGTAGAAAACATAGACCTAAAAAGGGACATAAATAGAAGGTGAGTGTTAACCACACAGTTATTTTAAGTCTTATAGCGATGAAACAAAACAGGGACTGATGGCTGAGTAATATGACATGAATGAAGCTGGGGGAAATATGCTATGGAAGTGGAATGATCACGTACTAAAATGTCTCATTCAGGCTTCTGCCATCCAGCCAGAGGCATCCTGTTACACTGCTGGAGAGTGATCTGTGTATTTCTTCTCTCAGGCCCTCGAATTGGCTCTAATGATCCCACATTCCAGTCTGAGGCATTGGGTCAGGGTGATGGAAATAACTGTCAGAGAATAGCTAGACTGCTTCATGACAGAGGAGGTCAACACAAAACTCTCTGTTACCTAACTTATAGGCCTTATAGCCCGTTGTGACCTCTACACTTTAACCCCTCTTTGGTTCCAGTAGCATCTCAGGACACAACACAAAAACCCACAGCCTGACAACCTGGTGTCTGAACTCAAGAGGATTCCCTCCATTTACACGACTTCTCTCTCCTCCTCACAAACAGATGTTTTGTAATTACCTCCATAGCCCAGATGCACACAGCTCCAAGAGGTATTTATTTTTCAATTAAAAAAAAAAGAGCTCATGAGTCACATACACTGCTGACTGTTTCTACTCCAGGATCCTTCTCGCTCTCTGGCCATTCAGTGGGAGTTCACAGACTCAGCCCATGCACTACAGGCTTGCCAGGGAAACCCCATGAGCCAGAGAATGGGGATCAGGTGGGCCTAGCTGTCCTCCTCCCGGGAAAATGATCTGCCATGAGGAGAACTGAGAACCCAGCATAAACTTTTTACTGAGCACAGCCTCAAACGGACAGACTGCTTTGGTTAGTAAGGCTGCTTGATGGATCGAGGTCCTCCTCTCAAGTTTTACATCCAGATCAAAACCCCTCTTCATCAAAGACCGGTGTACCCAGTCTTAAACTAGACCGTAACTTTCTAGACTAAACCATGAATGTTGTATTTATTGATGTTGCCGTTTCCTGTGTCACTGAACCGAAGAGGTCTGACAGTAACGAGCTCGCAAACTCGCTGGCAACTTTGATGGACATGAATGTTTATGACAAACCGTTGTCTCTCTGAAACATTTGAAATCTAAACAATGACCAGTTCAATGAATGCAGCTGATACCTTGGCATAGTGCAAAGTTCCTGGCATTTCATGATTGGTAAATGCATGCTTAATCTATGTATGAAGTGAAGACCTAAAGTAGAAGAGACTATGATAGACTAGTACATTACATGAATGCAGTGCAGTTGTGATTCCCTCTCGTTTTATATCGTGGCAGTATGGTTGTGAGCGACACTGCAGCGTCACTAGACTATAGGCCAGCCCATCCATAACAGCTGGAGCTGCTTTGCAGAGGGTTACCGTAGGACAGGCAGGGAACAGCCAAAGAGAACCAGGCCCAGCACTGCAAACAGGATCCTCACATGTCAAAATGACAGATTTTCCTCAGTCAGCGTGAGCTTAACCCATTCAGCCCAACAGTAATCTGTCACTTTCCATTTAGCTGGTTTCTTTTGATGCATTCATTACACACTGCATTGTCTATGAGCAAATTACAGCCTGACCGTACATCCAAATTACAGCCTGACCGTACATCCAAATTACAGCCTGACCGTACATCCAAATTACAGCCTGACCGTCCGTACATCCAAATTACAGCCTGACCGTACATCCAAATTACAGCCTGACCGTACATTGATATAAAGATGGCGTACAAAGTGGAATGAAATGCTGACTTCCAGGTGAATCTTGCACTGTGTAGGCACTGTGTAGGCTACTCCTTGTATAGGACATTTCACCCAAGGCTAGGCTTATTTGTTCTTGCCTGTAATCCATGTAAAACATTGTTTACAAGCTACATTATATGACCCGTGTCACCGCATTACAAGTTATTTAATGTAACAATAAAACGCTACAGCCTGTGAGACTTATTGAAGATAGTGGGGATAGTAAGGTGGAGATCAACGGTCATGTTTCTCAGCATGGATTAAGAGCAGACAAGGAACAGAGAGAGAGAGACTGAAGAAATAGGTTGCCGCTCTTGTAATTGTGGGACAAGTCAGCAAGCGCCCACCATCACCCCCATCCAACACTACAGTGTACACTTCCAAAGTGGCAGGGTAGCCTAGTGGTTAGAGTGTTGGACTAGTAACCGGAAGGTTGCAAGTTCAAATCCCCGAGTTGACAAGGTACAAATCTGTCATTCTGCCCCTGAACAGGCAGTTAACCCACTGTTCCTAGGCTGTCATTGAAAATAAGAATTTGTTCTTAACTGACTTGCCTAGTTAAATAGGTAAAAATTATGTATTTATTTTAAAAGCTGGGTCTAATAATCTGCAGGCTTGATGAGTTAACAACTCTTTTGTGGAGGCAGAATGCTGACGGGTCTGACACAAGAGTACAGTACAGCCACACACAGCCTGGACTGCAGCCTTGAACCCCCACTGGACAGCAACTCTGCCAGTAAGTAACCTGGGTTACCACAACATCTAACAAACAGTACTGTGGTCATGTCATCAACCGCTTACATCATAGCACTCGCTATTATCACCGAGTTGGCTACTTTCAGTGCCTATTCAGATAAAAGGCAGTTGGCCACGGTCGTGGTAACACAGATCCAAAAGAATCACAAGGCCTATCCGGTGTGTGATTGGCAAGTCAAAAACATGTATATCATGTAATCATACTGGAGGGAGCAAACACTTCCAAGGATGAGGTTCTCCTTTTTGACTAAGTCCACAAGCCCCTAAATCCAATAGGGCTATTAATGTGATCAGACAGGCCAACTGACCCAACTAGCCACAACCTGGCTTTGCTTCCTGGGGTTTTGTAGCTTTCAAAGCAGGCCGCCTGTGTTTATGTACAGCACCTAGCAGACCAGATCACAGTTTGGACAGCTGGTGGCGAGGGACACAGGCTCAGAGACGCAACACGGTCTCTGTATACAGTGATTATCACAATCCCCTCTGAGTCACACGAGACTAGGGAGAAATGCCTCAGTTACAACAAAGATGGCAGTTAAAAGGGACAGATATACGTCAGCATTCCACCTGTACAATAGTGGAGTACAGTGCACCAGTAACACCATCACATACCATCTACTGCATCTTGATGTAATTAAATGTTTCACTAGCCACTTTAAAACAATGCCACGTTATAATGTTCTCATACCCTACATTACTCAACTCATCTCCCCATTATTTTTATTTCTACTTTGCACATTCCTCCACTGCAAATCTACCATTCCAGTGTTTTACTTGCTATGTTGTATTTACTTTGCCACCATGGCCTTTTTTATGCCTTGCCTATGCATTCCTTTACACTTGTGTGTATAAGGTTGTTGTGAAATTGTTAGGTTATATTACTTGTTAGATATTACTGCATGGTTGGAACTAGAAGCACAAGCATTTCACTACACTTGCATTAACACCTGCTAACCATGTGTATGTGACAAATGACATTTGATTTGACATTGTTGATGGATAGCGATAAGACATGTCATTCTGAGAAACTCATGACTTTGCCCATATTAGCCTAGGTTGTGTGATTAATGGAGCAGAACTCCCGTGCTGACAAACTACGTGGTGAAGAGAGACAGAGGACAGCATTAGTATGTGGCCAGAGAGGTGAGAATGTGTTTGGGAGTACAGAGAGTGCGCTTTGTCTCATGCAAACACCACTGCCAGGCACATTTTTCCACAGCCTCAGGAGAGGCCTCAGCTCACATTCTCCTACTGAGAAAACAACAGTGGGACATCTATTAAAGTACCTGTCTAACTATCATTACAGATGCCTACAGTTGAGATGAACATGTGTCATAAAGGTGACAATGTGTCAGCGAGGAGCCTAAACAAGACAGTCAATGTTGGTCGTCTATGTTTGGACACCCACACACTCCAGAAACACACGTCACATACAAAGTGAGAGTAGGAGAGAGAGAAAGAGAGTGGGGGATGAGAGAGAGAACTAGGCCTAGAGGAGGAAAAAAAAATATTCAGAGAAGAGGGAGAATCTCAACCAGACAGTTCACTAAGAGGTGGGCAGCCAGCAAAGGACCAGCCAGGGATGGAGAGAATCTGAGGAGGACAGAGAGATAAACAGAGAGCTACAGAAATTAAAGGGGTAGGACAGATGAACACAGAGAGAGAGGGGAAGATAGAAGAGAGCACAGTTGAGATTATTTGTTGAGATGAGTTAGCTCCACTGTGGTCCTCTGTCGGGTCAGTTTGGTGTAGACTTGAATGGCTCATTCAATCAGAGACCCCTTTGAATGGGTCACATTCAAGTTGCATAGCAACACTGCCAAGGAGCTGGGAAGCCCACAAACAAAGCAAAAGTCTCCCCATTCGGGGCCACCTTCACAGTGCCATGAACTAAAGATCAGAACATAGGCCATGGTGTAAAATCAAACCTGAGATTCAATGTAGGCTAAACTGTTTGTAGTCCAGTTGAGGGAGAGGAGGTGACTACCTTATTTTGTAAAGCAAGGCCAGGTGGCACTGCATGAGGGCCTCATGTTTACGTTCACTGCCAGCATTCATTTAAAGACACTGGCAGAACCCAGCAATAACACTAGCTAAACCTCCAGTCAAAGAACAGCGGCCATCCCTCTATAAAAACATACCAGCATCTTAAAATGATCAGCTGAAATAGAGCAGAGAAATAGATAAGAGTAGAAGTATACAACCAAAGCAGGGCTATACAGTGCACCTATACAGTGACCCCTCCTGTCTCCGCCTCCAGTATTTATGCTGCAGTAGTTTATGTGTCGGGGGGCTAGGGTCAGTTTGTTATATCTGGAGTACTTCTCCTGTCCTATTCGGTGTCCTGTGTGAATCTAAGTGTGCGTTCTCTAATTCTCTCCTTCTCTCTCTCGGAGGACCTGAGCCCTAGGACCATGCCCCAGGACTACCTGACATGATGACTCCTTGCTGTCCCCAGTCCACCTGGCTGTGCTGCTGCTCCAGTTTCAACTGTTCTGCCTTATTATTATTCGACCATGCTGATCATTTATGAACATTTGAACATCTTGGCCATGTTCTGTTATAATCTCCACCCGGCACAGCCAGAAGAGGACTGGCCATCCCACATATGCTCTCTCTAATTCTCTCTTTCTTTCTCTCTCTCGGAGGACCTGAGCCCTAGGACCATGCCCCAGGAATACCTGACATGATGACTCCTTGCTGTCCCCAGTCCACCTGACTGTGCTGCTGCTCCAGTTTCAACTATTCTGCCTTATTATTATTCGACCATGCTGGTCATTTATGAACATTTGAACATCTTGACCATGTTTTGTTATAATCTCCACCCGGCACAGCCAGAAGAGGACTGGCCACCCCACATAGCCTGGTTCCTCTCTAGGTTTCTTCCTAGGTTTTGGCCTTTCTAGGGAGTTTTTCCTAGCCACCGTGCTTCTTCACCTGCATTGCTTGCTGTTTGGGGTTTTAGGCTGGGTTTCTGTACAGCACTTTGAGATATCAGCTGATGTACGAAGGGCTATATAAAATAAATTTGATTGATTGATTGACCTGTTTTACTCACATATGCGCCCAAATATTTTACTGTGCGATCCTAAAAATTAAGGATTCTAGCATTATTACATCAAATATTTTTTCACTGCGCTCCTAAATTTCTTTGTGTACGCAAACATTTTACAACTTAGACGCACGTGTTCCTTGTAAAAAATATTTAAAAATCAGCGTAGAGCCCTGCAAAGCAGAGAAAATAGCAATAAAATACAACGTTTTGGTTTTATTTCAGCAGCGTAAAAAAAACATGCTAATTGCTTCTAGAATGAGGGAAGGTCTATCCTCTGTTGCTTAATTATAAGGAGTGAACGCCTCAAAGGGAAATTTGTCCCACAGCACAACCTCTGGTTCATTACTTGTCCTTAGACTCAGATTAGGCCTAATGATACTTCAAGGTTATATGGTCAAGTGTTTCTCAATCTTGCTCCATTATATCAGTGAGATTCTGCCTCCATAACAGCCATGAATGAACCGAAATGCCAAAGAATGTTGTTACACATCCTGGCTTTTTTGGAACAATAGTTTATGGGGGGGGTAACATGAATTGAGTGGGAGGGTCATGGCCCCTCCCTGTATACAGTTTGATAAGTGATGGTTAGATACATACACAGAATTTTCATTTTATTTATAATGTCTCCTTGTATATCTTAATATACTGGAGCAAAATGTAATATGGAGAGGTTGGGTGTCAGTTTAGCTCACACAATAACTGTCAACTTAATGTAAAAAAATAAAAATAAAAAAAAACCTGAGGTCCTGCCACACATTAAAAACTCATTGGTGGAGAAAAACACACTAAACGTGGTCAATAGCTTTTAGTGACTGATGCCCTGTGAACTGGAAAAATACCCTTGTGAATCTCTTATTGTATTCTCCTTAAGACAGTCATTAACCAACTTGCATCCCCTCTGAGCTGGGATTTGACTGCAAAGGCAGGAAGGAATATATGAACCAGCCCATTGTTAACTAAGGCTAAATTATGCACCGTTAGTTGCAGTGATGAAAAGGAGGCCAGGCAGGCACTGCATTGCCATGGTGACTTGAAACAGCCCAGAGAAAAAAAAGAGACTAAATTGGATTAGATTACCACAGCCTAATGTGACAATTAAGGATGCAAATGACCTGTGGGCAAAACCACAAGTGAGGTGCACTGACAGAGTACACATTCAAAACAACCAATTACATTTAGCTGAAGAGATACAGGAGTTAACTGATATTTCAATGACCAGCCAGTGATCTTCTACCTTAGCATGAGAAGAAAGAGTATAACTGGATGAGATCAGCCTTTACTGGTTATTTTTCAGGAGTGAAATATTTTGATGGGTGGTTTAATTTATGTGGCCTCTACATACTCATAACATAGTTGTTAGTTAAATAGAACAGGCAGAGGCAACAAGTTAGCTGTGGCAGAGGGAACTGTAAACTCACCTGGAAGTAACCTGGCCTCTAACTTCTTGATAGGTGGCTGTGGAATTTTTTTCAGATCAGTCTGCATGAAAGGTAAAACAGAGACAGTTTGTTAGTCTATAATAAGCAAACTAAATGCACAACATTTACAGTAGCCAGAGGATGTAACAAGTAATCCTACCTAGCTAACTACTCAGTAGTACAAGTTATAGTATACTGAGGGCAAAGTAACGAAGCTAGTAAAGTAAGGTTACTCACCTGTAAAGGCGGAAGGTAGGATTTAAAGGTTGGTTTCATGGGCTTCACAGAAAACATTATTAATAGCTCGAGTCCAACAACTAAAGTTGATCAATGGTTACTTCCAAGACTTCAGTGAGAAACTAATGTCAAAACGTAGCTAACGTGTAAGCGCGATAGCACAACAGCTCAAAAATAAACTGCTGAATATGTCAAGTAGTCAAATACAATCCATTTTTCGAGATAGATTTCTCCATTTGGATCAGGCTGAGAAAGCTGGCTGGCGATCCCCTTTCGTGTCAACACACAGCTGTTGTGCTGTGCTGGCGAGCTATGGGTGTCCTAGCGAGCTAGTAAGCTAACGTTGCAGTTCGCTGCTAGCAAGCAAGTTTTAGTTCGTGAAACAACTTGGTAGAGAAAGCTATCTAGCAAGCATTCCATTTGCAGAACGTTGGTCCATTCATTAGCTTGCTGGAGAAGAACTCCACAACGTAAACCCTGATGGCATACAGCAGTGATAACTTTGGTATTTATTTAGCTAGCTAGCAGCATTATATCCAAAGCTTTGCTATCGTTTCGCTTTATAGGCACAGCGGCCATGTTTACCTTCGGGAGGAGACAGAGACAGACAGGGGAGGAGTTTCGGGGCGGGCTATGTTGCACCCCCAAGTACAGACCTGGGACCAGTTTTAACTGACTGCTATCCAGACTATATAAAACGTAGGGGCCTTTTGACCTACAACTGGGGTCAAAAGGCCCCATAAAGTGATTTCTCTCAAGCTCTTGATTCCTCAAGCATCGTCTGATCCATTCATATGTCGACTTAGGGCTCATTATACACTATCCCCAATTGATAATCAAATTGATATTGCAAAGATTGCATATCAAAATAAAAAATCCCATTAATTTTATTTGTGAAACGTTTATTCAATGCTACATAATAATTAGGCAATCAAACATTCAGTATCACACAATATCAGAGAAACATTAAGAACAACTGTAAGACTGAGCACTACCACCATTTAATGAAAATGTTCAATCCAGCATGAGTGGATCCAACATCATCATTAAATTTGCCGATGACGCAACAGTGGTAGGCCTGAACACCGACAACGACGGAAAAGGACTACAGGAAAAAGAGTACCCATCACGCCTCCCATTCTCATCGACGGGGCTGTAGTGGAGCAGGTTGAGAGCTTCAAGTTCCTTGGTGTCCACATCACCACCAAACTAACATGGTCCAAGCACACCAAGACAAGAGAGCACGAAGAGGGCACAACAAAACCTATTCCCCCTCAGGAGACTGAAAAGATTTGGCATGGGTCCTCAGATCCTCAAAAAAGTTCTACAGCTGCAACAGCCTGGTATGGCAACTGCTCGGCCCCCGACCACAAGGCACTAATGAGGGTAGTGCGTATGGCCCAGTACATCACTGGGGCTAAGCTTCCTGACATCCAGGACCTCTATACCAGGCGGTGTCAGAGGAAGGACCTAAAAATTGTCAAAGACTCCAGCCACCCTAGTCATAGACTGTTCTCTCTGCTACCGCACGGCAAGCGGTACTGGAGTGCCAAGTCTAGGTCCAAGAGGATTCTAAACAGATTCTACCCCCAAGCCATACGACTCCAGAACATCTAATTCAAATGGCTACCCGGACTATTTGAATTGCCACCCCCCTATTCAGAAACCCAGCCTAAAACCCCAAACGGCAAGCAATGCAGATGAAGATGCACGGTGGCTAGGACAAATTCCCTAGAAAGGCAGGAACCTAGGAAGAAACCTAGAGAGGAACCAGGCTCTGAGGGGTGGCCAGTCCTCTTCTGGCTGTGCTGGGTTGAAAATAGAACAGTACATGGCCAAGATGTTCAAACGTTCACATATAACCAGCAGGGTCAAATAATAATAATCACAGAGGTTGTAGAGGGTGCAACAGGTCAGCACCTCAGGAGTAGATGTCAGTTGGTTTTCATAGCCAATCCTTCAGAGTTAGAGACAGCAGGTGCGGTAGAGAGAGTCAAAAACAGCAAGTCCGGGACAAGGTAGCACGTCCGGTGAACAAGTCAGGGTTCCATAGCCGCAGGCAGAACAGTTGAAACTGGAGCAGCAGCACGACCAGGTGGACTGGGGACAGCAAGGAGTCATCAGGCCAGGTAGTCCTGAGGCATGGTCCTAGGGCTCAGGTCCTATGAGAGAAAAGAGAGAAAGAGAGAGAGTTAAAGGGAGCATACTTAAATTCACACAGGACACCGGATAAGACCAGATATAGCAGACTGATCCTAGCCCCCCGAAACATAAACAATTGCAGCATATTATCTATGCATAGTCACTTTAATAACTCTACCTAAATGTACATATTACCTCAATTACTTAAGACTAACCGGTGCCCCCGCATATTGACTCTTTACCAGTATATAGCCTCGCAATTGTAATTTTACTGCTGCTCTTTAATTATGTTACTTTTATTTCTTTATTTTTTTTAGGTATTTTTTCTTAAAACTGCATTGCGGGTTAAGGGCTTGTTGTATTCGGTGCATGTGACAAATAACATTGATTTGATTTGACCCCCATCCCAAACAAACCCCTGGTGGCCCCACCCCAACCCCGGTCTAAACACAATATCTACATGATATGAGTAACTATTGGTTGTTAGTAATTCATACTTTCGTTCCAATCCTGAGGTGGTCAGGTGCATGACGTCTGTGTGGCCTGGGGGTCAAAGGCCTCATATTCAGTATTGAGCATGACCACAGAATAGGGCTTGGCAGCAACATCAGCATGTTCCTCAGCCCTGTTCTGTGCAGTAATAGGATCTCTCACTTCAGTCATCTTCAGAAGTGATTAGGGACCCTCCTCCTCTCTTCTGCTCACAGCATATGGGGAAACTACACCCAGAAAGAGGAAGTAGTGGGACTAGATGTGTTTGAGCTGCAGTCAGCAGCACTGTATTTCGATGAACAAATTCACACATTCCTATTATGGAATAAACATGCACAATGCACACTCACAGTCTGAGTCATGCGTCTCCTCTCCATCTTGATCTCTGTAATAGATCAATAATAAGTATTGTCATTCGAGAATAAATATGAATTGCATTAAATCATTAGTAGCATGTTTTTTAAATGTTTATTTCACCTTTATTTAACCAGGTTGTAATGATCTTCTTCATCTGAGGAACAGGAAAGATCGGACCAAAACGCAGCGTGGTAAGTGTCCATTTTAATGTAATATAACTGAACACGAAATACAAAATAACTAAAGTGACACAACAAAAATCGAAACAGTCCTGAAAGGTGACACAACACAAAACAGGAAACAACTACCCACAAACACTAGGTGGGAACAGGCTACCTAAGTATGGTTCTCAATCAGAGACAACGAAAGACAGCTGCCTCTGATTGGGAACCATACCCGGCCAAACACATAGAAAACATAGAAAAACAACATAGAATGCCCACCCCAACTCACGCCCCGACCAAACCAAAATAGAGACATAAAAAGGAACTAAGGTCAGGGCTTGACACAGGTAGGCCAGTTGAGAACGCGTTCTCATTTACAACTGCGACCTGGCCAAGATAAAGCAAAGCAGTGTGACAAAAACAACAACACAGAGTTACACACGGGATAAATGAATGTAGTCAATAACACAATAGAAAAATCTATGTACAGTGTGTGCAAATGTCGTAAAGGTTAGGGAGGTAAGGCAATAAATAGGCCATAGCGGAAAAATAATTACAATTTAGCATTAACACTGGAGTGATACATGTGCAGAGGATGATGTGCAAGTAGAGATACTGGGGTGCAAAAGAGCAAACAAGAAAAATACAATTATGGGGATGAGGTAGTTGGGAGTGCTATTTAAAGATGGGCTATATACAGGTACAATGATCGTTAAGCTGCTCTGACAGCTGATTCTGAAAGTTAGTGAGGGAGATATAAGTCTCCAGCTTCAGTGATTTTTGCAATTCGTTCCAGTCATTGGTAGCAGAGAACTGGAAGGAAAGGCGGTCAAAGAAGGAATTGGCTTTGGGGACGACCAGGAGTTTTTCCAAACTCCCTGGCCTGACAAGTGGTGCGTTTCCATACAGGATTTACCCCAGTGTTTTACCCAGAAGTCTCAGACTTTTCTGTTTCCATCTACAGTTGAAGTCAGAAGTTTACATACACTTAGGTTTGGATCCATTCAAACTCGTTTTTTCAACCACTACACAAATTTTTTGTTAGCAAACTATAGTTTTGGCAAGTCGGTTAGGATCTACTTTGTGCATGACACAAGTCATTTTTCCCAAAATAGTTTACAAACCGATTATTTCACTTATAATTCACTGTATCACAATTCCAGTGGGTCAGAAGTTTACATACACTAAATTGACTGTGCCTTTAAACAGCTTGGAAAATTCCAGAAAATTATGTCATGGCTTTAGAAGCTTCTGATAGGCAAATTGAGTCAATTGGAGGTGTACCTGTGGATGTATTTCAAGGCCTACCTTCAAACTCAGTGCCTCTTTGCCTGACATCATGGGAAAATCAAAAGAAATCAGCCAAGACCTCAGAAAAAAAATTGGAGACCTCCACAAGTCTGGTTCATCCTTGGGAGCAATTTCCCCGTACTTTGATGCGAAAAGTGCAAATCAATCCCAGAACAACAGCAAAGGACCATGTGAAGATGCTGAAGGAAACATGTACAAAAGTATCTATATCCACAGTTAAACGAGTCCGATATCGACATAACCTGAAAGGCCGCTCAGCAAAGAAGAAGCCACTGCTCCAAAACCGCCATAAAACAGCCAGACTACGGTTTGCAACTGCACATGGGGACGAAGATTGTACTTTTTGGAGAAATGTCCTCTGGTCTGATGAAACAAAAATAGAACTGTTTGGCCATAATGACCATTGTCATGTTTGGAAGAAAAAGGGGAGGCTTGCAAGCCGAAGAACACCATCCCAACCGTGAAGCACAGGGGTGGCAGCATCATGTTGTGGGGGTGCTTTGCTGGAGGAGGGACTGGTGCACTTCACAAAATAGATGGCATTATGAGGCAGGAAAATGATCTGGATTTATTGAAGCAACATCTCAAGACATCAGTCAGGGAGTTAAAGCTTGGTCGCAAATGGGTCTTCCAAATGTACAATGACCCCAAGCATACTTCCAAAGTTGTGACAAAATGGCTTAAGGACAACAAAGTCAAGGTATTGGAGTGGCCATCACAAAGCCCTGACCTCAATCCTATAGAACATTTTTGGGCAGAACTGAAAAAGCGTGTGTGAGCAAGGAGGCCTACAAACCTGACTCAGTTATACTAGCTCTGTCAAGAGGAATGGGCCAAAATTCACCTAACTTATTGTGGGAAGCTTGTGGAAGGCTATCCGAAACATTTGACCCACAATTTAAAGGCAATGCTACCAAAAACGAATTGAGTGTATTTAACTTCTGACCCACTGGGAATATGATGAAAGAAATAAAAGCTGAAATAAATAATTCTCTCTATTATTCTGACATTTCACATTCTTAAAATAAAGTGGTGATCCCAACTGACCTAAGACAGGGCATTTGTACTAGAATTAAATGTCAGGAATTGTGAAAAACTGACTTTAAATGTATTTGGCTAAGGTGTATGTAAACGTACAACTTCAACTGTAGATGACCTGGAGCCGGTGGGTTTGGCGACGAATATGTAGCGAGGGCCAGCCAACGAAACCATACAGGTCGCAGTGGTGGGTAGTATATGGGGCTTTGATGACAAAACGGATGGCACAGTCATAGACTACATCCAATTTGCTGAGTAGAGTGTTGGAGGATATTTTGTAAATAACATCGCTGAAGTCAAGGATCGATAGGATAGTCAGTTTTACGAGGGTATGTTCGGCAGCATGAGTGAAGGAGACTTTGTTGTGAAATAGGAAGCCAATTCTAGATTTAACTTTGGATTGGAGATGCTTAATGTGAGTCTGGAAGGGGAGTTTACAGTCTAACCAAACACCTATGTATTTGTAGTTGTACACATATTCTAAGTCAGAACCGTCCAGAGTAGTGATGCTAGGCGGGCAGACAGGGGCGGGCAGCAATCGGTTGAAGAACATGCATTTAGTTTTACTTGCATTCAAGAGCAGTTGGAGGCCACGGAAACAGTGTTGTATGGCATTGAAGCTCATTTATATGTTTGTTAAAACAGTGTCCAAGGACGGGCCAGATGTATACAGAATGGTGTCGTCTGCGTAGAGGTGCGCATCAGAGAATCACCAGCAGCAAGAGCGGCATCATTGATTTATACAGAGAAAAGAGTCGGCCCGAGAACTGAACCCTGTGGCACCCCCATAGAGACTGCCAGAGGTCCGGACAACAGGCCCTCCAATTTAACATACTGAATTCTATCTGAGAAGTAGTTGGTGAACCAGGCAAGGCAGTCATTTGAGAAACCAAGGCTGTTGAGTCTGATGATAAGAATGCAGTGATTGACAGAGTCGAAAGCCTTGGCCAGGTCGATGAAAACGGCTGCACAGTGCTGTCTTTTATCTATGGTGGTTATGATGTCGTATAGGACCTTGAGCGTGGCTGAGGTGCACTCATGACCAGCTCGGAAACCAGATTGCATTTTGGAGAAGGTGTGGTGGGATTCGAAATGGTCGGTGATATGTTAGTTAACTTGGCTTTCGAAGACTTCAGAAAAGCAGGACAGGATGGATATAGGTCTGTAACAGTTTGGGTCTTGTGTAAGAGGTTTATAGGAAATGTTTTTTTTAAAACTTAAACATACCTTTTCATCCTGAGTGTGAGATTTTGCTGGAGAGGAAAAAGAGAAGGCCAATAACAATGACTATGATTGAAAAAATACATACTTCACGATAGTACATACAGTAGGTTGTTTTTTACACACGTTGGGAAATCTTGGTATTTTTCCTCATGACAATAACAATGGTAGTAAGAAATAAGCAGAAGTAAAGGGCTCCCACCACATACAGTGGTATGAAAGGATCTAAAACACAAAGCATTTAGAATGAAGATCAATTAGGTTTTATTTATTCACTCATGAGCATAAGATTGTTTAGTGCTAACAATGCACTGTAACTCACTATTTTACAGAGCTATTTCATTATTAGAGGTGTGGTTGTTGAATTCTTCATTCTCTTTCACAGTGACTGTCATATTAGTGATTACCTGACTACCATTTTTCACCTTGTACTTGTACTTTTAAGGCACATGTCCACTGTCCGAATGTGTGACATTGTTCATCTTAAGGTGATGATAGTTGCGTCCATTTTGGGAGGGATATGAAGTATGTCACTCTTTTAAGCAAGACCTTATCAGTGAGACAGTGATGGTTATAGGTTTGTGCGTCATGGCTTTCATAAGAAAAGGAATAAAGACAAGTGCTTTCTTTGCTGATGGTCTTGATCCAGTACACGGAGAATGGCTTGTCGGAATAATCTTTTGCAGCTGTGAAATGGCATTGATTGATTGATTCTCGTTCCTGTTTGGTGACCTGAGTTTCCAGATCAGGCACATCTTTCACTACTATGGAGAAAGAACACATTTTCATTTTAACCGTATCTTCCTAAACAGAAATAGAGAATGATTAAACTATTGATCTGAATATAATACCAAGCAAATAACTTGTATTGAATACATGTGTATATTTATCAGATTTGACATGAGTTGGTTTCCTCATACAGGATCATTTAGGAAATGTGAATTTGTGGAAATGGAAATGTGAACTCACTCATTGATTTAGAAAATGCCACAATAAAGGATCTTTTAAGAAATTAAAAGGAAATAGAAATGTTGAAGTAAAATTGCGAACACATGCAAATGATGCACATTTTTAAATGTGATATATGATTTGGTACTTGGTGTTTTGCCCTTAAAGCCATCACATTCCTTCTCATTGACATCAGAAGTGCAGTTAATCGACTGTGTTGTCTAGACCCTCTTCACATTGCAGTGGTATCTCAACTTCTTTGTCTTCTTGATACATTAGATATGTTTTCCCTTTGAGAAAATAATTTTTCCAAAGTTACAGAAGAATCAGGCTCCTTGATTGTATCCAACAAACCCAATCAAGTTTGACTAGCTTGTGAAAATAATTGCCCATCTTGACATTTCCCCAAGATAATCAGCATGATGACACTTAACACATCCATGGCTGTTGCACTTACAATAATAACTTGTTGTTGATTTACAGAATGAGGAAATAGAGCTGCCTGTGACAGGAATACAGAATGAACAGACGTGTGTGGTGTGAGTAGGTAATGTGACTGGTATAGTTAAAAGAAGTCAACTATTTCGCTGATTAGTTGTACTTATACATTTAGTAAAAAATGTAATCTTATTTTAAGAGTTAATCATGTAAGTCTCGAAATCCTGTCCATTAATGATCAGCATAGGACAATTCCCATTATGTAAATATATACTATTCCATGCAATGTACTGTAGATAAGACTAAAACTTTTGTTTTTGGATACGACAGAGTCGTGATTCCAAATATTCTCAAAGTAAATATGTAACAATAAAAACATCTATAAATCCCCAGACCCAAATTTCTCTGGGCAAAGTATGTGCTTAAAACTTTTACCCTGCAGATGGCGCTACTTACCTTTCTTTCCTGTAATTGCCATGCACCCAGCTGTTCAGAAGGGCCCAACAGCGGAAAATCAGTCTCCCACCAACGGGTGACGTTTTTTGTTGTTTCGTCCACCAAGCAACGAGTTTTTGTGGAGTTCAATGTGTCGAATTGACAACAAAAAATGTATGGCTTATTTGCTACGTAAGGTTTATTTGATCGAAGAGAAGTTTCGTAATGCTTAAGTTGTTACGAGTGTACTGGAAAGTAGGACGTGACATCCCGGCAACTTTGAGAAAAAACAATATCAGTTGTCGGTATGAGGCTAGTATGTTTTTTTTTGTTGTGTCATTTATAAATATTTATTATTATTACATTTTAAATTACAATATAATACAAACATAGGACATCCCTACACGTATATTTTCTCTGAAGAAAGATAAAATAACATTAAAATTAAAAAATGAACATCACAAGAATTGATTTTCAAAAGTTATTAAGGTACCTAAAATAAAATGTTAAATATTGGATTTCAAGTAAAAATATTGAGCATTTTCGGACAGATTTCAAATATTTGTTTTTGTGTATATAAAATTGAACAGACTGAGGAAATTAGTGACTAATTCAGTAGTTTTGTTTTCATTTAAATAATAACATATTACATATTTCGTTGTAAATACATTGGACTTATTGATGAAATTAAAAATTTAAATAATTAACTCGCGCCAAAATAACTTCACAGAGTCACACTCATAAAACATGTGTAATATAGATTCCCCTTCTTTATCACAGAAAAGGCTAATGACCTAAGTCCATGAATTTAGACAAGTTATTGCAAGGGTATATTTTGTGCAAGATTTTAAAGTGAATTTGTTTTATTTTATTTGATATACAAAATTTGTGACGGAGCAACAAAGCTTTCCTCCATTCAATTTCAGTAATGCAAGCATTCCAGAAGAATTGCCCTCTAAGAGAGATCTTGTTCTTTGAGTTAAAAAGTTCTTATGAATGTATTATTACATTTATTTTCCAACAGGGGGCAACCTAACATAAATTGTGCCTCTATCTTGACACGCTCTCCAAAACACAAATTAGATTTCATTAATTGATAAGTCCTGAAGGTATTGCTTTACATATATAATTACATTATTTATAATGTATTGGGCATGTTTAAGAACTTTCTATAAGAGAGTATATTTCCTTCTTTATCAAATAAATCAAACACAAATATACTATTTCTTTCAAAACACTTTCAAAGAACAGACTTGTTTTTAACAGCAATATATTTGATGTCCCACAGAAGTGGTATGAGGCTAGTAGTGTCCCTATTGAAATACAGGTGGTTGATGTCAACAACACTCATCGAATATAATTTTTTTTTAAAAACATAATGAGATGTATCCACCTATCCAAAGAAAGGATAGGCGGGAGCTAAACAGCCCACCGTGCTGCTTTGTGGACATTGACTCCCATAGTTGGGGCGAAGAGATATGCATCTTCTCAGTATATATACACTGCTCAAAAAACTAAAGTTTTCCACTTAGGAAGCAACACTGATTGACAATAAATTTCACATGCTGTTGTGCAAATGGAATAGACAACAGGTGGAAATTATAGGCAATTAGCAAGACACCCCCAATAAAGGAGTGGTTCTGCAGGTGGTGACCACAGACCACTTCTCAGTTCCTATGCTTCCTGGCTGATGTTTTGGTCACTTTTGAATGCTGGCAGTGCTTTCACTCTAGTGGTAGCATGAGAGTCTACAACCCACACAAGTGGCTCAGGTAGTGCAGCTCATCCAGGATGGCACATCAATGCGAGCTGTGGCAAGAATGTTTGCTGTGTCTGTCAGCGTAGTGTCCAGAGCATGGAGGCGCTACCAGGAGACAGGCCAGTACATCAGGAGACGTGGAGGAGGGCAACAACCCAGCAGCAGGACCGCTACCTCCGCCTTTGTGCAAGGAGGAGCAGGAGGAGCACTGCCAGAGCCCTGCAAAATGACCTCCAGCAGGCCACAAATGTGCATGTGTCTGCTCAAACAGTCAGAAACAGACTCCATGAGGGTGATATGAGGGCTCGACGTCCACTGGTGGGGGTTGTGCTTACAGCCCATCACCGTGCAGGACGTTTGGCATTTGCCAGAGAACACCAAGATTGGCAAATTCGCCACTGGCGCCCTGTGCTCTTCACAGATGAAAGCAGGTTCACACTGTCATTCACATGATTATTATTTGCGTTATGTTACTTACAGTGCCTTCAGAAAGTTTTCACACCCCTTGACTTTTTCCACATTTAGTTGTGTAACAGCCTGGATTCCTTCCTAACTCAGTTTCTCGAGAGAATGGAAGCCGCTCAGGGATTTCACCATGAGGCCAATGGTGACTTTAAAACAGTTTCAGAGTTTAATAGCTGTGATAGGAGAAAACTGAGGATGGCTCCACAACATTGTAGTTACTTCACAATACTAACCTAATAGACAGAGTGAAAAGAAGGAAGCTTGTTATATTCAAAAACATGCATCCTGTTTGCAACAAGGCTCTAAAGTAATACTGCAAAAAATTTGGCCAAGCAATTAACTTTTTGTCCTCAATACAACACATTATTGAGTACCACTCTCCACATTTTCAAGCATAGTGGTGGCTGCATGATGTTATGAGTATGCTTTTAATCGTTAAAGAATGGGGAGTTTTTCAGGATTAAAAATAAACGGAATGGCAACATCAAAGGAACATGACATTTTTTCTGCTCAATTTAGAAGGAAAGATAAACTTGTAAAAGCTTTCCCATAAGTGACCTAAAAGTATTATACTGTGTATAATGCGTGTACAATATGGTCCTCTTTTAGAATAAATTCTTATCAAATTCAAAACTCTTTGTCTGATTTGATATCCTACAATTTTTAGCCACAGAAAATGCGTTCTCCAACGTATCCAAAATCATCTGGTGTGATTCCCTCTGGAGTGACGCTTCCAGACCCCTCTCCTATTGGCTGAGGGCTAAAGACGAATTTTCCATTTATGGATTGTTTGGTCAGGCTGTTCAGTCAGCTACCAGCCTCGAAGTTGAACTTTACCTCTCAAACATACAACAGCAGCATTCGGGAGCCTGAGTTCAATTCCTATGTCTATTCATGTTTAGACTATAGCTACAGAATGGACAGAGGAAGCTGGTCCTGAGGAGAATCTGTGTGTTCCTGCTTGGAAGGCGTCTGCGATCCTATTTTTTATTTTGACTTTGTCTTGTTTTTTTTCTTAGCTGGCCAACTGCAAAACAACGTTTTACATTTTTTAATAATAGACGACTACTGAGACAGCCAGCCCCTGTTCAATACGGAATACAAGGATACATTGTAACTGTCTGGGGAAGGAGAAAGAATGGTAAGATAACTTAGCTTTTACAGACCATTTTCTTCTGGATAACATATTCATATGAAGGAACACGATAATGTCTCTTCTTGAAAGGGACGTGAAAGTTCTTTTATAGATTGTTAAATATATGGAGGTCTAATGGATTCGTGACACGATGACGTTAAGTATCATGTCAACATTTTCAACATATTCCTATTGCACAGATGAAATGGTCAATGCAAGGGGACAATGTACTTTTATTAAATATATTCTTAGGTTTTAGTCTAATGACCATATCATTTGTCTAAATTGTCAAATAAGGTTGAAATTGCATCCTGTAAATTGTCACCAGAATATTTTAAGAAATGTTTAGCTAGTCATTCAACAAGGTAATGTCGTCATGAGTCATAGCCTACTGAGGTGCTGCAAGAGTCATTTTTACAGGCTGATGTGAAGTTGCCTATTTTTGCAACCAATAGCCTTTATGGTATTAATTGTCATAGAGAATAATAACATAACGAGATGTATGGGTGCCTATTTCACAGAATTATATATTTAAGTAGACAGGAATTTAAATCATTAGATGTTGTTTTGCTACAGTGTAAAGTTCAATTCAAAGAACAACTTGGACTAAATGCCTCTTCTAGTCTCAATCTGATCTAGCAGGTTGTATGGAATGTTGATAAGAATGCAACAACAATCCAATCCACTATTTTCCCTCTCCTATTTGAGGAGTAACCTACCTACCATATGTTTATGATAAAACTGCTCTCTCACACTCTCTCTCGTCCTCCCTCTCTAACTGAGCAGGATTTTGTATGTGGACAGAGATATGGTAAAACATTAAACCAAAATGTTTTTGACAACAGTGTGTATCTGATATCAAAGCCTTAGTGAGACATGCTAAAGATGAAAACTGGATATTGGATCTCTTGAGATCTAGAGGGCCCAGTGGAAACAGTCTGCCCAGTTTGTTGTTAAACTTGTTTGTTTACTCTCTGTGATACAGGTGGTTCACACTGCTCACAACTAAGCCAATATTGCATAATGGAAAAAAACGTCACATTTTTAATTGTTGTCTACTCAACAACTTTCATCTCACTTACCATAAAAGTATACATCTCGGGGGTGTTGTAAAAGAAAGGTGGCCTGCAGATACAGTCCCTATAGCAACCACCTATACTGACGGACAGTCACATGCAGCTCCCACTTCCTAGGTACAGTGTTGGCACAGCCCTACTTTGAATAAAACAGGTTGGTCATGGAAGAGGAGACAGAGAGCAGCCTGTGTGATATCCACATGGAGATCGGTTTCTCCTGCTTACTGAATGTCATCCCAACAGCTTAAGCGTACTGGAGAGAGTTATGGAGAAAGTTGTCCCTGTTGTGTGGCCCCTTTGTGTTTAGATCACAGATCATGAGGCCATTGCCATTGTGGCAGATATCCCACTGTGGGTATCAGCTAAAGTACTGTTTATTGAATCCAACAAGTCAACTGCTGTATTTTGATTTAATTAAGGATAAATCTTTTTTAAAATAATTGCCCAAATCCACTGAATGACTTTGCTTGACTTGTAATGTCATGTACACTGAGTGTACAACACATTAGGAACACCTGCTCTTTCCATGACATAGACTGACCAGTCGAATCCAGGTGAAAGCTATGATCCCTTATTGATCCACTTAAATCAGTGTATATGAAGGGGAGAAGACCGGTTAAATGATGATTTTTAAGCCTTGAGACAACTAAGACATGGATTGTGTGTGTGTGCCATTCAGAGAGTTAATGGGAAAGACAAAAGATTTAAGTGCCTTTGAACGGAGTATGTCAGTAGGTGCCAGGCGCACCGGTTTGAGTGTGTCAAGAACTGCAACACTGCTGGGTTCTTCAAAATCAACAGTTTCCCATGTGTACCAAGAATGGTCCACCACCAAAAGGACATCCAGCCAACTTGACACAACTGTGGGAAATATTGGAGTCAATATGCGCCAGCATCCCTGTGGAATGCTTTCGACACCTTGTGAAGTCCATGTCCCGGTGAATTGAGGCTGTTCTGAGGGCAAAATGGTACTGTGTTACATGGTACTGAGGGTACTGAGGGTTTGTTCCTTGGATTCCTTTGTGGGAAACCAGATCTACAGGCTCCATACACTGCTCTGCTCCCAGTGCACAGACTGCATAACAGGGTTGACCTGTTCTAGAGAGACAACATGTGGGATATGGACATAGGGCGGGGTTGGTAATGACAGTATATACACAGTGTACAAAACATTAGGAAGGTGTTAGGAAGGTCCATATCACACATGTTGTCTAGAACAGGTCAACCCTGTTATGCAGTCTGCTCTGCTCCCAGTGCTCAGTGTATGGAGCCTGTAGATCTGGTTTCCCACAAAGGAATCCAAGGAACAAACCCTCAGTACCACGTAACTGAGCTCTGTACCTTGGCTAGCAGTCGAGCTGAAAACGTAAAGTTATACAGTGCATTCAGGAAAGTATTCAGACCCATTGACTTTTTCCACGTTTTGTTACGTTACAGGCTTATTCTAAAATGGATTAAATTGTTTTCTTTCCCTCAACGATCTACACACAATACCCCATAATTACTAAGCAAAAACAGTTTTTTAGAACATTTAGAAAATGTATTAATTATTATATTTTTTTTTTTAGCAATCACATTTACATAAGTATTCAGACCCTTTACTCACGACTTTATTAAAGCACCTTTGGCAGTGATTACAGCCTCGAGTCTTCTTGGGTATAACGCTACAAGCTTGGCACACCTGTATTTGGGGAGTTCCTCACATTCTTCTCTGCAGCTCCTCTCAAGCTCTGTCAGGTTGGATGGGGAGTGTCGCTGCACAGCCTTTATCAGGTCTCTCCAGAGATGTTCAAGTCCGAGCTCTGGCTGGGCCACTCAAGGACGTTGAGACCTTTAGCCACTCCTGTGTTGTTTTGGCTGCGTGCTTAGGGTTGTTGTTCTGTTGGAAGGTGAACCTTCTCCCCAGTCTGAGGTCCGAAGCGCTCTGGAGCAGGTTTTCATCAAGGATCTCTCTGTACTTTGCTCTGTTCATCTTTCCCTCGATCCTGACTAGTCTTCCAGGCCCTGTCACTGAGAAACATCCCCACATTGTGATGCTGCCACCACCATGCTTCACCATTGGGATGGTGCCAGGTTTCCTCCAGATGTGACGCTTGGCCAAAGAGTTCAATCTTGGTTTCATCAGACCAGAGAATCTTATTTCTCATGGTCTGAGAGTCTTTAGGTGCCTTTTGGCAAACTCCAAGCGGGCTGTCATGTGCTTTTGACTGAGGACTGGCCACTCTACCATAAAGGCCTGATTGGTGGAGTGCTGCAGAGATGGTTGTCCTTCTGGAAGGTTCTCCCATCTCCACAGAGGAACTCTGGAGCCCTGACCAAGGCCCTTCTCCCCCGATTGCTCAGTTTGGCCGGGCGGTCAACTCTAGGAAGAGACTTGGTGGTTCCAAACATCTTCCATTTAAGAATGATATAGGCCACTGTGTTCTTAGGGACATTCAATGCTGCAGACATTTTTTGGTACCCTTCCCCAGATCTGTGCCTCGACACAATCCTATTTCGGAGCTCTAAGGACAATTCCTTCGACCTCATGGATTGGTTTTTGCTCTGACATGCACTGTCAACTGTGGGACCTTATATAGACAGGTGTGTGCCTTTCTAAATCATGTCCAATCAATTGAATTTACCACAGGTGGACTCCAATCAACTTGTAGAAACATCTCAAGGATGATCAATAGAAACAGGATGCACCTGAGGTCAACTTTGAGTCTCATAGAAAATGGTCTGAATACTTATGTAAATTAGGTATTTCTGTTTTTTAATACATTTGCAAAAATGTCTAAACCTGTTTTCACTTTGTCTTTATGGGGTATTGTGTGTAGATTGATGAGAAAAAAAATGGAATCCATTTTAGAATAAATCTGTAATGTAACAAAGTGGAAAAAGTCAAGGGGTCTGAATACTTTCCTAATGCACTGTATTAGAACACGTTACAATTACAGGAGTTCCAATATAACTATTTTATGTGACCTTCCGTTGGGGTAAATCCATATGAATTCAATCACTTTTTCAATCACCCTTTTGATTTAAACAAAACTTTCCATACATGTTTGCCCATGGAAGAAGTGTTCAGAAAGTGACTTTTTGGACCTGAAAGACAAAACATTTGGGTTCTAGAGGTGCTCAGATTTGACCCATTTTCCATACCCCACCATACCATGTGACGTCCATGTCTTCATCACTGGAAAAGATAAAACGGTTTAGTTTGATATCATTTAAAAACGTACGAACGGGGTTGTCAAACTATTTGATCATTTCTTAGACCCTACATCTGATATTTTTTGTGTTGTGCTCGATCATGGAAATATCAATCTTATCCCTTCAGATAACTGCAATTTAACTGGCACACCGTTGAAATTTGAATTGAAATTTTTACTTCTAATTTAATTACTACCACAAAGAGGACCGCCGGTCCACGCACCATTTTAATATATTACAATTTTAAGTCAACGTTGTCTGATTTGTGGACCTCCAACCATCTTTGTGATACCATTTGAAAGTCGCATTTTTTAAAATTGTATTCTCATTTTAGTACGTTTATTAACCACAACATGACACCCTGTATTCAAGAGCATGTGTGTCTCAACTGATGGCACAAGACAAAAAACCCTGTTTGCAAGATTTTAAATTCTATACATTTCAACTGTATAATTTCCAGTGATGAAGACATGGATAGCTAATAGTATGGTGGGGTATGCAAAAAAGGTCAACTTTGAACACCTTTATATTTTGAAGCACACTTTCTCTTTCTGACCATTTCTACAATGGGCAAATACGTATGGAAGGTTAAGTTCAAATCAAAAGAGGTGCTGTCCAAATTGATTGAATTTAAATGGTTTACCCATTGTCCTCCTGTATGAGGGTACCATAAAATGCATGCATATAGATTGTTTGATGACTGGACGTCCCCCTCTCTGTAGGCTCATGATGGTTTTAAAAACATTATCTTCATCCTTCTGTAGTATATTCCAATGAATAAACCCAGATATGAGGATAGATAGATTTAGCATGCTGTGCACACATCTTGCTGAGCCAACATTAGACAACTTTTAGCCTTGAGGCACATTCTGACTCACTTCAGAGGTAATGTGCTGCGGTGAACCCAAGTCCCCTAGATCTGCTGAAGTTAAGAGATATTCTTATTTAGACTAGCGCTTGTGGGCGGTTCACTGGCATGGGTGCTGAATTTCATGCTGAATGACCAGAAGGAAATGGACTGGTTTCCTTCTGGTGAGGTAGCTTTAATGACAGTAGAACATATGTGCTGTATATACAGATCCTTTCATCAGTGACAGGTTTATTGAGCATAATATTCAGTAAGCAGAGAATGGAAAGGTTGAATTCAAAACAATGTGAAACTGTTGGACACAACTGAATGTATCCTTTCAATGAACCAGGTGGAAAACATTTAATACGTCTTGCATCTTAACATTTTGCAGCACTGGAATAATTGGACATGAAAGGAGAAATTGTTTTTCCAGGTTTGCTCCAAAAGTAGGTAGCTGTTTTGCGTGCAAGATCATAGTATGTCATCTGGATGTGTCAGAACCTGGCTCGTCATAAACAGACTTTCTGTCAAATAATAAACCTTCCCCAGATATTCTCCTCTCTTTAGTCTGATGTCAGAGATAAAGAATGAAACACACCGCAGTTACTCAGTGCACAACTCTTCCTTTAAAAAAAAAAAAAAAGCCTTTTTGGGGTCACATTGAGGGAACTCTAATATTTGGCTTGTGTGGAGAGAAGCAGTCTGTCACTCTGACTGTCTGGAGCACCAGGCGGTAGCATCACTCACAGTCCCCACTCTGCCAGATGCTGAATACTAGGTCAGTATGACAGCATATGGTTTTTATCAGCTTTTTCTGCAGGGAGGTGAATGCTCAGTAATATCCCCCCATTTCAAAGCCTGTGCTCCATTTTTTTTCCACCCTGCAATGCCGAAAAGAGTTTTGCAGGAATTCGAGCCCTTCTCTATAACAGGGCGAACACCCCTTCTGGGGAACTTGTTCAATTTGTTCACAGAGATCCAGTAAACATACACTCTCCTCTTTATCAATCCCACGCATATTGGTCTTTGTTACAAAGCTCCATCTTCATGTTCGTGGCGTTCCGTAAGCCATCACACTGGTTCTAAGTTCCGACTCACTGACTTCCAGAACAGATGGCAGAATCAGACTGGATCAAGAATCAGATTTATTAATGGATGTTAAACGCTTGTCTTAGCCTAACTATTCTGACAATGTTCTCACAGAAGCTCCTCTGAATGATATTTACTCATTGGTTGTAACCCCTTGTGGTTTGTTTGTGCAAAATGAAAAGTTAAAAGGATGAATTAAACATAAAACTGGTTAAAATGAGCATTTCTTTAATTGAGCTTTTTATTGAAAGTTTAACATTTTCATTCGTTTTATAAAGAGCTGCTGTTGACCTTTCTTCAAACAGATATGCTGTCTGATGTGATGCCACATCCTGCCATGTCTTTTAAAGTGCATCTGATTAGAGGATACCACTTCATGGTGTCCATTCATGATGCCATTAACACAGCAACTTCCTCTGTTTGGCACTTACTTAGTATTCCTCAGTAGTTGATCATGGTGGCAGTTTGTACTCCAAACCAAAACCCCATTGTTCTTCACTGACAAGTAAATGTTACCTTTGTGCAAACTAAAACCACCTGCTAACTGTGGCCATTGACAGGTAACCCTACATTATAAAATGTGTCAATCTATTGGTTTTGGAGCAAGCAAAAATATAGAGGATTCTCCTTTTTAGATCCAATTGTATACCCATTTTCTGTCTCACCTTTGTGTAGTGAACGTTTCCATAAATCATTATTTTATTTTCTGCTTTCCTCAGTCAGTTCAGTGATGGCACAGTGGGCCAGTAACTGGAAGGTTGCTGGATCAAGTCCCCAAGATGTCAAGGTAAAATATGTCGTTCTGCCCCTGAGCAAGGCAGTTAACCCACTGTTTCCCGGGCGCCGAAGACGTGGATGTCGATTATGGCAGCCCCCCGCACTTCTCTGATTCAGAGGGGTTGGGTTAAATGTGGAATATGCATTTCAGTTGAATACATTGTTGGACAACTGACTAGGTATCCCACTTTCCCTAATGCAGGCCTTTAATATTATTTGAAACACATCCCTCAGCAACCTGGGCCAGCTGTGAATGTGGTGGTCATGTGAGGAACAGCCATCTGCATTTTCCCCTCTGTAAAGTGATCTGGGTCTGTGTGTCCCGGCCAGCTCACTGTCAGCTCCCCTCTTGTCTTTTGGCTTTCCCAGGTTTACTGCTGCCCAGCCCTTGGTACAGCACACCATTTGTGAGCCTGGCTCTCGCACCACTACCCGCAGGACTGGGAGCCCAGCAGGCTGGGGCTGCAGCCCAATGGAGAGCACAGTCTGTTCTCACAGCGAATGTCTCCCATTACCCCAGTGAGGGATGGGGAGGACTGTGCCAGGCAGCTCTTTGGTCCCATGCAGAGGAGGCCACTTTTGATCAGACTTCCTGATGTGATATCTTCTCTCGCTCAGACAATACCCACCTGTTCTAGTCTGGGCCACAATTAAACAGCTGCTAAGTTTTTTTATAGGTGTCATGTGTAGTAAATGGAAACTCATGTTTTTCCTTGAAGTATGTAGGTTTGACATATTTTAGGCAATTTCATGCTGTGAGACAAAGATTTCACAACATTTGTCACTATAATTTTCATATTTTCCAATAGTAGTTACCATGATATCAGCCCCATTGGGCACAGCTGGAGTCTTCTGTCTGCCTCTGGATTTTTTCTGTCTTGTCTGTGGATCTGAGCAGGGTTCTGAGAGGGTTCTGTTTGCTCACTAGCATACAGACAAACATGCCTTGAATTCCATGGGGGATGCCTGCATTCCAGTAAAAGGATAGCTCATCTCCCAGGTCTATCCATCTCTTTCCTGGGTACACATTATTAATCATCAGTCACATGTTAATGTCACTAGTGTTGCAGGTGCATAACTCATCATTTTTATTATTAATTGGGTGGTTTGAACCCTGAATGCTTATTGGCTGACAGATGTGGTATATTAGGCCGTATACTACAGGTATTACAAAAAAATTATTTACTGCATTGGTAACCAGTTTCTATTAGCAGTAAGGCACCTCGGGGGGGTTGTGATATTTGGCCAACTAACCAAGGCTAAGGGCTGTATCCAGGCACTCTGAATTCTTTAGTTGGTAAGAACAGCCCTTAGCCATGGTATATTGGCTATATACCACACCCCCTTGAGCCGTATTGCTTAATTATAAGCAAGTAACACCATAGTGAGAGACAAGTACATGCTCTAGATAGATGTCCTCATTTGCATGATCTGTTTTTCCTTATTTTGTGGTTGGTTGCTTTACTTTTGTAATTTTCAACAGATATCCACTGTCTGCAGTCTCCCACACTAAGGAGGTGGAACTCTGTTCAGCAAGCTCTGACCTAACAAAAAAGTAAACAAAGTCTGAAACTTCTATTTGCATGTGTTTTGTCACCCGTTAGGACAGCTGTGGAAATGGAAAAATGTCACGCTCTGTCAGAGCGGAGTTCCATTTATCTGTTCAGCTTGTTTCCTATCCACTGTTGCATTATGTCAAAAGATCATAGGCCTCTGATTCAGTGTTTGGGCTCCAGCACTGCCCCATGGAGACTTTATCAACCCATCTCAGTCTGTTACCGTACCCTAGGCCACCATTGTTTTCACCCTGCATCACTTCTTAGATTAAGTCTAATGGCTCATTATGGCTTTTCTATAATCATAAATTGTATACTATTGTGCCACACAGTTTCCCACTGTATTGTGCCAGTAATACCCATAATCTCATTAGCTACAGTACCAGCCAAAAGTTTGGACACACCTACTCATTCCAGGGTTTTTCTTTATTTTTTGATATTGTCTACATTGTAGAATAATAGTGAAGACATCAAAAACTAACACATGGAATCATGTAGTAACCAAAAAAGTGTTAAACAATTCAAAATATTTTATATTTGAGATGATTCAAAATAGCCACCCTTTTGGCCTTGATGACAGCTTTGCACACTTTTGGCATTCTCTCAACCAGCTTCATGAGGTAATCACCTGGAATGCATTTAAATTAACAGGTGCCTTGTTAATTTGTGCAATTTCTTTCCTTCTTAATGCATTTTTAGCCAATCAGTTGTGTTGTGACAGAAGAAAATACCAAGTCCATATTATGGCAAGAACAGCTCAAATAATCAAAGAGAAATTACAGTCCATTACTTTAAGACATGAAGGTCAGTCAATCCGGGAAATTTCAAGAACTTTGAAAGTTTCTTCAAATGCAGTTGCAAAACTCATCAAGCGCTATGATGAAACTGTCTCTCATGAGGACCGCCACAGTAAAGGAAGACCCAGAGTTACCTCTGCTGTAGAGTTCATTAGTGTTACCAGCCTCAGAAATTGTAAACCAAATAAATGCTTCACAGAGTTAAGACACATCGCAACATCCGCTGTTCAGAGGATACATGGTTGAATTGCTGCAAAGAAACCACTACTAAAGGCACCAATAATAAGAAGAGACTTGCTTAGGCCAAGAAACACGAGCAATGGACATTAGACCGGTGGAAATCTATTGGTCTGATGAGTCCAAATGGGATAATTTTGGTTCCAACCGACATGTCTTTGTGAGACGCAGAATAGGTGAACGGCATGTGTGGTTCCCACCGTGAAGCATGGGGAGGAGTTGTGGGGGTGCTTTGCCGGTGACACTGTCTGATTTATTTACAATTCTAGGCACACTTAACCAGCATGGCTACCACAGCATTCTGCAGCGATACGCCATCCCATCTGATTTGCGCTTAGTCCCACTATCATTTGTTCTTCAACAGGACAATGACCCAAAACACACCTCCAGGCTGTGTACGGGCTTTTTGACTAAGGAGAGTGATGGACAATGCTGCATCAGATGACCTGGCCTCCACAATCACCTGACCTCAACCCAATTGAGATGGTTTGGGATGAGTTGGACCACAGAGTGAAGGAAAAGCAGCCAACAAGTGCTCAGCATATTTGGGAACTTGGAAAAGCAGTCCTCATGAAGCTGGTTGAGAGAATGCCAAAAGTGTGCAAAGCTGTCATCAAGGCAAAGGGGGACTACTTTGAAGAATATAAAATATATTTTGATTTGTTTAACACTCTTTTTGGTTACTACATGATTCCATGTGTGTTATTTCATAGTTTTGATGTTTTCACTATTATTCTACAATGTAGAAAATAGTACAAATAAAGAAAAACCCTTGAATGAGTAGGTGTGTACAAACTTTTGACTGGTTGTGTGTGTGTGTGTGTGTGTGTGTATATATGTCTTAACTGTCCGTATCACTGAACCAAACATCAACTGTAACCCTCAATGAAAATATCTAAATAGTGTGATGTAGCTCTGCAATACTATAGTGATCAACACAATATAAGATTAATATCAGAGAATCAAGAGATCGTCAGCTGGAAATCATTGGAACTGTGTTATATTATTCCCTTCAAAGCTGGAGAGGACTACAAACAGCCTACTGCAACATCTATCATTTTTTTTTATTCATTTCACATTTTTACTGCACCAAAACCCTTTGAAAGAACATTTTATGAGAAATGTGTCTAAAGGATTGCAGTGAAATCTGGTATGTGATTTTGTGACAGTGAAGCTGATTGTGATTCATTAAGGTTGTCTTTGTGGAATGTAAATGTTTGTCATTGGATTCATTGTGTATATTCAGAACAGTAAGTCATGAAGCTGTATTTGGGATCACTTTTCAGTGTGTGTGTGTGTGTCTGTAGCAGTGACGGAGTTTGAGCTCTCTTCCATTTCTTTTTTTTAGACCTGGTCAGCTGCTTGGGCTGTTCAGACACAAAGTAAGTCGGTGACCAAAACAAAGTATTCCAAAAATAAGTATTTTATATTAGTTCTCTCTGGGCATGTGGTGTGGAAACACAGTGATAGACAGCAGCCTCATACCCAGTCCCAGACAGACTGTAAATGGATGGGTGTGTAAAGTAAAGGTCTGTGCCAGTGTTCTGTTGGGTGAGCCAGGTTATTACCAGTGTTCTGTTGGGTGAGCCAGGTTATTACCAGTGTTCTGTTGGGTGAGCCAGGTTATTACCAGTGTTCTGTTGGGTGAGCCAGGTTATTACCAGTGTTCTGTTGGGTGAGCCAGGTTATTACCAGTGCTCTGTTGGGTGAGCCAGGTTATTACCAGTGTTCTGTTGGGTGAGCCAGGTTATTACCAGTGTTCTGTTGGGTGAGCCAGGTTATTACCAGTGTTCTGTTGGGTGAGCCAGGTTATTACCAGTGTTCTGTTGGGTGAGCCAGGTTATTACCAGTGCTCTGTTGGGTGAGCCAGGTTATTACCAGTGTTCTGTTGGGTGAGCCAGGTTATTACCAGTGTTCTGTTGGGTGAGCCAGGTTATTACCAGTGTTCTGTTGGGTGAGCCAGGTTATTACCAGTGTTCTGTTGGGTGAGCCAGGTTATTACCAGTGTTCTGTTGGGTGAGCCAGGTTATTACCAGTGTTCTGTTGGGTGAGCCAGGTTATTACCAGTGCTCTGTTGGGTGAGCCAGGTTATTACCAGTGTTCTGTTGGGTGAGCCAGGTTATTACCAGTGTTCTGTTGGGTGAGCCAGGTTATTACCAGTGTTCTGTTGGGTGAGCCAGGTTATTACCAGTGTTCTGTTGGGTGAGCCAGGTTATTACCAGTGTTCTGTTGGGTGAGCCAGGGTATTACCAGTGTTCTGTTGGGTGAGCCAGGTTTTTAGGCCATACTTGGAGGGTGGAATGCTTTCTGGGGAGAGGCTGTTGTTGATGACTTCCTGAGTGTTTAACGTCAGCTCAGATGGGAGTTGTGCTGCTCTTGGTTGTCAGCCAGCACCCATTTCCCTGAGTGGCTGGGAGTAAGATGCTCTAGCCAGCATCGTTAGTCTGCCTGTTTTCTATACCATCAGGTGTACACACGGCCTTTCATCTCTCTGATGCTACCGTCCTGGGAGCCATGCCAATCTGGCTCTACGGTTCCCAGGACATCTGTTTTTTTTCATGCACCCAGTTGATTTTGAGTTTGACTATGGTGAATAATCTTTTTTTTTTTTTATTCATGCCAAAAATTGATGGCAGAATATTTAATAAAGCTTCCACATGTCTGGCTTTGATTAACTTCTCAGTTATGCTTCCCTTTTGTGGGCTGCTATCTCTTAAAAGCCGTTGTGCTTCTGTATGAATCTGTCAAACTTGGTTTAGGCAGAGCAGTTTTGTGGCAGGCTGTAATTTGTGCACTCTAGTAGTGGACTTACTATACAGATTTTGCACCTAGTGTGGCTTTCTCTCTCTATACGTACACAGCAGCAGCAGGGCCCAAAAAACAAATATTGATTTGTATAGAAGTCGCTTTGTGTTAGTTCACCTCTGTCGGACAGCTTATCACACAGCTGATGTTATTGACACAGGCGGTTTATGTGTCTTTGTGTCCTCTTAGTGAAATTAATGCGTTCTCTGCTGTTGCCCTGTTGGACTGCTCACTACATCAGGTAGAGGTCGACCGAATTAATCTGCATTGTCGATTTTTCAAGTTTTCATAACAATCGGTAATCGCCATTTTTTTTGGACGCTGATTATGGCCGATTACATTGCAATCCACGAGGAGACTGTGTGGCAGGCTGACCACCTGTTACGCGAGTGTAGCAAGGAGCCAAGGTAAGTAGCTAGTTAGCATTAAACTTATCTTATAAAAAACAATCAATCTTCACATAATCACTAGTTAACTACACGTGGTTGATGATATTACTAGGTTAACTAGTTTGTCCTGTGTTGCATATAATCAATGCTGTGCCTGTTAATTTATCATCGAATCACAGCCTACTTCGCCAAACGGGGGATGATTTAACAAAAGGGCATTTGCGAAAAAAGCACAATCGTTGCACAAATGTACCTAACCATAAACATCAATGCCTTTCTTAAAATCAATACACAGAAGTATATATTTTTAAGCCTGCATATTTAGTTAAAATAAATTCCTGTTAGCAGGCAATATTAACTAGGGAAATTGTGTCACTTCTCTTACGTTCAGTACAAGCAGAGTCAGGGTATATGTAACAGTTTGGGCCGCCTGGCTCGTTGTGAACTAATTTGCCAGAATTTTACATAATCATGACATAACATTGAAGGTTGTGCAATGTAACAGCAATATTTAGACTTAGGGATGCCAACCTGTTCGATAAATACGGAATGGTTCCTTATTTCACTGAAATAATAAAGGTTTTGTTTTTGAAAATGATAGTTTCCGGATTAGACCATATTAATGGCCTAAGTCTCTTATTTCTGTGTGTTTACTATAATTAAGTCTATGATTTGATAGAGCAGTCTGACTGAGCAGTGGTAGGCAGCAGCAGGCTCGTACGCATTCATTCGAACTTTACTGCGTTTGCCAGCAGCTCTTAGCAATGCTTGAAGCACAGCGCTGTTTATGACTTCAAGCCTATCAACTCCTGAGATTAGGCTGGCAATACTAAAGTGTCTATTAGAACATAAAATAGTCAAAGATATATAAAATGCAAATTGTATAGAGAGAAATACTCGACGTATATTAACTACAACCTAAAACTTCTTAACTGGGAATATTGAACCACCAGTTTTCATATGTTCTGAGCAAGGAACTTAAACGTTAGCTTTTTTACATGGCACATATTGCACTTTTACTTTCTTCTCCAACACTCTGTTTTTGCATTATTTAAACCAAATTGAGCATGTTTCATTATTTATTTGAGACTAAATATATTTTATTTATGTATTTATATTAAGTGGAAATAAAAGTGTTAATTGTTCATTGGGTATTGTTGTAATTGTCATTATTACTATCCTATCTAAATGGGCCAATTTTTTTTTATTTTAATTGGTATTGGCTTTTTTTGGTCCTCCAATAATCTGGATCGCCGTTGAAAAATCATAATCGGTCGACCTCTTGTCAGGCATATATTTTCCCCCTGAAAGGACTGGTTCATAAGCAGAGGAATGAACTTGGTGGAGCCAAAGGAGGAAAATGAACCATACATCCAATGTATAAACTGGGCCCTTGTGCTTGTTCATGGTATAAATAGAATAAGGCATGCTTTTCTACACACCCAGCCAGCCACACCCCTTATGACGAGGTTCTCTTTCACATTTCTTTCTTACGCGTCACACCACCACCACCGCCTGTATCCCTCCTGTTCTGTCACTGTCGAAGATATCTCTCTCACTCTCTGTTGCGGTGATAAAAATCCAGACGCTGAAAGCACTCAATGTGTCTTAGAGAATATACATCCACCTATCTTTGCTCCAGCCACACCATTTAACAGTGTCTGATCTTCCCAGACCTATCCCACAGTAACTTGAGGCATCTGTGCTCATTTCAGCCGTGTTATGCCACAGCAGTACTGGGCCCAGGACCCAGACAGTTTTGGTACACATTGTAAAAGCAACTCCTGCTGCATTGATATGTTTTCGAGTGATTGGCCCTCCCTCTTCCCCTTCTCCCATTCAGGAGTTCTCCTGTCAAGGCCTGGGAGGTCCTTTGTCATATATCTGTTTCAATGGGCCAATTAGTCCAGGCCATAACCCATGACTGCTTCTGGGCTAAAGCCTCACTAATTCAGAGGATGGTTTTTCTGTTTATGGCAATTGACTCTCCTCCTGGTAACAGTCTTATCACAAGAGGAGATACCATACTTCTTACTGATACAGGAGGTGTCTCAGACCCTGAGGATGGAGGCTTTACCATGTCATGAAAGATTTCTAAGGTCTATCTTCAAGATACCCAGTGGATATTGAAGGGTGCAATGGATTTATGAGAAGTGGTTGGCTCCTGACTAGCAGGTGATTTCACAGCTGAGAAACAGTATTTGGTATAATCCTTCAGTCATAGGGGTTTTCTTTTGAAAAAACATAATTTAGAGTGGTAATTTATACTATAAAAACACTTTGCTAACTGGCAGTGTTGTAGCTTGACATTTTATTCCAATACTGACTCCTAGAAAGTGCTACCCATATCCCTTATGAATGAGTATGAATGTCAGACCACCCAGATGTGTTCCACAGTAAAGGGATATTGAATGACCGTATAGCAGGGGTCCCCAATTACATTCAGCTGTGGGCCAATTTATCCTTGAGTGGATGATCGGGGGGCCGGAACACCGCAAGAATCCCAAACAGATAGTATTTGACAGAAACAAAAAGATTTCAAACCTTGATTACATTGGGATAAAACCACATATGCCTCTCTATTTATGCGTAGGAAACTTGGGAACAGATATCCTAAATTTAAAATGACTTCGAGCTGATTTTCTGGTGATTGTAAAAATATATATATTTTTTAGTCTTTTATGTCCAACAACAAATGTTTTTTTGGGGGGGACAACTAAAATCACCCAGGGGCCGAATTTGGCCCACGGGGGTGCCTTTTGGGGAACTCTGCAGTATGGTATTACTTGTTGGGAATGGGAGGGTATCCCTGCAGGTGTCACACCTCACACAATGGCATTTTCTTATCAGCCATGTTTGCAGGAGATAATTGAGGTCTACCTGATTTTAGAGAGAGTGAAGGTTGTTGCCACGGCAATGTTAGGCAGTGGCATGGGACCCACTTAGGAGATCTAGTTCAGGGAAATTCTATGTCTGGCACGCATCTACCCGGTAATGTATGGCAAGCTGAAAAAGAAGGATGGGATGTTCTCTTTGACAGAGAGAGCAAACCGCCATACAAAAACTGAGACCAGGGAGATATTGTCTTTGCAAAAATGTATAATTTCTATTATAGGTGCTGAACATGTGCAAAAATTCCCTTCCTATAGGAGGGCTCCTAGCTGGAAGCTGTGTAACTGAAACCTGAGACTGGTCTGGACAAATAGCAGCCACTGTGTGGCACAGAAAATCATTGGTATGAATGAGAGCCTGCTGCAAATGGTTTGTTTACGTTCAAGCTGCAAGAAAAATTGTGTGGCTGTTCTTTAAAGAGTAGGCCCACCCACAGTGACGTCTAGCCACCCTATACCATAGCATGTGATATTACATTTAATTATTATTTTTGTGTGGCTAGAAGTGAATCTTATCATAAACATTGTCATGTATGTAAGGGGGACTTATAAACCGTAGATGTATTCTCGAGAAATATGACATTTCACATGAGTTTCCATGGATTCAGTACATAGGAGGATTCTCTCTTTTGAAACCTCTCCTCCTGTCTCAGCTTACACCTCTCCTTACCTCTCTGTTTGTTCTCCCTGGGGAGGACACAGGCACCCAGCTACCCAGCCCTACCTAGCCCTGCCCTGCAGGCTACAGCTCTCTCCAGTTCACACTACCCTCAGCTACTATCTAGAGTTGATTTTAGTACAATTGTGTAACAAACTCTTTGAAAAATAGGGCCTTGTCTTACGTAAACGCTTATTCAACATGTACGTCAGCCCTGGCCCAGATAAACAGCATAAGAACTTAGACAGTTAAGGAGTAGGGGTGGTTTTCTCTGCATTATTGATGTTGATATCTCTTTTCTAAGCAGGTGACTTCAGGGTAAGTTGCACAGCAGAATGAGAGAAGCACTGCAGCCTGGATTCTCATGTCTACCACCTACACCTAATAGATATAGACCAAACTGCATGTTTACAGGTGTTAATGTCTCTCAGACCAACACTGAATTGACTAATCGGTGTAAGTCATATTTTCATGCCCATGAGCTTTGGTAGCGGGGACTGTTTCCACTGGCATTGGGCTCTGGGTATTTTTATTAATGGGGAGTTATGGCTGCCAGGCTAAGAGACTCAGACAGGGTCAGAAATGTTTTTACTTATTGACGCGAGACAACTATTAGTCCAAGTCTGGGTAGTGTTCTTAGGCTTGGCATGGATGTCTCCTCTACTGGCATGGTGCTGAGCAGTGGTGAAGTTGGCTGTACCCTGGGTGTTGCTGCCATGGTGACCATGGTCCAGTCTGGGTCCAGATCCAGCTGAGGAAGAGGCTGCTGTCTAGGGTGCTCTGTGACCCTAATGAATATCCCATCCCATGGAGAAGCGGTGCATGGCAACAGCCCCACACTGCTGCTTATTGTTACTTCTCTTTTCTCATCTTGAAATGCCCTGGATGATGATTCAGACTGTTCAGACTACTGTCTCTAATATTAGAGAGACCACAGTATTTTCAATCAGCATCCAGGGTTTTTCAACCTCTCTCTTTGATTGCTTTGTTTTCTCCTCTTGATTTGTGGAAGGTTTACTCTCTTGTCAGCACTCAGTTCCTGGCACTGCTGAAATGAGTGGGTTTTTAAAAGTGCAGATTCAGCAGTTGATCCAGAGCAGTGATAGAGTCCAGGTGGAAGCACTGCTTAGTGTTGGCCTTGATTTGGTTCTATTTAGTTTGTCTGTTAAAGGGGCAATCCAGAGTTGAAATAATAACAATGCGCCCCTTTTTTCAGTATAAACTTGAGAGATGGCTGGAGAAACCACTATCAAATATAATGTTGACATCCATGATCTCAACATTTATAGTTTTAACCATGTTTTGAGGCTATACAGTGTTTGTTTACATTTACTTTGTTTACAAACATTGAAGTAAAACAAGCTGATATCCTGGGTTCTGAAAGGGTACGACAGTTTAACTAAGCTCATGAGGCATTTATAAGTTACAGTCTTCAAGAATCAATTAGTACACACCAAAGATGGATGTTACAACTGCAAAGGTCATAGCTGATGTATGGCTGACCTGGCTGTGACCCGGGATCATGGAGACAGGAAGTACTAACTGACATCATACCTTCCAATGCTAGATATAGTGTGGTTGGTGTGGAGGATCAGAGTATTTTCTTCAAGGTTTGGGGTGGTGGGAGGGGTTGGGATTTTTTAATCAACAAAATGCATGATGGCATTTCATACTGTAAGACTTAGTATATGTGCATCTGTCCAAAGCTTCTCAAATCTGTTTAAATTAAATCAAAAATCATTTATAAAATCCTAATCCTTCTCTGGGAAGGGAAACCTGACTCAGAATGGAGCTGCTTTCAGAAATCAGGTCAACTGAACTACTACATGGTAGCACATGAATGCCCTTATCCAACACTGAGTAAAACCCTTGCATGAACAAAATCCATTTGTAGCCTGATCCTGGTCACATCCCAAGCAATATCCACCAAGATTGTTACTGGAAAGAGATCCAGTTCTGTAGTAGAGTGCAGCACCAGAAAGTGGTCTTCTTAACACATGGTGGGCTCTGTGTCAAATCCAAGGTTGGAAAAGGAGAACAGAGTAACAGTGGGGAATGGGAAGGGGGGGGAGGGGGTGCCGCCTGTTGTACTGAATCAAACCCAGCCATTTCTCGAACTCAGCTCTGCTCAGCACTATCCATTTATGGTAATGGTATTTGCATGAAAAAAAGCCTGACATTATGAATCTGGGGCTGGTGCAGAAATTCCTCAACTGCTGTCGGGGTAACTTTAAGGAAAAGGTCTGGTCCCAAACCTAGGAGACTATAAGGAGTTGATTGTTATTTCAGAGAGTGAAGGAGATCAAGTCATGAATCAGGTTAATCCTAGATCTCTTTGGACAGAGGTCCCAATCATACTTCCTGGGATCAAGGTTGTTTTGACATCTGTGAAACACAGAATATGTGACTGGAATTGTACAGAAGCAAAGATCATTAGTTATGACTGATGCTCTGTAGTATGCTGTTACTAAGGGCGGTCTGTGTGGAGAAGGTGGTTGTTAAGATGTGCTCAAAGTGAAGTCAGATATTATTGGTAGCTCCCAATTCCATCTGTCCCCCTAAGGGACTGTATGCTCGCCGACCTCCAGCACTGACTGACTCACCTCAACTTTTCCACTAACCTGGGGAATCACTTACCAGAGAGAACAGCATCCTGCTCTAGGCTAGATCTCAGTCAAAACACATAGGTAGGTTTCAACCAGAGCCATATATTAGCAGTTTATGGCACAGCATCCAACAAGCAGTCAGTGATTGGCTTTATAACCACTGTCATCAATAAGCCATTATACATTCTTATCAATGTTTATAAACAATTTTATTGGTGTGTTAGAAAATTATTGAAAACATCTGAAAGTACCCAATGTTCTCCTCTAACCCCCATGGAAAATACCCTGAACTTTTGGCTCCTGTGTTTCCGGCTTATGTCCTCTCCCTCTTCAAGTAGAACATTATCATTCCCAACAAAGCAGCAACAGGATAAATATAGCACTCTAAATAGCTTAGGGTGGTACTTCATTTTCATTTGATGTAGGGTTGTGTCCTACAGCATACATGGTGTAGGATTTGCCTGGAGTTGTGCTATAGATCTGGGCTGTTTTTATGTGTATTTGTGGTGGGCTCAACTGCGACATCTGTAGTAGATTCCAAGCTCAATGCAGTTAATGTCATTACTACTGCATTAGAGCAAGACAATGAGATGAACCTGATGTGTTGGATTTCAGATGAGTATGGAAATATAACAGAGAAGCTCAGTATAATATGACATTATTACATGTTATTGATCAACTAGTCCTTTTTTTCTGAATGTTTAGGATCGCTGCCTGGAAGACCGGACTGTTTCTCCTGTGTAAAGGGCTCTGTGATCCTCTGACTTGGCTCATGCTTTATCAAGAGTCTGACTCACCCTTACTCAGACGGACTCACATACTTTGATTGTGATGTACTCAAACATGGAAATGCAGTAAAACAAATCAGCTGTCTGTGACTAGGTGAACAAATCTATCTAAGCCCAACCTTCATATCATAATCGCTACACACAGCCTTGTCAGCATATTAGCTAACGTCATAGTCAACATAGCTACTAGAACTAACATGTTAATAATCATGCAGTACAGTCAGCAAGCAGTTACACCGGTGGGCCTCGTGGTAATAAATTAATAAAACCAAAAGTTTACCTTGACTTGGAAGCAGGGACTAAAATGAACACCTGCCACGTGCCAAATGCGGGTAGATTTAGGCGGGTAAGTCTATTTCACCTATTATTAAAAAATGATTTAATCTATTTTAGAATAAGGCTGTAACATAACAAAATGTGGAAAAGGGGAAGGGGTCTGAATACTTTCCGAATGCACTGTTTATCTTCAAATTCCTGAGACACCAATTTCCCAGTGTCCCATCAATATTCTCTTCATTCACACATCATCTCCAGCGAGGTGTTTATGAGCTCCCAGGGTATGGAATCACATGTAATGCACCCTGCTTAGCCAATGAGAGGAGAAATCAGACTTTTCTTCTTCTGTTTAAAAAAAAAAGCAGTAAAACATGATAATGGGAACCGTCTGGGAAAATTAATGGAGCAGTAATTTATGTCTTGGCTCCTGAGTGAAAATGCACATAGAAATAGTCTGAGAAGCTATTAACATTACTCACTATGTTCCATGCTAAGAGTGAGTCTGTAAAGAGAGGTTGTGGTATTTATTTTGTTGGTGTAAAAAACAATTGAGCCACCCCGGAGAACGTTAAGGGTTCATTTGAGCAGTCTCTCTGCTTGACTTTGTACAAGTCAACTATTGAAAGTTACCATGGCTTTCCATTGGTGTATTAAATCTACTGTGGTGTTACTTTATTTTACTGTAATGTCACCATGGTTTTGCTCTGTGTTGCTTTGGTAGAGAAAGTACATCTTAGTGCAACTGTACTTTTTGTCTTTAACCACAAATTGACATTTAACAAGTGATTGTCACATTGCACCATTCAGTCTGCTGTAGCCTATGGAATCTGAAATATGGAAGTGTTGCTGCCATCTAATCTATGCACCAGCCCTTTCCAATCTGAACCACTTCAAAAGTTGAAACAAAGCATTCCAGAACCAGGAAGAAAAAACAGGCGTAGAAATACAAATCGTTCAGCTGTACAGTATGTAAAGCTGTCCTCCAGTTCAAAGGTAAACTAAAATAGAATAGGATTTAAAATGCTCTTTCTCAGTGGAATCAGGAGGCAAACAGAGCGTTAAATGGCATTGAGATGTGTCCAGTGTTGACTAATGTTCTGGATCTGGTCTGTGGCTTTGATTGGTTCTCCATCCAGGAGAATAAGACTCATTCCTCACAGCACATTGTAATCCTTTCCTCAGTAGCCAGATGACATTGACTCACAGCACATGATGAATGCCCTAAGCTTTCTGGAGACCTGCTCTCAGAAAAAAAAAATCAAACTGGAACGGAGGTAGAAGAGGAAGAGAGGGGGAGGGAGGTAAAGGGAAAGGTCTGACAGCAGTCAGAACACAACATCAAAGAGCCAAAAACACACTGAAAGCACTTTTGGGAATCTTGACCTTGCACCTATTAGAAGTTTTAAAAAAAATCAAAACTCTGCATGGGTGAAAATGAGTTACTCAGGGGGAAGCCCAAGTTCATTTCAGTTTTCTGCTAAAAGTTTTTGCTGCCTACCCCAGTACTCTCACCAAATGTGATGATTTCAGTCCTAGGTAAAGGTAAGCTTCTGATAATGAAGTTTCTATGAGACTATAGGGCCATCGTTTTTTTTTTCCTGGTCAGGTCACGCGGTCATAGTTTGATAGTTTTATAGTTTGATGCGGCTGCAAGCAATCTGAAGGCACCAGTCTGAAGGCATTAACAGATGTGTATTGTGTTCTGTGTGTTCCAGGGGAGCCGGGGCCACTACCGGTACCACTGGCAGAGCCACAATGTCAAGCAGAGTGGAGTGGACGACATGGTGCTCCTCTCCAAGATCAACGAGGACGCCATTGTGGACAACCTCAAGAAGAGATACATGGACGACTACATCTTTGTATCCTTCACATTCACACACCGTTCACACCTCGATGAAGAATGGCTAAGCCCTGCCGTAGACACACTCCCACCGTTCCCAGAATAGCTGAGTGACCATTCCCAGTGCTGTAATAACTCAGATTAATGATCTAGTGTTTGAGGCTCCAGACACTGGGCTACTCCCACCATGTATCGCCAGTGGCGAGGGGGAGACGGGCCTCTTTGCGCCCCTATCTGGACCCCTGACTTCAGCTTCCTTCACCTCCAGGCTGGAATGGATCTTAATCAGGTTTACTCTGGTTTAATCTCACCATGCAGCAATATGGAAAGAGGTTGGGGGAAGGGTTGCTGAGAAATGCATGGTGAATGTGAGCACTGCAGCTACTTTACTACAACAGTAATGGTTTTGTTTGGCTGTGCTGAGAGCATTCCGGGCCAGATCTGTAAATGCCCCAGGCCTGTAGGCCTATACAATCCATAAGAAGAGTATTCAGCTTCACTCTTACAGACCTCAAGAATATATTGAGGTTTAAAGTGTTGTTCTTGTGCCCATATAATGTATCCAAGTAGTGTTGAAATGTTTGGGCCTCTGAATAACCCTTTTGATGGAAGATGTTGAAAGTTCTCGAAAGAGCTCATTAATTAAAACCGCATCTGTGTCCTGGCAGTCTTTAGGATTATAGAGTTGAGCGGATGCTGGCCATTTTAGATTGAAAACTCAATCCTCTGATTGTGGTCAGAAAATAACATCAACAAAGAGTGTTCCAGCCAGTGGCGTACTGGGGCTGGGGTCACTGCAGGGCGCCCTCAATACCAGCTTTATGTGCCGGGAGCTGCTTTGGGCTACAGGGCCTAAACCTCACATCACTACACTGCTGGGCTGTTCACTCTGATGTGTGAACACTGTATTTACAAGGCTTGGGTCCAATCACCAGACACTCCAGTGCTACCACACAGATGCACATTGCAATGACATCATGGGCCCAATTACTCACAGTTAGGTCATTTTTCTCCAAGAGGGACGACGTCAAGATTTCTAAACGTGTTCTGAAACTGCATTGTCTTAAAGAGTAAAATGAGGGGAGGGTTGTTATTGGTGCTCGATGCAGATGACTAATGAGCTCTGGGAATTCTTAGTGTTGTTCTTTCCTTTGACCATGTGAGTCACAGGGACCTGAACGGTTGATTTATTACTGGTACACATGTTAGTATGATCCTTAACCTCCACAGACTTACATTGGCCCTGTGCTCATCTCTGTTAACCCGTTCAAGCAGATGCCATATTTTGGGGACAAGGAAGTGGAGATGTATCAGGGCGCGGTGAGCAGCCTTTTCTCTTTCGACAGGAGTATGAGACAATGAGACAGGGTACCAATAGGTTTTTCTATTTGGGTAAAAATAAAACTCTGCTATCAATGTATTCAACTTGTATCCTAATTGTTTGCACAACGTCACCTCATACTTGGAAAAGTAAAAATAAGTAATGTTTTTAAGATGTTATCAGTAGAAAGAACGTTTTCAATGAACTGGGTTAGGTGTGCTTCGAATACCTTTTCCAGCAGCACCCCTCAGTTGGAGCAGATTTAGAAACGTGCCCGTTGAAAAGGCCTGGCAATACCTTCAGTACAGCCTGTTCAAGTCTGTATTGTTTAAAGTGTTCTTGGCCAGCGTACTGGAAGTGGCCTTGGCTGCCAAATCAGACGTTAACTATGCTTGATAAAAACAGTTAGCCCTCTGACGTTATTACTTCATTACATGAATTACTCCTAATTCTTTACAGTCTTGCCTTTACAGTCAGTTTTCCACTTAGGACCAAGAAATTGGACCCACCCAGTTTTTTTTAAACAAGATATTCTTGGATCATAATCTCTGTTGAACCTCCAGGCCCAGTATGAGAACCCTCCTCACATCTACGCCCTGGCAGACAACATGTACAGAAACATGATGATCGACAGGGAGAACCAGTGTGTCATCATCAGGTGAGTCTGCCTGCCTGCTTTTCTCGTTATTATGTCTCAGGCACCTCCCCTCTCTTTCAGTGTTTGTATGGGGAGAAAGGGTGACAACTGACAACCATAACAACAGAGCTGGTATGTGGGAAATGCCTGTGAATGAGGCAGAAGTCGAGAGGCAGGGAGGGATATGAGGAGACTGCATGGTGACACGGGTGGAAGAGTGCTACTGTTGAATGTGATGATAATAGATGGGAAGGGAACCAACAGACCCAACAGGATCCACCACCTGACTGGGAGGAGTGCTGGTGATTGACAGTGCCTTGCTCAGTCTGGGTTCTTCAACCAGTCTTAATCCACCCTCCTCATATCACAGCCTGCTGGGAAAGGCACACTGGGAAAATACACTTTCAAGTCTAAATATATGGCCTCAAGGCTCTTTTCTTGTGGCAAATGGTTGATTTTAAAACATTTCTCAGGATGTAGAATGAAAACAAAGCACAGTGTCTATTTATGCATTAGCTTCCTGCTTTTATAAAACAGGAATTGCACCTGCATAGTACTTTGTTGCTCATGCATGAGTCTTCTCTCACGGCACAGGAAGGGACTGTTCCTCTGCTGTTATGGATTGAGAGAGGATGAGTAGTGACAATTAACACATTTGGGAGTATGCTGTATATTACACTGGGATACGGATTATTCGCCTCAGACAGACCGATGATCACAGAGAAAATGTTCTGGACTCTTTGGCCATGCCCCAAATACAGCTTTCTTTCCTCTTTAGACCGCTCAGCTGAAAATACTTGACATTTGAAAGCAATATGATCGAACCAAACCAAAGTCGGTCTTACCAAACAGTGGTCAAGAAGGAAATGTAAAATGGTTTAACTGGCTATTAAAATGTGTTTGGTCACAGCCCTGGATTCCTGGAAGCTAGTGGTAGTCCAGAGATCCTTCCCTAGTGTTGTGAAGCCTATAGTGGATAACATGACTGTACAATGGGTTCCCGTGGGAGGGGGCCTCCCAAGGGAAAAGTGTTGTCTCATAGTTGAGGCTTTATGTTGTGGGCCAGTCACCTGAGGCCCGGGGCCCGGACGGTTACTGTAGTGCTTACCTCATGGCGAATGTCCCCTGGTTCAGCACTTTCCTCCCGTTGTTTAGACAGCTGCCAGTACAGATACCCACATAAAAGGAATGGAAGTGGATTTGTGATGCACCAGGTCAGCAAACAAAGCCCTTCATGAAATTGCTGTCCAGGCAGTGTGGTCAGCACTGTAATGTGTTGGACCTTTTTCTTCCCCACTTATTAAAGAAGTCATTCAACATGACATGAGTCATCTGACGTGGTCAAGTGGTGTTGACTGGGCTATTTGTCAATGTCTGACTTCACTTTTTCTGCACTCAAATTCTTGGGAGAGGAAAGCTAAGTTACAAAGGGCAATAAAGATGTAGAGTATTATCATAAAATAGTTATAACATTTTTATTAACTATCTCCCTGAGTGGTTAAAAAACAAATGATGCCTTATGAAATATAGAAGCGCTTGCACTTCTACAAACACTGATGCTGCAATATTTCAAATCACATGGCACCATTTGTGTTGTGCACAGTTTTTGCCGTCCTTCTTTACCAAGACTCTGGCCAATGAGTTTACAGCTCTATCCCGCAAAGGGTGGCCTGAAATGTAGTGTCTGATGACACACTATATTCTACCCTCTGTTCATATAACAGTTTTCTTCTGCTTATTAGTTCTGTAGGGAAGGTTATTTTCTCCCCCATTGATATGAAAGGCTTGGTAATGGGTCATTGTTGAAACAATGACATGGAGAATCCATCTAAGTTTTTTGTCACTGTTAATGGAAGGACCTTTCAGTTGCAGGAAATTATGCTATCCAATAAGTTGAAATGAAGCCAGACTTCAGTCTGTGTGTGTGTGTGTGTGTGTGTCGTGGCTTGGGAACACAATGTGCCTAATCATACAAATCTGCCGTAACTGGTATCCATCGTTCCACATTATACTCAGCATGCATTCCGTTTCACTCATAGCTGATGTCTGTAATGATCACTTCAGGTGCTTTCTTTGTCAAGCTGAGCTGTGAGTGACATCAGTGATTCAGTGCTGAATGTAGTACTTTACAGTAAGCTGTCTATAACGACATGACTCTCCTTCTGTCCTTGTTTGGCCAATAAATGGGAGAGGCAGTCAACAATGTGTTAAGCATCTACGTGCTGTGTAATTACAACAATGGGCACACCCCTCAGGAGGGTAAAAATAGGATGTGATTCAAACTCCAGCCACTAGCCTGCTCCAGCTGAAAAGAACATGCCCATAAGTTCACGTGTGTAGATGGGTTCTCTTAAGGGTGAAGGTCCTACAAATGCTTATTGGCAAAGATTAGAGGGAACATTGAATCACATTTGGTCACTAGTCAGTGTACTGACTGTTTTTGAGTGCATTGTAGTGACCACTATATCTAGAACTGTTATAGTTGTTTTGAATAGCTGTGTAACAAGCTAGACTGAATACTATAGAGGAGCAGAGTCCAGTATCGGCCTTAGTGAGATGAATAAGCATATAGAGTTGCTTTGATGACTTCTTATGGCTTCCTCTAACGGTCTGCAGCTGGGTCGTCTCAGAAGGGCATTACCGACATGACTCCCCTTCAAAAATGAAATAAAAAAACAGACTCCTCTGTCATCCACTGCCAAACCACATATGTCTAAATAAGTATGACCCTGGTGAAGTGAAAGGACAGGAGGAAAAATACAAGGAGAGGTTGAGGAAAGAGAAGGAAGAAAAGAAACTGGGCAAATGTGACAAAACAGGATTCGTGTTAATAGCCCCTTCTAGAGTGGGAGGTTTACTGCTGAGATGAGTCTGATTTTGGTTGGCATCAACCACAGAGAAGGAGAGCTGAGTGAACATAGGAAGTGGAGTCTCTGTGGACAGGAAGTCCAGAGATGGCGTTTCACCTGGTAATTCTGGATGTTTGAAAAAAGTTTATTTGAAGTGAAGGGTTTGGCTCAGCTGGGAGAATTAAAGGAAGAGCATTTTGACTGGCTCAACTTCTGTTCCTACATCACACATTGAAGAGAAGAGAAAAGAGCCATGGGTCAAATTGAGAAATCCCCTCCTTCAATAGTAGGCCACCTTCATGCTAATTGGGGATAAGAAGAGACAATAAAGGAGCATTTGGGTAAACCCCTACTGACCCTCTTAAAACCAGGCTTAAAGGAGATTTTCATGGAGTGTTATTTAACATGCAACTGTCTGGTACCATAAATCTAAAACTGCTTTTTCAGCTTCGGGGTTCAGTTGAATTTCCACAGAGAAAGTGTATACTCTCATTTACTTGTTATTTCCAGAACTGTGTGTTGCTAAGAGGGACGTCCTCTTGAATAGCAAGGCAAGCAGAGTAATTACAGCATCTGGTTACTGACAGCCTTTAACTAACAACGTGGGCATCCTTGAATTGTACCTTGTGTTTCAGAGGACTGCCCTGTTATATGGACCGTTCTGACCTCGCTACCTTGTGTTTCAGAGGACTGCCCTGTTATATGGACCGTTCTGACCTCTCTACCTTGTGTTTCAGAGGACTGCCCTGTTATATGGACCGTTCTAACCTCTCTACTTTGTGTTTCAGAGGACTGCCCTGTTATATGGACCGTTCTAACCTCTCTACTTTGTGTTTCAGAGGACTGCCCTGTTATATGGACCGTTCTAACCTCTCTACTTTGTGTTTCAGAGGACTGCCCTGTTATATGGACCGTTCTAACCTCTCTACTTTGTGTTTCAGAGGACTGCCCTGTTATATGGACCGTTCTAACCTCTCTACTTTGTGTTTCAGAGGACTGCCCTGTTATATGGACCGTTCTAACCTCTCTACTTTGTGTTTCAGAGGACTGCCCTGTTATATGGACCGTTCTGACCTCTCTACTTTGTGTTTCAGTGGAGAGAGTGGTGCAGGGAAGACGGTAGCAGCCAAATACATCATGGGCTACATCTCCAGAGTATCTGGAGGAGGACCCAAAGTGCAGGTGAGCCCAGAGAAGCTACTTCCATTTTACACCGGTAAACACCGCTCAACTACAGTTGTGAAAATGTGATTCATCTCAGACGATCACACACACATCCACTGTCATTTACAATGTACCTTATGACGCCAGTCCATCCTAATGACCGGTTGCTGTTTCCTGTCTAAACCTCCCTTTTCCGCACCACCCAAACTATCTCCTGCCATCCCTCCCTCCAACCTCCCATTTATCATTATCAGTCCATCAGCAGCCCATCCAACCCCCAAATACCCTTGTTCCCAACCCCCCAGCAGCCATCTGGCCCCTACACTACTTAGCAGATGTCCTGTCCACAAGCCACCCCTCTCCACCAGCCTCCCTGGTATTATTGGCTCACTCAAAAGGGCTTGGAATTTCCAGTCTGTAGGAATATAAACTGGATCACAAGATGCTTCCACTCAGACGCAATTGTGATGGTAGTCATTTTTTCAGTCTGATTAGTATAGTGCTTTTTCCACCCTGGAATTATTGTACTTTAGTCAAGGTTTCAAGTTCAAAGCTAATATTAGCTATCACGCTCTGAGTCATGTGGGAAAGGGTGTATGACTAATTACTGTACATTTTCAATGTACAGTGCATTCAGAAAATATTCAGACATTTTGTTACATTACAGCCTTTTTCTGAAATGGATTAAATTGTTTGTTTTTCTCATCAATCTACATAATACCACACAATGACAAAGCAAAAACAGGTTTCTTGATTTTTTTGCAAATGTATTGCAAGTAAAAAAAATGTATTACATTTGCATAAGTATTCAGAACCTTTACTCAGTACTTTGTTGAAAAACCTTTGACAGCGAGTATGACGCTACAAGCTTGGTACACCTGTTATCCCTTGGGAGTTTCTCCCATTCTTCTCTGCAGATCCTCTAAAGCTCTGTCAAGTTGGAAGGGAAGCGTCGCTGCATGGCTATTTTCAGGTCTCTCCAGAGATGTTCGATCGGTCTCTGGCTGAGCCACTCAAGGACATTCCGAGGCTTGTCCCGAAGCCACTCCTGCATTGTCTTGGCTGTGTGCTTAGTGTTGTTGTCCTGTTGGAAGGTGAACCTTCGCCTTCAGTCTGAGGTCCTGAGTTCTCTGGAGCAGGTTTTCATCAAGGATCTCTCAGCACTTTGCTCCGTTAATCTTTCCCTCGACCCTGACTAGTCTCCCAGTCCCAGCTGCTGAAAAACATCCCCACGGCATGATGTTGCCACCACCATGCTTCACCGTAGTGATCGTAGTGGCCAGGTGATGAGCGATGCATGGTTTCCTCCAGAAGTGACGCTTGGCATTCAAACCAAAGAGTTCCATCTTGGTTTCATCAGACCAGAGAATCTTGTTTCTCATGGTCTGAGAGTCCTTTTGGTGCCTTTTAGCAAACTCCAAGCGGGCTGTCATGTGCTTTTTACTGAGGAGTGGCTTCCATCTGGCCACTACCATAAAAGCCTGATTGGTGGAGGGCTGCAGAGATGGTTGTCCTTCTGGAAGGTTCTCCCATCTCCACAGAGGAACTCTGGAGCTCTGTCAGAGTGACCATTGGGCTCTTGGTCACCTCCTTGACCAAGGCCCTTCTCCCTTGATTGCTCAGTTTGGCTGGGCGGCCAGCTCTAGGAAGAGTCTTGGTGGTTCCAAACTTCTTTCATTTAAGAATGATGGAGGCCACGGTGTTCTTGGAGCTTCAATGCTGCAGAATTTTTTTAGGTACCTTTCCCCAGATCTGTGCCTCGACAAAATCGTGTCTCGGGGCTCTACGGGCAATTCCTTTGTGACCTCAGGGCTTGGTGTTTTCTCTGACATGCACTGTCAACTGTGGGACCTTATATAGACAGGTGTGTGCCTTTCCAAATCATGTCCAATCATTTGAATTTACCACAGGTGGACTCCAATACAGTTGTAGAAACATCTCAAGGATGATCAATGGAAACAGGATGCACCTGAACTCAATTTCAAGTCTCATAGCAATGGGTCTGAATACTTATGTAAATAAGGTATTTCTGTTTTTTAATTTTGTAAATATTTCTAAAAACTTGTTTTCTCTTTGTCATTATGGGGTATTGTGTGTAGATTGATGAGGGGGGGGGGGGGGGGGGGGGGGAATGATTTAATCCATTTTAGAATAATGTAACAAAATGGGGAAAAAGTAAGGGTTCTGAATACTTTTTGAATGTACTGTACATGGTTCTGCATTGTTACTGGCTATGAGTCTTATGTGCCTTGCATCTTTTAAATCATTTCAAGATGTATTAAAAAGTGTGCTTGTAACTTTTGTTGAAGAATGTATTTAAAATAAGTCTGCGGTTTATGTAGTATATTACAGACATTGGAATTTCTATTGTTTTATTGAATAAGGTCTCCATTGTGTTGGAAACCCCCTACCTCTCTCAATACCCTTCCTGCCTAATTTAGCTTTGTCAATCACTCTGTCCACATGTCTCATTCACATGGTCTCCCCAAGTCCTGTGTGCATGGGCTTGTGGAAGGCGTGCTTTGTGTATGTGGGGGGAGACAGACTGAACAGCAGAGTTGTTGTATCTGATTATCATCACCCTGTATCGGTTTCTGACTGAAGGATGCATATCAGATTACCATGCCCCTGAATCATATGCATGCAAATGGATGTGAGTGACAGATACAGCATGTTTTTAACCTGGGAATTGTATGTGTTTTGAAGTCTCAGGTGGCTCTCACAGAGCAGTTTGATTAGTTCCATACAGTTGAAGTCGGAATTTAACATACACCTTAGTCAAATACATTTAAACTCAGTTTTTCACAAATACTGACATTTTATCCTAGTAAAAGGAGGTCAGTCTTAGGTCAGTTAGGATCACCACTTTATTTTAAGAATGTGAAATGTCAGAATAATAGTAGGAGAATGATTCATTTCATTTTTTATTTATTTCATCACATTCCCAGTGGGTCAGAAGTTTACATACACTCAATTAGTATTTGGAAGCATTGCCTTTAAATTGTTTAACTCGGGTCAAATGTTTCAGGTAGCCTTCCACAAGCTTCCAACACTAAGTTGGGTGAATTTTAGCCCATTCCTCCTGACAGAGCTGGTGTAACTGAGTCAGGTTCGTAGGCCTCCTTGCTCGCACATGCTTTTTCAGTTCTGCCCACAAATTTACTATGGGATTGAGGTCCAATACCTTGACTTTGTTGTTCTTAAGCCATTTTGCCACAACTTTGGAAGTATGCTTGGGGTTATTGTCCATTTGGAAGACCCATTTGCGACCAAGCTTTAACTTCCTGACTGATGTCTTGAGATGTTGCTTCAATATATCCACATCATTTTCCTTCCTTATGAGGCCATCTATTTTGTGAAGTGCACCAGTCCCTCCTGCAGCAAAGCACCCCCACAACATGATGCTGCCACCCCTACAACATGATGCTGCCACCCCTGTGCTTCACGGTTGGGACGGTGTTCTTCGGCTTGCAAGCTTCCCCCTTTTTCCTCCAAACATAAAGATGGTCATTATGGCCATGCAGTTCTATTTTTGTTTCATCAGACCAGAGGACATTTCTCCAAAAAGTATGATCTTTGTCCCCATGTGCAGTTGCAAACCGTAGTCTGGCTGTTTTATGGAGGTTTTGGAGCAGTGTCTTCTTCCTTGCTGAGAGGCCTTTCTTGTTATGTCGATATAGGCCTCGTTTTACTGTGGATATAGATATGTTTGTACCTGTTTCCTCCAGCACCTTCACAAGGTCCTTTGCTGTTGTTCTTGGATTGATTTGCAATTTTCACACCAAAATACATTCATTTCTAGGAGACAGAACGTGTCTCCTTCCTGAGCGGTATGACGGCTGCATGGTCCCATGGTGTTTATACTTGCGTACTATTGTTTGTACAGAAGAACGTGGTACCTTCAGGCATTTGGAAATTGCTCCCAAGGATGAACCAGACTTGTGGAGGTCTCCAATTTTATTTCTGAGGTCCTGGCTGATTTCTTTTGATTCTTCCATGATGTCAAGCAAAGAGGCACTGATTTTTAAGGTATGCCTTGAAATACATCCACAGGTACACCTCCAATTGACTCAAATGATGTCAATTATCCTGTCAGAAGCTTCTAAAGCCATGACATAATTTTCTGGAATTTTCCAAGCTGTTTAAAGGCACAGTCAACTTGGTGTATGTAAACGTCTGAACCACAGGAATTGTGATACAGTGAAATAATCTGTCTGTTAACAATTGTTGGAAAAATTGCTTGTGTCATGCACAAAGTAGATGTTCTAACCAACTTGCCAAAACTATAGTTTGTTAACAAGAAATTTGTGGAGTGGTGAAATACATTTTGGTTGGGGTCATTAAAACTCATATGTAAACCTCCGACTTCAACTGTATGTAAGGTTTAACTGAGCCTTGGGGTAAGTTCAATAATCTGTTACACTCGAACCGCCATGCCACTAAAGTTTTTTTCTTCATAGAGGACAATGGTTCAGGGACGCAAAAGGATTCAAAGAAATGCTACCATTTCACATTGAATAATAGAGAGGATAATAGTTCGGCCTCCACGACGCTGTGCTGATTTTAAAACTCATGGGCTCCTGATATGCAGATGGCTCATGGGAAAGATAATTTGCTCCAGATGCTATGAGAGCGGAGCGACGGTGGAAAGTTCCAGAGACGGTGCATGTTGAATCTGCCAGCAGGGATGTGCATCACTGCAGAGTGTAGTAGTGTCTCCCTACCCACTGTCTCTATACCCTACCTGTCAGTCCCTAAAACGAGCCTACTGTCTGTCTGCTCCCTCACAGCACGTCAAAGACATCATCCTCCAGTCCAACCCCCTCCTGGAGGCCTTCGGGAACGCCAAGACAGTGAGGAACAACAACTCCAGCAGATTTGTAAGGGTCCCACGTCTTTCCAAATCTCTCTTTAAAAAATATATATATATATTATTACCGGAATGGGGGCGCCTAACATCATATGGTTGGCACTGTGTTTTGCCCTGGAATGATTTGAAGCTGCTTCACGGTTGTTTCTGGAACCAAAGCAAACACAAGGACGTCCAGTGCAAATAGAGAAGAGAAAAAAAGGAGATAGTGAATTAGTGTGCTCCTCTTTTTATAAGCTATGTTACTGCCTTCTCCCGTCTCCTCTTGGCTGGGGCTGCTAGCCTCGTGTGGCCTGGTTTACCAGGGCTGTGGGGACACACTGTCCAGAAAGAGTGGGCACTCCACTGCTAGTAAAGATGCACATAGAAAAACACATACTATACTTTAAAGACAGTTAGCTTGGAGAGAGGTTTTAAAGGCAGACTTTAGTGTCCTCTAAAGCCAGTTTACCCACTTATAGCATTCACAACAGAGCTTAGTGGTAAGTATTGTATTCAGGTTGACAGACAAGGCAGTATTGTCTCTGTTCTTAGTTTTCCTGGTTTAGTTTGGGGAAAGTAAATTAGGTTTGACTCATGGTCTGAGAAATGGTTGAGGAAGTCTCCCTGTATGAATAGTGTCTCAGTGCACTCTGGGGCCTCAGACTGGTTGGGAATGGGATAGACATTACGGAGGACAGACCTGTCTGGAGGAAAGAAGGAAAGGGAGAGAGAGAAAGGGTTCAAGCCTTAGTACACACACCACTGGGCTGCAGGTGTGCACCCGAAGTACAACTCATGTGATGGTTGTTATTTCCTGCTCTGTGAAGTCTGGGTTTTAGCTTTAGCAAGGCCTTCGCTGATACTAAAGCGCCACACTCTCCTCCTTCAGGGGAAATACTTTGAGATCCAGTTCAGCTCCGGCGGCGAGCCAGATGGAGGGAAAATCTCCAACTTCCTGTTGGAGAAATCACGCGTCGTCATGAGGAATCCTGGAGAGAGGAGCTTCCATATATTCTATCAGGTGAGGGACTCCAGTAACATGGTGTTTTTATAATTTTCCTGTCTAATAAGAGTGTTTATGCACTTATGTGTACAGGAATTGCCTCCATGTCCATGAGTAAAATTCAGCTTTCAGGACACTGACAGTAACAAGTACACTCCGTTAAGACGAGGGGGGGCAGTCTGTGCATATTTGTAAACAGCAACTGGTGCACGAAATATAAGGAAGTCTCTAGATTTTGCTCGCCTGAAGTAGAGTATATTGTGATAAATTGCAGGCCACACTACTTGCCTCGAGAGTTTTCAGATTTACTTTTCGTGGCTGTTTATTTACCACCACAGCCAGATGCTGGCATTAAGACCACAGTCATTCAGCTGTATAAGGAAATAAGCAAACAGGAAACCACTCACCCAGAGGCAGCGCTCCTACTGGCCGGAGACTTTAATGCAGGGAAACTTAAATCAGTTCTACCAAATTTCCATCAACATGTTAAATGTGCAACCAGAGGGGAAAAAAATTATAGATCACCTGTACTCCACACACACGAGGGAGACGCTTACAAAGCTCTCCCTCGCCCTCCATTTTGGTAAATCCGACCACAACTCTATCCTCCTGATTCCTACTTAGAAGCAAAAATTAAAGCAGGAAGCACCAGTGACTCGATCTATAATGAAGCAGATGCTAAACTACAGGACTGTTTTGCTATCACAGACTGGAACATGTTCGGGGATTCTTCCGATGGCATTGAGGAGCACACCACATCAGTCACTAGCTTTCTCAATAATTGCATCGAGGACGTCGTCTCCACAGTGACTGTACGTACATAACCCAACTAGAAGCCATGGATTACAGGCAACATTCGCACTGAGCTAAAGGGTAGAGCTACCGCTTTCAAGGTGGACTTTAACCCGTAAGCTTACAAGAAATCCTGCTATGCCCTGCGACAAACCATCAAACAGGCAAAGCGTCAATACAGGGCGAAGATTGAATCATACTACACCAGCGCCGATGCTCGTCTCATGTGGCAGGGCTTGCAAACTACTACAGACTACAAAGGGAAGCGCAGCCGCGAGCTGCCCAGTGACACGAGCCTACCAGACGAGTTAAATTACTTCTATGCTGGCTTCGAAGCAAGCAACACTGAGGCATGCATGAGAGCATCAGCTGTTCTGGACGACTGTGTGATCACGCTCTCCGTAGCCGACGTGAGTAAGACCTTTTAAACAGATCAACATACACAAGGCTGCGGGGCCAGACGGATTACCAGGATGTGTGCTCCAGGCATGTGCTGACCAAATGGCAGGTTTCTTCACATTTTCAACATGTCCCTGTCTGTAATACCAGCATGTTTCAATCCCAAGAACACAAAGGCAACCTGCCTAAATGACTACAGACCCGTAGCACTCACGTCCGTAGCCATGAAGTGCTTTGAAAGGTTGGTAATGGCTCACATCGACACCATTATCCAAGAAACCCTAGACCCACTCCAATTTGCATACCGCCCAATTAGACCCACAGATTATGCAATCTCTATTGCACTCCAAACTGCCCTTTCCCACCTGGACACTTATGTGAGAATGTTACTCATTGACTACAGCTCAGCGTTCAACACCATAGTACCCTCAAAGCTCATCACTAAGCTAAGGATCCTGGGACTAAACACCTCCCTCTGCATCTGGATCCTGGACTTCCTGACAGGCTGACCCCATGTGGTGAGGGTAGGTAGCAACACATCTGCCACGCTGATCCTCAACACTGGAGCTCCCCAGGGGTGCGTGCTCAGTCCCCTCATGTACTCCCTGTTCACCCACGACTGCATGGCCAGGCATGACTCCAACACCATCATTAAGTTTGCAGATGACACAACAGTGGAAGGCCTGATCACCGACAACGACGAGACAGCCTATTGGGAGGAAGTCAGAGACCTGGCCGGGAGGTGCCAGAATAACAACCTATCCCTCAACGTGACCAAGACTAAGGAGATTATTGGTGACTACAGGAAAAGGAGGACCAAGCACGCCCCCATTCTCATCGACGGGCTGTAGTGGAGCAGGTTGAGAGCTTCAAGTTCCTTGGTGTCCGCATCAACAACAAACTAGAATGGTCCAAACAGTTGTGAAGAGGGCACGACAAAGCCTATTCTCCCTCAGGAAACTAAAAAGATTTGGCATGGGTCCTGAGATCCTCAAATGGTTCTACAGCTGCAACATCTGCTCGGCCTCTGACCGCAAGGCACTACCAAGGGTAGTGCGTACTGCCCAGTACATCACTGGGGCTAAGCTGCCTGCCATCCAGGACCTATACACCAGATGGTGTCAGAGGAAGGCCCTAAAAATTGTCAAAGACCCCAGCCACCCCAGTCATAGACTCTCTACTACCGCATGGCAAATGGTACCGGAGTGCCAAGTCTAGGACAAAAAGTATTCTCAACAGTTTTTACCGCCAAGCCATAAGACTCCTGAACAGGTAATCAAATTGCTACCCGGACTATTTGCATTGTGTGCCTCCCCCCAACCCCTCTTTTTACGCTGCAGCTACTCTCTGTTTATCATATATGTATAGTCACTTTAACTATACATTCATGTACATACTACCTCAATTGGGTCGACCAACCAGTGCTCCCGCACATTGGCCAACCGGGCTATCTGCATTGTGTCCCACCCACCACCCGCCAACCCCTCTTTGACGCTACTTCTACTCTCTGTTCATCATATATGCATAGTCACTTTAACCATATCTACATGTACAATACTACCTCAATCAGCCTGACTAACCGGTGTCTGTATGTAGCCTCGCTACTTTTATAGCCTCGCTACTGTATATAGCCTGTCTTTTTACTGTTGTTTTATTTCTTTACCTACCTATTGTTCACCTAATACCTGTTTTGCACTCTTGGTTAGAGCCTGTAAGTAAGCATTTCACTGTAAGTTATACACCTGTTGTATTCGGCGCACGTGACAAATAAACTTTGATTTGATGTGCTATTTGGCTCCTGAAAGCTGGTCGAGTTGTTCTCACTGTGTACCACTTGAGGTCTCTGGAAGAGAGGTGGCGGTCAAACTCCCATAATGAAACTTTTGGACACGTGAAAGGAGAATAAAGCATACAACTCTAAATTGGGTGTAAAACATGTGGTTCTGATCACTTAATGAGCATGTGCGTATTGTGCTGCCTGTCTAAAATACTTCTGTCATGTAGAAATGTGAGGAAAGACGATGTGAGTTTACAGGTTGAAAGCTCCTGTTGACCTTTTGAGTCTAGAATTACTGTATACAGGTTCTTACTTGACAGAAGTATAATCATGTATCACTGTCTTCTGTTTGTGCAGTTGATAGAGGGAGCCACTGGAGAACAGAAGAGCAGCCTCGGAATCACAAGCCTAGATTACTACAATTACCTCAATCAGTCTGGATCCTACAAAGTGGATGACATCAACGACAAAAGTGATTTTCAGGAAACTGTGGTACGTTTTACTTGGTATCTTTCCATTGTTATTGTTCTCTCTCTCTCTCTCTGCCTTTCTCTTCTTCACGGCCTCTCTTCCATTCTCCACCCTGTACTGCACCTGTTTTTATTTTACCAGTCAAACCACAACGGGAGTAATTAGAGGACATAGTTTAGGTACCACAGCAGTAAGTACAGTGTCTTGCAAAAGTATTCACCCCCCTTGGTCTTTTTCCTATTTTGTTCCATTACAACCTGTAATTTAAATGGATTTTTATTTGGATTTCATGTAATGGACATACACAAAATAGTCCAAATTGGTGAAGTGAAATTTAAAAAATAGCTCGTTTCTAAATAAATAAAAAAACTGAAAAGTTGTGCGTGCATATGTGTTCACCCCCTTTGCTATGAAGCCCATAAATAAGATCTGGTGCAACCAATTGCCTTCAGAAGTCACATAATTAGTTTGATTGCACACAGGTTGACTTTATTTAACTGTCACACGATCTGTCACATGATCGGTCACATGATCTCAGTATATTTACACCTGTTCTGAAAGGCCCCAGAGTCTGCTACACCACTAAGCAAGGGGCACCACCAAACAATCGGCACCATGAAGACCAAGGAGCTCTCCACACAGGTCAGGGACAAAGTTATGGAGAAGTACAGATCAAGGTTGGGTTATAAAAAATATCCAAAACTTTGAACATCTGACAGAACACCATTTTAAATCCATTATTGAAAAATGTAAAGAATATGGAACCACCACGTTTCGTGTTCGCTAAAAAGCACGTAGGAGACTCCCCAAACATATGAAAGAAGGTACTCTGGTCAGATGAGACTAAAATATAGCTTTTTGGTCATCATGGGAAACCGCTATGTCTGGTGCAAGCCCAACACCTCTCATCACCCCGAGAATACTATTCCCACAGTGAAGCATGGTGGTGGCAGCATCATGCCGGGGGGGGGGATGTTTTTCATCGGCAGCTGACTTGGAAACTGGTCAGAATTTAAGGAATGATGGATGGCGCTAAATACAGGGAAATTCTTGAGGGAAACCTGTTTCAGTCTTCCAGAGATTTGAGACTGGGACGGAGGTTCACCTTCCAGCAGGACACTGACCCTAAGCATACTGCTAAAGCAACACTTGAGTGGTTTAAGGGGAAACATTTAAATGTCTTGTAATGGCCTAGTCAAAGCCCATACCTCAATCCAATTGAGAATCTCTGGTATGACTTAAAGATTGCTGTATACCAGCGGAACCCATCCAACTTGATGGAGCTGGAGCAGTTTTGCCTTGAAGAATGGGCAAAAATCCCAGTGGCTAGATGTGCCAAGCTTCTAGAGACATACCCCAAGAGACTTGCAGCTGTAATTGCTGCAAAAGGTGGCTCTACAAAGTATTGACTTTGGGGAGGGGGTGAATAGTTATGCATCTTCAAAGTGGTAGGCATGTTGTGTAAATCAAATGATACAACCCCCCCCCCCCCCAAAAAAAAAAAAACTATTTTAATTCCAGGTTGTAAGGTAACAAAATAGGAGAAATGCCAAGGGGGGTGAATACTTTTGCAAGCCACTGTAAACCTGTTTTTCAACCCTTGGTTCATGCCTCCTGTTCTGTCTCTGTCCTCTACCAGCATGCCATGGAGGTGATTGGCATCTCAGGGGAGGACCGTGGCCTGGTGCTGCAGATCGTAGCCGGAGTCCTGCACCTTGGGAACATCAACTTCAGGGAAGCAGGGAACTACGCCGCTGTTGAGAGCGAGGAGTGTACGTACCAACCCTTGTAACTTTGTTTATGTAGAGGGCTAGGTAGAGTTTGTTACTTGCACCAATCCAGTCCTTTCACATCTGAGGGGAGTCAACAGGGTGTGGGATGGGAGAAAGGGGTCAGACTGTCTCTCTGTCTCCAACCTGCAGACTGGCATGTCCCCCTGGCGTTCCTCTCCAGTGTCCTGGGCTGCCCTTTATGGGACGGGTTAGGAAGCACATTTCTCAGCATGCTGCACTGACTGTTTTCACTCCCCAAAGCTTCATTGTGTTAATGCAGGGCTGCAGCCAAGATCCAGGCCACGCTGAATTACCAGAGAAATTTTTTTTTTAAAATTCAATGTCTGAGCACATAACATCACAGACTAAAATTACTCAGAGAAATGCAGCCTTTTCCTGCCCCACTCCTACTCTCCCCCCCGCCCCTCTCTTCCCCTTCCTCCCTCCTTCCCTCCCTTCTTCTCTACTTCCTTGCCCGCCTCACAGCCACCCATCCAGGCTGAATTATGCAATATAGCACCTCTGGTTAGCCCAGGGTACAAAGCGGTGTTGTGTAGGGTCTCTGCATTTCCTCTCCCCCCTATCTCACTTCCTGTCTGACTGCAATGTGTTTCACATATCAAGAACCCTGGTGCTCCATATAAAACCACACCAACACAAGTCGACATAAACATCTGCTCACGCTCAGCCAAACAAATCCCTGCCCCAGATCCACTAGAAAAAACACTCCCTTGTACTGTACATATAAACCTATAACCATCCATCAGACTGGTATGGATCATTCTTTTGGGTATAGATGAACTGGCTGCTCGTCATTGATACTATCTATATCCTCTTTGAGGGAGAGGGCTACAGTAGGAGATGCAGCATGGTCCTGAGGATAGACTTGGCCTGTGCTGTGGTATGGAGTACAGTCAGTCACACCCTCATTTCCCAAACGGGGGCTATTTGATCCATCTGATGCATTCTCAGACACCGTCAGACCCAGAGACTGAGAGCAGTTTCCTTCTGGGGGAAGTGACTCAGTGTAATGAGGCAGGGAGGGGCTCTCAGGAGAGTCCTAATGGCCCTCCACATGCTCAGGCCTCTGCTAGGAGAACCCAGTTGTTGTGGCTATGGCAGGGAGGAGTGAGCAATGAGTCATCACCAGACTTGATTGCATTCCGTTTTGTTGTTGAACCCTTTGTTTCATTGTATCCAACATATTCAGAATGTACTGGTGTTTTGTCTCATGAGGGTGTGTGCCACACATCTGTAGAATGTCTCTTTCTTCATTCTCTCTCATCTCTCTCTCTACAGTCCTGGCCTTCCCTGCGTTTCTGCTGGGGATTGACCAGAAGCGGCTGAAGGAGAAGTTGACCAGCAGGAAGATGGACAGCAAGTGGGGCAGTTCTATGGAGTCCATCGACGTGACACTGAATGTGGAGCAGGCGTGTTACACACGGGACGCCCTGTCCAAGGCCCTGCACTCACGTGTTTTTGACTTCCTAGTAGAGGTATGAATGGACACTCCTTCTCCTTGACCTGTTGACCTTTAGAATAATACCCGGTCCTCTCCCATCTTAAATGGCCAAATGTAACAAAGCATTTTTTTTCCTGTTTCAGTCCATCAACAAAGCCATCGTGAAGGTTCATCAAGAGTTTAATATTGGTGTGTTGGATATCTATGGATTTGAAATATTCCAAGTAAGTTTTCTGTAGATTTGCCCTTTCATGTTATGATTTACATATGGAAATCTTAGCATAAGGTGATACATGGTCACTACATCTCAATAATCATAGTAAAGTTTGGGTAGTTAAACAGCTTAAAGACACCGGATCAGACCGATTTTGTAAAGTGTCCGGATTATGTCCCATCTCTTGATTGGGACAGCATTCTTTAATGGACTTTTCTAATCTGATTAGCTGTTTGTTTAGGTTGCATTATTGGGGGTCTCACAGATGCCCCCTGAAAAGGACTGGCCTTGATTAAATAATGAAACGGGACAGCTGCAGTGTCGTAGCGTGGCGACAGTCTCAAACCATGATGTACCTGTCCTATGATAACTAACATGAGCTAATGTTAAGCTGTATGTTTAGATAGCATACAACTGTTATCTAAACAGTGGTTGGGTCCGTCCACAGTCCTTATGTTAATACACAGGCCTATTACTAACAAAGCACAGAGAAAATAAACCTCAGTGCTCAGAGGGCCTGAGAAGGGAAATATCGGGTTTCTTTAGATAAAACATTAGTCTCAGGTCCCAGGTCTATTGTGGTGTAAAGTACTGTGTAGATGTTTTCCTCCAGCCACTCCAGGCTGACTGGTAGATAACCTCACCTCATAAACGGGGCCCATTCAGGAAGCCCAGAGGAGTTCCCCAGCTCTCTGTGTCCGTACGGATGACTTCACTCTCACAGCCTCTCTGGTTTATCACTAATGCATCATCTCTTTCTGTGTAGAAAAATGGCTTTGAGCAGTTCTGCATCAACTTTGTGAATGAGAAACTGCAACAGATCTTCATTGAGCTCACGCTTAAAGCTGAGCAGGTAATGTTTTGGTCTTTTCACTCATTGTTCTTACACCAGCAGAAGTTACTTGTCTCATGTTTAAGTAGAGAATCATCGTCAGACCAATCACTCTTCTTCCCCCTCTCTCTCTAGGAGGAGTATGTACAAGAAGGCATCCGATGGACTCCTATCGAATACTTTAACAACAAGATTGTCTGCGATCTCATTGAGAGCAAACTGGTAAGTAGAGTCCCCAGTGCCCACTATTAATTTAATGCATACCTTGAAGTCACATATAAATGGGATAACAGGAAACAGTTGTGAAACTGCTTTAGATAAATCTGTAGTTTGTTATGCCTGCTGTCAAAATGCTCCAAATAAGAGCAAACACTCTGCCAATTGAGTTACAGTAGGGCCACTGAAGCCTCCCCACTCTTCCCATGACCGGCAGTCTAACATCCTCAAACGTGCCGACATGCCTCTTAATTTGATTTATCCGTCCCGCTGAGAGGCTTAATCCATGAAATCCACAACGAGGGCGACCCTTAAACAAGCTGTGATCTGAGGCAGCCAAGCAGGGAGTCTGTGTCCAGTCTCTGACTACTCTGTTTTAGACCAAGCCCAGTTGGCTACATCTGTGACTGTGGTAACTTTACCACAGCTGCATTTCCACTAGTGACAAAAAACCTGTGTTCTCTGTTTGTGACTTTGCCACAACTAAAGAGCCAGAGACACTGCAGTGACTGTTATCAGTGAAGGCCACTGGCCGCCGTGTCCAGCCAGATAGGGCAGCAGTGTTGTGATGACATCATTCAGTGTGGGTGTGTGATGTTCTGGGATGCAACGCGGTAGCTAATTGTGAATTGGCTCTGCTGTTATGCTTTGAGCTGGTGGAGTACACAATGAATATTTTAACCCTTGTTTATCACTTTAGTCTATCCCTGACATTGATGTATTTATGTGGAATTCAGAAAGAGTGTTTAGTGTGTGAAGAAAGTTGGCATTGTCAGTTATAATCAAGATGGTCATGGGGGATATGTTAATGTTTTAGATCTGATGTGGTGGCTGAGGTTATTCTCTGTGCTTATCTCTTTGGTTCTCCTCCCAGAACCCCCCTGGCATCATGAGTATCCTGGATGACGTGTGTGCCACCATGCACGCGGTGGGCGAGGGGGCAGACCAGACCATGCTGCAGAAGCTGAGGGTGGCCATCAACTCCCATGAACACTTCAACAGCTGGAACCAAGGCTTCATCATCCACCACTACGCTGGCAAGGTCTGCAACACTGCAGTATACCGTTTCTCCTCTCCTCTCCTTGTCCCTCTCTCCTCTCGTCTCTCCCCCTATCTTTCTTTCATTCTGTCTTTCATATTGTTGTGCTCTTTCTTCTTCTCACGTCGTCTCTTTCTCTTCTTCCAGTCCTTTTCTCACTCTTTCTCAATTTCTCTCACCCTTTCATTCTCATGGTCTGTGCTGTTTGCTTCAGATGTGTTTGGGTCTCAGTCTGGTACACATGCCAAAAGTCCTAATTAACCATGTCATAATGGCTTGGAGGGGTCCTGGTCCTAAGTCATCATGGCTTAGAACATTCCTACAGTACCACCCCAGACTATAGTGGCTATACCGATGATCTATACACACTCTATGTATATGAAGCTGGAGTTGGGAAGCAAGCTTAAAAATGTAACATTGGTGGTCTTGCAGAGAACCTGTCATCAATCGATTCTCTTTTGTCAATTAATTTTTTTGTTGTTGTTGCTCTTAACATTCTCTGTTCATTTTGATAGTACCGTCAGCTCAGTCCAGGTGCCCTAACTGCTGTCTGAATGGGTTAACTGTGTGCTGTGATCGTCACTAACCCTCTAACATCTCTCCTCCAGGTGTCCTACGACGCAGAGGGTTTCTGTGAGAGGAACCGTGACGTCCTCTTCAGTGACCTCATCGAGTTGATGCAAAGCAGCGAAATGTAATCCACTCATCACTTATGCGAGCATTAGAGAGCATATGCAGCTAGCTGTTCTTTCTGAGACCGGGCCGAGCATTTAGTTTAAGTCCACAAAGAGACATCTTCTATTATGATCTATATAAATGGATGCATCTGAAGGAGACTTGCAGATGACTAGTGCAGCTGGAAAAGGCAGATCAATAGGCGTGTGCAGGGCTGGAGGTGCTCTCCCCTCTCTTGGGGGTTTGCTCAGGACTTCTAAGGTCTGGCGAGTGTCTCACTGTCTCCCTAGGGAGCTACATTGAGGAGTAGACTCCCCTGACCGCCTTGTGCGTTCCTGGGCCTCCTTTGAGCCGCCAGTGGCCATCTGTGCAAACAGCCCCCACAGCCTCTAAAGCCCTTTTGTGTGTAGCCTGCAGGGGGGCCTGCAGGGTGGGCCATGCCAAGACCCCCAAACCCCATTCAGACCCCAAACCCCCCCCCCACACACACACACAGACACACAGACACAAATGTGTGGAGGGAAAGGAGCCTCATTCCTTAGCGCAGCAGGTCTGCTCAGAGAAGAAAGAAAATATCATTATAGTCAGCTGGACATTGTTAGTGTGCTGCTGGTCCATCTGCACACACAAAGCCTACTGATCCTCCCTTATGTCCACATGGCCTTGATTAAAAAGTTTAAGACCAGACAAATACTCATGCAGGGAAAGATGGTAGCTCTCATGTGTAAACGTTTGCACATTTTGTGTCCTGACAGTCCTTGTATTTGTTTTACGTGACTAATATGTTTGTCAACAACAAATAAATAATTCCTTAAGCAGTAGATTTCTTGAACTTGAACCTTGTTAGTTATTATTTACAACAGGTTTATTTGAGGACTGCAAAATGAGCACTTTGAGCACTTCAAGTGATAAACAGAAAGGTTGAGATCAGAACTATTGAGAGGTTCTGGAATCCCAGCAACTATGTGCTACATTCTGACCAGCACACATCCATCATGGGTTTAGAGACCATGTTGTGAGTGAGGACATTCTGACTGTAGCATGATTACAAGGAATGAGTATGAAGAAATACCATATTTGCTGGTATAACTTTCCAGTCACAGTGCAATAAAAATGCACATTTCGAGGAAGTGAAAGTCACAGTTTGGCAGGAGAGCTGCTAAAAACCACAGTTATTCAAACTTCAGCACAGTTCCCGGAAGCTAAACAACAATGTGAGCTGAGCCACTGGCAGCCAGCGCAGAGATTCCATAGACCTGAGTTTGCTGCTTCTAAGAAAACTCAAGTGGAAAAAAGTCTTAGCCTGCTCTTCCTAATACGTTGCCAATGTTGTCTATCAGTCCTTATTACACCCTGGTTCTCCTCTACAGAGCTTTCATCAGGGCCCTGTTTCCAGATAACCTCAACGCCGAAAAGAAAGGCAGGCCAACAACAGCGGGCAGTAAAATCAAGGTGTGTTGAGCTGCTGTGAGACGTGTGCTTGTACACCGTACATCAGTGACATGGGTGTATCTATGGGCCATGCAGCTACCTGACCTTATCACTCTCTGTCAGGTGCAAATCCAGAGCCTGCAGATGAAAAGAAAATTCACTCCAGTGTTGTTTTAGTGTCGTCTCTGTGTTCCAGTGATGGCAGTTTTAATCAGCGACGTGGTGCCATGTTCTCTCTCTAACACCCATCAGTATCTCTTAAGCACAAAGATACCACCTTGTAATCAGTCGCGTCTGTGCTGTGTCCCTGAACACTACAGCTTGGAGTACAAACAGTGATTCAGCAACAACATGTAGATACAGTTTATATGTTTTAAACACACACTATTCTTCATCCTCTCCCTCCTCTTCTTCCTCCTACTTCTCCGTTCAGAAACAAGCGAATGACCTGGTCCAGACGCTGATGAAGTGCACCCCTCACTACATCCGCTGCATCAAACCCAATGAGACCAAGAAGCCCAAGGACTGGGAGGAGAGCCGGTGAGTGTCTGAACACTGAAATGTCAGGGAACTGCAAAATACACAAGTCTTTGAGATGTGTGTGAAAGTGTCAAACTAAACCGTTTTTTATTACATAATCTGGAGATTGTCAATTGATATTGAGCAGGATATCACATTACTCAACTCAATGTTGTTAGGTCTGCTTGTTGAATCACTCACTGGTATTGTATTTCCCTGTTCGGGCCTCTTTATGACTGGGTGATGGAGGAAGTCTCTGAGACACTCCAACTCCCTCTGTTTTTCCTTCCCGCTCTTCCTTCCCTGGCTGGGTACAAGATGTACTGATGCAGGGTGCTGTGTTTGGGCCTAATGGTCTTCCTGTTGTGAGCAGCAGTGAGCTGGGCTCAGGCTCAGGTCGGACTGCCTAATTAGCACCAGAACTGCTGTTTTCACAGGAAGCCTGGGTGCATTCTTTAGTTCCTTACAGTATCCTTAGTGTTGGAACATATCAATTATGTTATAGCCCCACCATGAGGTTCAACATAAAATATAGAATTGATCTATTTAGATTTATCTTAGAAATGGAGGTAGGTAGATGCTGACAGATGAATGTCTTTACTGCTAAATCTTTGTGGTGAAGGGTTGGTTGAAGCATCTGACCAACCTTCTTCATACATCCCAGCCAGACTGACACTGTATTCCCCTCTCTCTTCTTTCTTCAGGGTAAAGCACCAAGTGGAGTACCTGGGCCTGAAGGAGAACATCAGGGTGAGGCGTGCTGGCTATGCCTACCGCAGAGTCTTCAGGAAGTTCCTCAACAGGTAAGGCCCTTCCTTCTGGGGGAGAGTGGCATAACGGAATGAATGAATTCTACACTTTCAGTGTATATCAAATTTTATTTGGTCACATACACGTGTTTAGCAGATGTTATTGCGAGTGTAGCGAAATGCTTGTGTTTCTAGTTTCGACAGTGCAGCAATATCTAGCAAGAAATATCTAACAATTTCATAACATATACCCAATACATATACCCAATGGAACTAAGAATATATAAACTCAACAAAAAAAGGAACGTCCCTTTTTCAGGACCCTGTCTTTCAAAGATTATTTGTAAAAATCCAAATAACTTCACAGATCTTCATTGTAAAGGGTTTAAACACTGTTTCCCATGCTTGTTCAATGAACCATAAACAATTAATGAACATGCACCTGTGGAACGGTCGCTAAGACACTAACAGCTTACAGATGGTAGGCAATTAAGGTCACAGTAATGAAAACTTAGGACACTAAAGAGGCCTTTCTACTGACTCTGAAAAACACCAAAAGAAAGATGCCCAAGGTCCCTGCTCATCTGTGTGGACGTGCCTTAGGCATGCTGCAAGGAGGCATGAGGACTGCAGATGTACTGTGAGACGCCTAAGACGGCACTACAGGGAGACAGGATGAACAGCTGATTGTCCTCACAGTGGCAGACCACATGTAACAACACCTGCACAGGATCGGTACATCTGAACATCACACCTGCGAGACAGGTACAGGATGGCAACAACAACTGCCCGAGTTACACCAGGAACGCACAATCCCTCCATCAGTGCTCAGACTGTCTGCAATGGGCTGAGAGAGGCTGGACTGAGGGCTTGTTGTAAGGCAGGTCCTCACCAGACATCACCGGCAACAACGTCGCCTATGGGCACAAACCCACCGTCGCTGGACCAGACAGGACTGTCAAAAAGTGCTCTTCACTGACGAGTTGCAGTTTTGTCTCACATGGGGTGATGGTTGGATTCGCGTTTATTGTCGAAGTAATGAGCGTTACACCGAGGCCTGCTCGTTCTGTGTGTGATTTTATGCAAGACAGGAATGTCAGTGTTTTGCCATGGCCAGCGAAGAGCCCGGATCTCACGTCTGGGACCTGTTGGATCAGAGGGTGAAGGCTAGGGAGGAGGAGATGCACTGCAGTACTTAATGCAGCTGGTGGCAACACCAGATACTGACTGTAACTTTTGATTTTGACCCCCCCCCTTTGTTCAGGGACACATTATTCAATTTATGTTAGTTACATGTCTGTGGAACTTGTTCAGTTTATGTCTCAGTTGTTGAATCTTATGTTCATACAAATATTATACAAATAAACGCAGTTGACCGTGAGAGGACGTTTCTTTTTCTGCTGAGTTTATATGTACAGTTGAAGTCGGAAGTTTACATACACTTAGGTTGGAGTCATTTAAAACTAGTTTTTCAACCACTCCACAAATTTCTTGTTAACAAACTATAGTTTTGGCAAGTCGGTTAGAACATCTAATTTGTGCATGACACAAGTAATTTTTCCAACAATTGTTTACAGACAGATTATTTCACTTAGAATTCACTGTATCACAGTTCCAGTGGGTCAGAAGTTGACTGTGCCTTTAAACAGCTTGGAAAATTCCAGAAAATGTCATGGCTTTCGAAGCTTCTAATACGCTAATTGACATAAATTGAGTCAATTGGAGGTGTACCTGTGGATGTATTTCAAGGCCTACCTTCAAACTCAGTGCCTCTTTGTTTGACATCATGGGAAAATCAAAAGAAATCAGCCAAGACCTCAGATTTTTTTTTTTTAGATCTCCACAAGTCTGGTTCATCCTTGAGAGCCATTTCCAAATGCCTGAAGGTACCATGTTCATCTGTACAAACAATAGTATGCCAATATAAACACCAGGGGACCACGCAGCCGTCATACTGCTCAGGAAGAAGATGCGTTCTGTCTCCTTGTGATGAACGTACTGAAAAGTGCAAATCAATCCCAGAACAACAGCAAAGGACCTTGTGAAGATGCTGGAGAAAACGGGTACAAAAGTATCTATATCCACAGTAATACGAGTCCTATATCAACATAACCTGAAAGGCCGCTCAGCAACGAAGAATCCACTGCTCCAAAACCGCCATAAAAAAGCCAGACTACGGTTTGCAACTGCACATGGGGACAAAGATCGTACTTTTTGTCCTCTGGTCTGATGAAACAAAAATAGAACTGTTTGGCCATAATAACCATCGTTATGTTTGGAGGAAAAAGGGGGAGGCTTGCAAGCTGAAGAACACTGCTTTGCTGCAGGAGGGACTGGTGCACTTCACAAAATAGATGGCCTCATGAGGAAGGGAAATTATGTGGATATATTGAAGCAACATCTCAAGACATCAGGCAGGAAGTTAAAGCTTGGACGCAAATGGGTCTTCCAAATGGACAATAACCCCAAGCATACAAAATGGCTTAAGGAGAACAAAGTCAAGATATTGGAGTGGCCATCACAAAGCCCTGACCTCAATCCTATAATACATTTGTGAGCAGAACTGAAAAAGCATATGCGAGCAAGGAGGCCTACAAACCTGACTCAGTTACACCAGCTCTGTCAGGAGGAATCGTCTGACCCACTGGGAATGTGATGAAAGAAATACAGCTGAAATAAATCATTCTCTCTACTATTATTCTGACATTTCACATTCTTAAAATAGTGGTGATCCTAACTGACCTAAGACGGGGAATTTTTACTATGATCAAATGTCAGGGATTGTGAAGAACTGAGTTTAAATGTATTTGGCTAAGGTGTCTGTAAACTTTTGACTTCAACTGTATGAGTCTCTTTCGTGTGACACTATCTTCCCTGCCCTCCCAGAATAAGAACAGCGGTTGGTTTTTGTATGCCCCTATCCCAGTCAGCAGCATAGAGTAGGGCGGTCTCTCTCTCATCTCTCTCAGGAAAAGGACACAGGGTCGGCATTTGCAGGCAGTCGGGAAGTGTTCACTTTGCTAATGTTAGTGTTGGCAGGCTCAAAGGAACAGGCTGTGGGGTGTGCTGAGCCTGCTGATGAGAACCACTGCTATAGAACACAGGGAGAGCTCAGGGCTTCTGTTGTCAGATTTATACACATACTGTATAAGAGTCATCGTGAAAAAGCACTGCTGAGTTTCGGGTTTGGTTACTGTATTGTTAGACTTGTGGTCAATGTACACTGCTCAAAAAAATAAAGGGAACACTAAAATAACACATCCTAGATCTGAATGAATGAAATATTCTTATTAAATACTTTTTTCTTTACATAGTTGAATATGCTGACAACAAAATCGCACACAAATTATCAATGGAAATCAAATGTATCAACCCATGGAGGTCTGGATTTGGAGTTACACTCACAATTAAGGTGGAAAACAACACTACAGGCTGATCCAACTTTGATGTAATGTCCTTAAAACAAGTCAAAATCAGGCTCAGTAGTGTGTGTGGCCTCCACGTGCCTGTATGACCTCCCTACAACGCCTGGGCATGCTCCTGATGAGGTGACGGATGGTATCCTGAGGGATCTCCTCCCAGACCTGGACTAAAGCATCTGCCAACTTCTGGACAGTCTGTGGATGGAGCGAGACATGATGTGCTCAATTGGATTCAGGTCTGGGGAACGGGCGGGCCAGTCCATAGCATCAATGCCTTCCTCTTGCAGGAACTGCTGACACATAGCATTGTCTTGCATTAGGAGGAACCTAGGGCCAACCGCACCAGCATATGATCTCACAAGGGGTCTGAGGATCTCATCTCGGTACCTAATGGCAGTCAGAATACCTCTGGCGAGCACATGGAGGGCTGTGCGGCCCCCCAAAGAAATACCAAATCAAATGTATTTATATAGCCCTTCGTACATTATCTGATATATCAAAGTGCTGTACAGAAACCCAGCCTAAAACCCCAAACAGCAAGCAATGAAGGTGTAGAAGCACGGTGGCTAGGAAAAACTCCCTAGAAAGGCCAAAACCTAGGAAGAAACCTAGAGAGGAACCAGGCTATGTGGGGTGGCCAGTCCTCTTCTGGCTGTGCCGGGTGGAGATTATAACAGAACATGGTCAAGATGTTCAAATGTTCATAAATGACCAGCATGGTCGAATAATAATAAGGCAGAACAGTTGAAACTGGAGCAGCAGCACAGTCAGGTGGACTGGGGACAGCAAGGAGTCATCATGTCAGGTAGTCCTGGGGCATGGTCCTAGGGCTCAGGTCCTCCGAGAGAGAGAAAGAGAGAGAGAAGGAGAGAATTAGAGAACGCACACTTAGATTCACACAGGACACCGAATAGGACAGGAGAAGTACTCCAGATATAACAAACTGACCCTAGCCCCCCGACACATAAACTACTGCAGCATAAATACTGGAGGCTGAGACAGGAGGGGTCAGGAGACACTGTGGCCCCATCCGAGGACACCCCCGGACAGGGCCAAACAGGAGGGATATAACCCCACCCACTTTGCCAAAGCACAGCCCCCACACCACTAGAGGGATATCTTCAACAACCAACTTACCATCCTGAGACAAGGCTGAGTATAGCCCACAAAGACCTCCGCCACGGCACAACCCAGGGGGGGGGGGGGGGGGCGCCAACCCAGACAGGATGACCACATCAGTGAATCAACCCACTCAGGTGACGCACCCCCTCCAGGGACGGCATGAGAGAGCCCCAGTAAGCCAGTGACTCAGCCCCTGTAATAGGGTTAGAGGCAGAGAATCCCAGTGGAAAGAGGGGAACCGGCCAGGCAGAGACAGCAAGGGCGGTTCGTTGCTCCAGAGCCTTTCCGTTCACCCTCCCGCTCCTGGGCCAGACTACACTCAATCATATGACCCACTGAAGAGATGAGTCTTCAGTAGAGACTTAAAGGTTGAGACCGAGTTTGCGTCTCTGACATGGGTAGGCAGACCGTTCCATAAAAATGGAGCTCTATAGGAGAAAGCCCTGCCTCCAGCTGTTTGCTTAGAAATTCTAGGGACAATTAGGAGGCCTGCGTCTTGTGACCTTAGCGTACGTGTAGGTATGTACTGCAGGACCAAATCAGAGAGAGAGGTTGGAGCAAGCCCATGTAATGCTTTGTAGGTTAGCAGTAAAACCTTGAAATCAGCCCTTGCTTTGACAGGAAGCCAGTGTAGAGAGGCTAGCACTGGAGTAATATGATCAATTTTTTTGGTTCTAGTCAGGATTCTAGCAGCCGTATTTAGCACTAACTGAAGTTTATTTAGTGCTTTATCCGGGTAGCCGGAAAGTAGAGCATTGCAGTAGTCTAACCTAGAAGTGACAAAAGCATGGATTAATTTTTCTGCATCATTTTTGGACAGAAAGTTTCTGATTTTTGCAATGTTACGTAGATGGGAAAAAAGCTGTCCTTGAAATGGTCTTGATATGTTCTTCAAAAGAGAGATCAGGGTCCAGAGTAACGCCGAGGTCCTTCACAGTTTTATTTGAGACGACTGTACAACCATTAAGATTAATTGTCAGATTCAACAGAAGATCTCTTTGTTTCTTGGGACCTAGAACAAGCATCTCTGTTTTGTCCGAGTTTAAAAGTAGAAAGTTTGCAGCCATCCACTTCCTTATGTCTGAAACACATTCTTCTAGCAAGGGCAATTTTGGGGCTTCACCATGTTTCATTGAAATGTACAGCTGTGTGTCATCCGCATAGCAGTGAAAGTTAACATTATGTTTTCGAATAACATCCCCAAGAGGTAAAATATATAGTGAAAACAATAGTGGTCCTAAAACGGAACCTCACACCATGACTGACCCACCGCCAAACCGGTCATGCTGGAGAATGTTGCAGGCAGCAGAACGTTCTCCACGGCGTCTCCAGACTCTGTCACGTCTGTCACATGTGCTCAGTGTGAACCTGCTTTCATCTGTGCCAGTGGCGAATTTGCCAATCTTGGTGTTCTCTGGCAAATGAAAAACGTCCTGCACAGTGTTGGGCTGTAAGCACAACCCCCACCTGTGGACGTCGGGCCCTCATACCACCCTCATGGAGTGTGTTTCTGACCGTTTGAGTAGACACATGCACATTTGTGGCCTGCTGGAGGTCATTATGTAGGGCTCTGGCAGTGCTCCTCCTGCTCCTCCTTGCACAAAGGTGGAGGTAGCAGTCCTGCTGCTGGGTTGTTGCCCTCCTACTGCCTCCTCCAAGTCTCCTGATGTACTGGCCTGTCTCCTGGTAGCGCCTCCATGCTCTGGACACTACGCTGACAGACACAGCAAACCTTCTTGCCACAGCTCGCATTGATGTGCCATCCTGGATGAGCTGCACTACTTGAGCCACTTGTGTGGGTTGTAGACTCCTGCTACCACTAGAGTGAAAGCACCGCCAGCATTCAAAAGTGACCAAAACATCAGCCAGGAAGCATAGGAACTGAGAAGTGGTCTGTGGTCACCACCTGCAGAACCACTCCTTTATTGGGGGTGTCTTGCTAATTGCCTATAATTTCCACCTGTTGTCTATTCCATTTGCACAACAGCATGTGAAATGTATTGTCAATCAGTGTTGCTTCCTAAGTGGACAGTTTAATTTCACAGAAGTGTGATTGACTTGGAGTTACATTGTGTTTAAGTGTTCCCTTTATTTTTTTGAGCAGTGTATTTTCTTAATATGCCCCAGGCCTCTTTCTTCTCCCTTGCATCATCTAGGACAAGGATAGCAATAGTATATGCTTAATCTCTCGCAAATGCTCCAAATTTTCTAAATTAGGGTTTAGTTGTGGATTTTTCTTTCAATTTTTCTCTTCATCTAATTCTCTCTCTCCCTCATTATGTTCCTCAGGTATGCCATCCTGACTAAGGAGTCGTGGCCTACATGGCGTGGAGATGAGAAGCAGGGTGTTCTTCATCTCCTACGTGCAGTCAACATGGACCAGGACCAGTTCCAGCTTGGACGCACAAAGGTCTTCATCAAAGCACCTGAGTCGGTAAGACCACCCCTCGCTGACCTGCACCGCCCCTCTCTGACCTGCCTACATACAGTTAGACTACTCCTCTCTCTGACCTGCCTACATACAGTTAGACTACTCCTCTCTCTGACCTGCCTACATACAGTTAGACTACTCCTCTCTCTGACCTGCCTACATACAGTTAGACCTACTCTCGCTGACCTGCCTACATACAGTTAGACCTACTCTCGCTGACCTGCCTACATACAGTTAGACTACTCCTCTCTCTGACCTGCCTACATACAGTTAGACTACTCCTCTCTCTGACCTGCCTACATACAGTTAGACTACTCCTCTCTCTGACCTGCCTACATACAGTTAGACTACTCCTCTCTCTGACCTGCCTTCATACAGTTAGACTACTCCTCTCTCTGACCTGCCTACATACAGTTAGACTACTCCTCTCTCTGACCTGTCTACATACAGTTAGATTACTCCTCTCTCTGACCTGCCTACATACAGTTAGACTACTCCTCTCTCTGACCTGCCTACATACAGTTAGACTACTCCTCTCTCTGACCTGCCTATATACAGTTAGACTACTCCTCTCTCTGACCTGCCTACATACAGTTAGACTACTCCTCTCTGACCTGCCTACATACAGTTATACCGCCCTTCTCTGACCTGCCTAAATACAGTTAGACTACTCCTCTCTCAGACCTGCCTACATAGTTATACCGCCCTTCTCTGACCTGCCTACATACAGTTAGACTACTCATCTCTGACCAGCCTACATACAGTTAGACTACTCCCCTCTGACCTGCCTACATACAGTTATACCGCCCCTCTCTCTGACCTGCCTACATACAGTTAGACTACTCTTCTCTGACCTGCCAACATACAGGGAGTATGTACAATGAATATGTACTGTAAACTGGCCTCTTCCAGTAAGTATACCCATTCCATGAAACTGTACCACCAACCTGCCTTCGTCCAATGAAAATACCACCTACCTAACTTTCTTCTAATAGGTTAGAACAGGCGTAGAATTAGACCTCTCATAGGCTGCAGGCTGCCATGGTGTTGTTGACATGTGCGTTGGCATGCAATAATTCTGTTGTCAGGGAGAGAAATCCAAGACTCAAGAGTTTTTAGACTGCACACCATAAAAGGTAGTAAAGTAGTATGCAGGAACATGTCAGTATATCTGTGATTGGGGAGCAGGAAGGAGCGGGTTAGACACAGCTCTGGTGCCCACGTCAGAGCTGTTGAGTCAACACTACACTGGAACTCATACACAAGTGCGAGTCTGTGGTCAAGGAGGTGGTGGGACATTGGAGGGTGTTTTTTCCACCGTAGCTGCACTTTTTCCCACTGCTCCAATGAAAGCAGTACTTGTGGCTAGCCTGTGAGATCACTTATTGACATCTGTACACACATACATGAAGATACATTACATAGTCCTGAATCAGGCCTTGTGTGATTTCAGCAGCAGACTGCCAAGTTCCCCATCCCCCCTCCCCCTCATTGCCCTCCTGAGCCGATGTGACTGATGTGTGCTTATGAAACACAAATATCACACAGGGGCGGACCCTGCGATTACCCAGCTGCCAGGCTTCTCAAAACAAACCTCCCTCTGATAAGACGCTGACACAAAGTCATTAGTTCATGGCTAAATCATTTTTTTTTTCTCTTCATACAATTAGATGACATAGTTTGAGTCCAGGCCAAGAGTAGAATCACTCTCTCTTCAGAGTAGACCATCTCACAAGGTGCTAATGGATAACCCTGTGAGACACTGTCAGAGGTGTCACACTGTCAGGTGCTGCTCAGAGTTAAAGGTCTGGGTGGCTTAAACACACTCCCATCCCAGATTAAACACTGGCTCCACATTCTCTTTAACGGTCATCTCCTTCCTTTCATAGTCATTTTTATCCTCACTTTGGTTTTTTTCCCCATTTTTATTTTAACATGTATAAAGCAGTCTTCATTTTTATAAATCGATCATGCTTTATATTCTATTATGAATTCATACTTGTTTTTATTACTCTTTTTTTTAATTAAATGTTTACATTTTTGATTGTTATTTTACTGCATTGTTGAGGAGCGTTAACAAGCAGGCATTTCACTGTTCCGTCTGCATGTGACCAATAAACTTCAATCTGATTTGACATTTGGATCTAGTTTGAATGTGTTTAGTAACTAAAGGGTAATTTGATGTCAAGTGATAGGACAAGACCGAGCCTGTGTGGCCTGTGCCTGCGGTGTGGCCTGTGCCAGGGGTGTGGCAGTGCCAGGGCTGCATTGGGCACGTGTGAGTGGGCATGGTGTTTAGTCTGGGACAGGGCATGGGGAGATTTGATGCTGGGTGTCTGGGGGGCCATCAGGAAATGAGAAGGAGGGATCAGAGCCAGGGTGGGCTTAGGACTTGATAGCCCACCCACCCATAGCACTGTTACTAATGTATATGGGTCTGGACATTGGAGAAAATAGTGTATTAGGCAAGGCTCCTTTCACTGGATGGCTTATCTATCCATAACCCTTTTAGTCAAAGTGTTATTATGCATTATAGTTTTATGCTATTATATACTGATAGGAATTTGAAAAAACCTGACAACTTGGAATTGTGTTTGTCTATTCAGATTTCTTCAAGCATTAACAGTATGTCTGTTCAGTCATCCCTGTCATTGTATTTGGGTGGGTCTGTACACTGAGGTAGGCACAGAATGTTTTGCTGTCACAGGTTGTTCAGGTATAAATGTTTTCATATCTGTGCCTCTTTCTACAGCTCTTCCTGTTGGAGGAAACGAGGGAACGTAAGTTTGACAGCCATGCCAGGGCCATCCAGAAAGCCTGGCGCAAATATGTGGCCCGCAAGAAATACGTTCAGATGAGGGAGGAAGGTGAGTGACAATCACGTTTTGAAAAAACTAAATAGTCTAATTATCATGACTAATATTCAAACTTAGATGTCAAACAGTGTCAAGGTTTTGGTCTAATGCTTCTAAAAATGAACTGAATTGAGACTGTATGTATGCATTCTTGTCTGACTGCCTGTCCCTGTGTGTCCATCCCCAGCCTCTGACCTGCTGGTGAACAGGAAGGAGAGGAGGAGACACAGCCTCAACAGGAACTTTGTGGGGGACTACCTCGGTATGGACGACAGGCCTGAGCTACGACAGTTCCTGGCCAAGAGGGAAAAGATTGACTTCGCTGACAAAGTCACAAAATACGACCGTCGCTTCAAAGTAGGTGTCTTGAACAGAAGAATTCTCTGTTTGTTTGTTTCCGATATTGTTAGTCCAATGACCATTTGTCTCCTCTCTGTCCATATGTGTTTCCAGGGCATTAAGAGAGACTTGATCCTGACCCCGAAGTGTATGTACCTGATTGGGAGAGAAAAGGTGAAGCAGGGCCCTGAGAAAGGTCAGGTGACTGAGGTGCTGAAGAGGCGGATTGATGTGGAGAAGATCCTGGCTGTGTCTCTCAGGTATTATGACGCAGGTCCTAGGCACCAGGAGATGCTGGCAGGGTCTGACTAGCCCCATACTGACTGTTTAGTGTTTATTCCCCTTAGGCAGTAAGAACACACAGGACCAGCAGACTCCAGGCTTCGCAAAGCCAGCTAGTTAAAGTGTAACACTTTTCACCAGTGGTCACAAATAGATAGTTGCACAATGTACTGTACATAGAGACTATTGGTCTTGTCAGTGATGTCATCCAAACGGTTGTACATTCATGGTATCTGGGTTTCGGTATTTTCAAGTACAAAGATACTAATCACTGGGTCTCAATGGGGAAGTTGATGAACAGCTCAAGAATCAGCTCCCCATTACACATGAGATTGTTCTGTCAGCTCACAGAAACCCACCATGTTAAGCTGCAATGTCTGGATGTACGATCACTCAAGTCCCCATGTTCCTTTAAATGTCACACATGGGGTATTACAAACATGGAAAAGATTCAAACCTCTTCTTTTATATGTCTGCTCTTGTGGGTGTGTAAAGGCTATATGAATATGAACACAACTACAAAGTACGCTTCAGAGTAATTATTTTATTCTACCTTTTATTTTACCAGGCCGGTCCATTAAGAACAAATTCTTATTTACAATGACGGCCATTTGTTTTGTTGAAGTCACCAGTAAAGACAAATAATACTGACAGCATCAGCCCAGAGGTCAGGTCAATTATTACGACCCACATTACCTCATGACCCACTAAGCTTGACATTTGCATATAACCAGCGAGGGACAAAATAAAAAAAACTTGCCTGGTCAAAGCCGTGTTTAACACTCAACTAGATTATGAGTGTAACTGTGGGACTTGTATGATCATATAGCTTGTTGAATGTTGCACATGATTTGCATGGGGCTTTGTTTTTGGTGGGGACATTATAGAAGACTTTGTAGAGGCTTTTGAGTCTGTGTGATTGGGGGGTTGTGGGTAATATGAACCAGGTGGTGCTGGGAGGGAAAGCAGGCATTGTAAAAAGCTTATTGGAGAACACTTTAGTTCATTGGGGGAAACAGTGCATCAGCTGTGTCAGTTGGAGGAACAGGTTTCCCTCTCTCCTTAGTTACCTGCTGCTTTGTCCCTCACTGGTTATATGCAAATGTCAAGCTTAGTGGGTCATGAGGTAATGTGGGTCGTAATAATTGACCTGACCTCTGGGCTGATGCTGTCAGTATTATTTGTCTTTACTGATGACTTCAACAAAACAAATGGCCGTCATTGTAAATAAGAATTTGTTCTTAATGGACCGGCCTGGTAAAATAAAATAATTAATCTGGGCCGTTTACATGCAAATGTACTATATTTACCTGACGAGAGAATCTGTGTTCTGACAATAGAATCGAATGTCGAATTCACAATCACTCTCCTCCAACATATCAGTTCAAATCAAACTTTATTCATATCTGTCACATTACAGTGCATGTCACAAAGTTGCTCCCCAGTCCCAACTGATTGGTCTGTCCCTGTCCCTCAGCACGATGCAGGACGACCTGCTGATCCTGCATGAGCAGGAGTATGACAGCCTGCTGGAGTGCACCTTTAAGACCGAGTTCATCAGCCTGCTGGCCCGCAGGTTCGAGGAGAGGACCCAGAGGAAGCTGCCGCTCAAGTTTGGCACCACGTACGTGCTGTAAACACAAACATGCATTTTAAACAGACAGTGTGATATATGGGTGGAGTGGAAGTAGACAAAGCTTTGGTCAACATGATTTACAATACTCTGGGGTAGTTCTGGAAAAACTGCTTTTGATTTGGTACTGAGATAACAGATTACATTTCTCTGGCAGTTTCCAGTGGGTGGTTTGAGTCAGTGGTTGTAAGGGAGATGCTCTCTGCTCTGTCTCTCAGACTGGAGTTGAAGCTGAAGAAGGAGAACTGGGGTTTCCTGAGTGGAGGCGGCTCCAGACAGGTGATGTTTGTCCAGGGCCAGGGGGACGTGGCTGTCACAAAGCCCTCCAGTAAGACGCTGCAGGTCAGCATTGGAGCCGGTCTGCCCAAGAACACACGTGAGTATTACAGGAGTAGTGTGTACCCTCCCTCCACATCAGGATTCAATAGACATGGTGTTTTCTTAGTGTTGTCTGAAACATGCTGTTTACTGACTTAGTCCCCTTTGTAGGTCCCACCAAGAAAAGCTTCACTCAGAGTCGCTCCAACGTGTCCAGAACCCATCAGAACACTCCCACACGTGCTCCCCCTGGGCCTCCAGGTAGAATAATCATTAGCTGATGTAGGCCCTCACCCCTGTACATAATAAAGCAGTTAGCAACAGTTAGCTGTTTCCACTTGATGACAACCATCTTCCTCTTTGTCACAGTTGCCCATCAGAATGGTGGTCTGAAAAACACCAACCACATAGCCAATCAGAGGAACGCCTCACAGCATTCCAATCAGAGGCCTCCGTCAACAGGCAATGGGTCCTGCCCCTTCCTGCCCAACAACGTCATTCTGAGGGAGAGAGGCAGCAGCCATCCTAAGCCCAACCAGCCAAACCTGGACTGTCTGAAGGTCCCTGACCAGGGGGCGGCAGGGTGAGTACTGGCACCAACAGCCCTGATTACCTCCCAATACAGAGCCCTAAGAACTGATAACTATAATGACTTTCTATACAGATACGTTTGCTCTTACATAAACATGTAAATACTGAGGATGAGTCTGGTGTGTAACGTGGTTTGTGTCAGTGTATTGTGCAGTGCTGTTTCAGTGTGTGAGCGCACAAGAACGCACACACACACAGTCCTGCTGTAACTTGGATGATGTATTCCTTTATAGTAACGGAGGCGCCCGGACAGCTTCGAATGGAGGAATGTGAGTCTGAGTGTTTGCGGTGGTGGGTGATGGTTCAGACCTTAGCCAAGCCAGGCGCAGCTCACTGGCATGATGTGTATATCTCTCCCTGGCTCTCCTGTAGCTAGATGCTCTCCTTCTTGCTTGTAGACATCTCTCTAACAGCTGGTGTTGAATCAGAAGAAGGCAAAACCTATCATCTGATTGGACGAAACTACAGAAAAAAGTCTGAGCCCAGTAACATGCTATCAATCATTCTGTTGTTGAAGAGTCATTTTGCTCCAGAACTATACCTTCAAAGGCATGATTTGGAATCTATTCTCATATAATATCGCTAGATCCCGCTGCTTGCAAATTACTGGGCTTACTTTTTTCTCCCAAAATTAGCTCTGGTGTAAGCTGATTGGGTATGTCTCAATGATTTTGAGATATCCTGGATACAAATCTTGGGGAAGCAAGATATAACTTTTTTTATTGGTGATTCATTTGGTGTGATAGTTTGCTTGTTGGTTGACTTCGTGAAGGTGTGTGTATTTTTCATCTCTAGCTTTCTCAAGTTAATTCACTGTATATACAAACAACTTTCCAGTGTTTTACACTCCATAATACCATGTGGTGATTTCCAATGAGACTTACCCCCACACCATGGGGGTTACCAGTGTTTTACACTCCATAATACCATGTGGTGATTTCCAATGAGACTTACCCCCACACCATGGGGGTTACCAGTGTTTTACACTCCATAATACCATGTGGTGATTTCCAATGAGACTTACCCCCACACCATGGGGGTTACCAGTGTGTTACACTCCATAATACCATGTGGTGATTTCCAATGAGACTTACCCCCACACCATGGGGGTTACCAGTGTTTTACACTCCATAATACCATGTGGTGATTTCCAATGAGACTTACCCCCACACCATGGGGGTTACCAGTGTTTTACACTCCATAATACCATGTGGTGATTTCCAATGAGACTTACCCCCACACCATGGGGGTTACCAGTGTGTTATGCTAATGTCAGCTCTAATGTTATTGTGTTTCCACAATAACTAGCCTTTAGTATGACACCAAAGACTTGTGTTGCGCATAATCAACCACCTCTGCATCTTTCAAAACTATTGCTTTGTGAGAAGGTGTTAAAGTTCACTGTTAGCCATTGTTATGTACTGTAAGTACCAGCTGAAAAGTACCCAGGGCCTTGCCTTGGCTCCCATGCAGAGCAGGTCTGCCAGAGCCATGGCCCACCCAGTGAGACATGGGTGCTGGATGGAAACAGAAAAGTCTGAGCCTTCTGGGTAAAACCCTAATTGGAAAGGCACTAATAGTGTTGGTACTGAGACAAATTTATGGGATGGCTCGCCATCTTGTGGTAGAACTGAGCATATCAACTTCTATTTAGTTATGTGTCTTTGAAAGAAACAATGGAGTAAGCACCAATCCAATAATAACTACCACAAACTCACATGGTATGTTCTTTTATCCCAATATCGATAACTTCACATCCTTTGCTAAAGCCACAATAACCAGAAGCTTTCCTAATGACTGACTGTAGTGTTCCAGTCGGCCAGTAGAATAGTGTCACACTAATGAAGGATAGAAGACCTTTTCTTTGATAACTAAAGCTCGCTCCTGTTGTCTTTCTCTTTATTCCTCAGTGTCCAAAGACAGTCGGTCAGTAGACCACCCCCAGGAGGGGGGCGACCCAAACCTGCCCCCAAACCCAAGCCCCAGGTGCCCCAGTGCAAAGCCCTTTATGCCTATGATGCTCAGGACACAGATGAGCTCAGCTTCAATGCAGACGACGTCATCGACATCATCAAGGAAGGTAATACACAGGAGGCAGAAATCACATCATCGCACAAAGGGACAATTATTGAATTTGGTTTGGTGCGGGGTGCACAAAACATTTGCAATTTAACTCTTTAACATTTAAAAAAAAAAATCCCACTGTAAACTAAGTCTTCTTTCTTGATCAGATGCTTCTGGCTGGTGGATGGGGAGGCTACGGGCAAAGCAAGGCCTGTTCCCCAACAACTACGTCAGCAAGATCTAGGAGCTGCATGTCAATCACCAGGAGAGAAGTACACACCTCTACAGACCGGAGATAGAGCTATCAAATAAAAGAGATTTTGTGAGACCCGAGAAGAGAAACTGACATTTTCTCCACTCCTGCAATTGTAGCCTTCTTCTGGATGTAACTTCCTGTTATTCTGGACAGGCAAGAGGAGCGTCAGGCTTGCAATGAAGTTCTATTTTTATGGGGATCTGAGGACAATACTTTTGTCCAGGGGCAAATCGCTACTCAATCCCTGTGAGCACTGAACAAAACTATTTATTGTATTTATATAGCTTTCTACAGTCTCCCTTCCCCCTTTTCACTTCGCTATGGTTTTATGGTGATATTTTGGATGCATGATATGTGGAACCAGGTTGTAATTACATTTCTCATTTTGGAAATGAATGGTTTTAACATGAGTTCGGGGTTGTTTCCAAGAAGCCACTGTCTCTGTTCAATATGGTTTTCAATGGGGATTTGTGCTGCTAAGATGAATTTACAGATGGTATTGGCTATAGAAATATGTTGACAAATTTTTTACATAAGATGGACATTAAGTTCATTGCACTGTGATTTTATTAACTTCGGCAATGCATTTCCCTAGAAAAACTATCGAATGTGTTTGATAACCAATTCTTAGTCAACTAAACGGATGCAATCACTTTCGGGAAAAGGAAATGCAGTGTGACCAAGGTTGTCTTCAGGAATCCCCCTGCTCTTATTTCCAAAATCCAAGTGATATCCCCAGAACTCTAGGGCCACACTGTGCATGGTCTGGTTTATAAGCACTTTATCAGTAGCTACAGGTACTAACTTGGACAGACTGGTAACTCCTGCCACAGCTAGTAATCCTTGGATGTTTTGAAAGATTGCCAAACTAGAGGATAATTTGTTTACATAGATATACTGTATGTGCATCTCTTGACATTTAGGAATTAAGTCAATACTTTGTTACAATTTGTGTTTCACTGCAGGATTTAATTCAAAGGTCTCTGCTTTTGATATTGTATTCCATGTAGATTTAAGTGCACAGTATGGGTGAATGGCATTTGTCCTTTCAAATGAAAGTAAAAATTCCACTGACTTCACATGCTTATGGCACTGAACAATATTTTTCTGGTTTCCAATGTTTGTATCACTGTGCATAATCATTTAGGTCTGGATTCAATCCATTGGACGCTCTGAAATAATGGTACATTGAGCTGACATGACGCATTTACCATGAATGTTGTCTAATTTCCAATCATTAGCGCTATGGATTGAAGAGCCCTAAAAAAAAAGCTTTCTTTCAGGCTTGAACTGTGGCAGAGTTGTGTAGTTAATCTGCATAAATGCTTTAACTGGCCTCTATCCTGTTCTGCCCTAGCTGGTCAGGAAACTCCTTTCCCTACTAATTATCGCCTGGTCCCAGATGTTTGTAGCTTTGGCAACTTAAGTGTCGACAACTGTACATGCAAACAGATCTGGGACTATGCTACATTACAAGCTGCAACATCCTGGTGCAGCTGTGTTCAGGAACACTGGGCTATAAATCCTGCAGTAGGAACAAGCTGTACTAAAGTTAAGTCTGAATAGAAATGGCAGGCCCATAAAGTTATACTTCTGTAGGTGGTGTTTTACCCATCGATACTCCGTAAGAATAAAATTGTAACCACCAGGCTGCGTGGCTTTTAATGTCCATTTAACAGCGACTAAAACTTCATTGCTACACATCTAGATTATTTAAAAGGGTTCAAAACCAGGTTTATTTGTAAAAAGTTAAATATTTACATGTACTTAAAAGCAGCAGTCCAAAAGGCCATCTCACAATGGATTTTCTTAAAAATAAAGTGCGGCATTCACGTCATGAGAGCAGAGCCATGTAATTTACAAAGGTAGACTTCAGCTGAGGGATGAGGCTGATCCTCATAAGTCGGCTGCTTGAATACTTGTTCTTGACAGCCTGGAACACAATTACTCAATGGTTTTTTTCCAAGAGGTGACATGTATCAATTTACCCAAATTGTACAAGATTAGATCACAACGTCAAGCCATCGAGGACCACTTACCTGAAGCTTTGTTCGCCCTTCATTGACAGAAACTATGTTTTTGGCAATGTGCTCCATGATTGGCTTGAGGTGGTTCTCATTATAGGTAGAGTAGTGCTCCTGTGTTGGAGTCTGCACAGGGAGTGGACACAATAGTAAAAACAGACCATATCTGTTGCTAGCACCAAACCAGGTTGAATTCTGTAATTTATTTCTGATACACTGAGTGGACCATCCCAATAATTGCCACAAAACAGAACCTTACCCAGTTGAGCTCATCAAGCAGCAGCTGGGAGAGGCACAAGGCAGCAGCAGCAATCTCAGAAGGATGGTAGTGCACCATGTCATAGTCAAGGAGGGTCAGTTCCATGAGGTACTTGGCTAATGTGTGCTTCTCAACGTCAGCCTGAAAAGACAACGACTGGTATTACTGTAACCTTCTGGTAACCCGTCAGTGGTTGGCTTTTCCACCTCTAACAAATAGTTGGAGTTAATGTTGATGGGGCGATTTGAATAACCACACCCATAAAGAAAATTGTATGAAAACATGCATGTCATTGAGTAGCCTACATTGCCAGCCTTGGAGGCTCTCCTGAGGAAGTGCAGGGGTAGAGGCCGTCCAAGCTCAAAGTTCAGACTTCGCAGAATCAGCTGCTCCATCTCCCGAATATGGGCCTTGGTGAATGCATTGTCTGTGATGTAAACAAAATCACCTATCTCCGGGGAATACATCTCTTCATACTTAGACGCCAACAACATGGCAGTCACACCAACCAGCTGGAGCTTCTTGCGGCCAATAGTTTGCACCTAGATAGTAGAGGGGGTAAAAAAAAATGACACACGGATACACCATTTTATTTTTTACAAGGCTTACCTGAAGAAAGCGATCCAGGATGGCCACCGTCAGATAGAGAGTCTCCTGCAATAGCTGGAACCTGGAGTGCACCTGAATCAGCCAGTCAATCAGGAGAGCACGCATGCGTCCATTGATCTCATAGCCACTCATGTACTTGGCCCGAACAGACTGCTGGGTCTGTTGAGACATTTCAAGATTGTCTTAGAGACCAGTCCAAATATTTAACAAGTCATCACCATGTTGCCTAGAGAAAACACAAGTTACCTCAAGGCGCTGCAGATATCCATAGATATCCTTTATATATTCAGAGCACAGTTGTGGCAGGTCTGAATCCCCTTCATCAATGTCTTCTACAGCAAGCAGAGCTTCTGAGAACGCCTGGCACAATTCCTCTTCCTTCATGGACACGTTAGCATACACTTCAGGCTGAGGAACTTTAGGCCAAACAGCTGCGGGCTGGTCTTGTTGGTTCATAGATTGTTTGGTTGAGGCCTTGGCAGGAACGGTCTTCTGTAGAGAGTATAGAGAAGCATGTTTGAGAACTTTTTTTTTAAATTTCACCTTTATGTAACCAGATAGGCCAGTTCAGAACAAGTTCTCATTTACAACTGCGACCTGGCCAAGATAAAGCAAAGCAGTGTGACAAAACAGAGTTACACATGGAATAAACAAACGTACAGTCAACACAATAGAAAAAGTCTATTAACTGTGTGTGCAAATAGCGCAAGGAGAGAAGGCAATAAATAGGCCATAGTAGCGAAGTAATTACAGTTCAGCAAATTAACACTGGTTTGATAGATGTGCAAGTAGAAATACTAGTGTGCAAAAGAGTAACTAGTGAAATCAGACAGACAATGGACCAAACAACGCCGGGTAAGACAACATACCTTGAACGGCACCGCTTTGCAAGCATTGGGAAAGTTGGACAGCTCTCCAAGCACAGCCCTTCCTGCTCCAGCTACGTTTGCTTTTCCCATTAGTGTTGGGTTGTCTGCGTTCCTTAACTGTTGAGGAAAAAAAGCGAACATAAAACATATCTAATTAAAAGTCTTGTCATGTTAGTTAGCAAGCGAAGTCTAACGTCGTCAGCTAATGACATTATTTAGCCATGCGCAATTACACTAGGTAACCTTAGCTTACCTAGCTAAATGTTTTGCCCGGTTACGTAACTTTATTTTAGGCAAAGCATACGCTCGTTTTCCAGCATTTATTTCCTAGTTGCTTAACGTTACCTACTAGATAGCAAATTGGCTAGCTAACTACATATCGCCAGTAACGTTAGCTGTGAGTAACATGCACACAAAAACACATTAGCTAGTCCAGATTGTAAAAAGTTACCGCAGAACCAACTTCTAATGACATCGTCACGCTTGGTTAAAACCAAGGCAGCTAGATGGCCAGCTATAATCGGCAAAAAGCCAAAGTGAGAAGTGTCAAAGAACCATTCCACAGTCATTCAAATACCGCTCTGTTGATTCTAATTGGATTCCGCATCATGGAATGCATCTCTTTCATTGGTTGCCAAAGAGGAATCACGAATAACGTCGCACAGTCACAATCAGAATGGATATCTATGATAAAGAACCAGAAAAACGTTCCTCTCGGTGTAAATTGGTTTTGTGAATGAAGAATTTGTCTTATATATTTATTACAACAAGATCTCTCAAGTAAGCCCACGCCTTCCAATCTGAGTAATGGATAAACCTTGTGATCATTCCCAAAACTAAGATGAGTTTTCATTCGTGTAGTTAGACCACTGGGAACGGCTTTGATCACAGAAATAAAGTATCTGAAAGGTATTGGAAACTCTTTCAATGTTATAAATTGTTCATATGTGAGAATATTACCCTTGTTGTCGAAAATATCAAGAACAAAGTCAATATTCCTCTCATGCCAGCTGGTGTAGAACAATGACTTATTCCTTATAGTTATGTCTGAATTATTCCCCAAAGGAGCTTTATGTGGGGAAAAATTGTGCAGGAAACATATTTTCCAGGCCATTAAAGCTTGTTGGTGAAACCTAGCCAATTTAGCAGGTAATCTTTCAGGAATATAATTACATTTCAGTAAAAATTGAAGACCTCCCAACTTACTAAAAACATTATTTGGAATGAAATACCATATTGAATCAGTATTGATCAAACATCTTTTCAACCAGTTTATCTTGAAAGTGTTATGTTATGTCAACAAAATCCAACACATGCTTATTCCAGACATTGTCTGGAAAAATGCATGGTTAAGGCCTTACAAATACTGTATACCAAACAAAGTTAAGGAAGTGCACTTCAAAATTTTACATAAAATATATCCATATGATATCCAAATTTGTGGCTATTGATGATATCTGCGTTTTCTGTGAAAAATAAGGTGAGAATCTGTCTCACTTGTTCTTTGAATGTAAATTTGTGTCAGAATTTTGGGAAAACCTTGCCAAATACTTATTTACTATTATGAACACTGCCTATGTTTTTGACATGAAAGATATATGTTACTATTGCAATGATAACAAGACCACTGAAATGATTGTTAATTTTTTATTCTTGTTGCCAAATACTTCATACACAAACAAAAATTCCAAAATTCTATACCAAAACTACAGATTTTTCTGATTGAATTCAACTATTTTATTAAAACATTAGCCCTAGTGAATAACAACAATAATAACATCGTCCTGAATCATTATAATAAGATTTTTTCAGAGTGAATACAATTGCACTAAAATTGTTTATTTTTTGTATTATTTTATTGATATTTTTTGTATGTTTGAGTATTTTCATGTTAAAATACCTGTGTTTTGTTTTGTTAGACATGTTTGATGTAGCAATGTAAGTAGATTAAAAAAATAAAATCTTAAAAAATAAAGTAAAAAGGAAAAAAATACAAAATAAAATCTATGATAAGAACAAAAATATTTTTGATTGAATTTAACTATCTTATTAAAACCTTATCCCTAGTGAACAACAACAAGAATAACATTTCCTGAATCATAATTATAATCATAATTATCATCATAATTATTATTGTATTTTTTTATTTATTATTTCACTGATTTTTTTTGTACGTTTTAGTATTTTATTGTTAGTACCTGCGTTCTGTTTTGTGTGATGTAGCAATGTAAGTTGTTGATCTGTATTATGAATAAAAAAAATTAAAAAAAATCTATGATAAGAACCCCCACCCGATTAGACAACGATCACCCCTATAAAAGGGTTTCCACTAGTTACCACAGCTACAAGTTCACAATTGGCTATACAGTCAAAATTCATGAATACAAATGGTTAGGTTTAGGCATACGGTTAGCAGTGTGTTTAAAGTTAAGGTTATGTTTCAAATGACATTTTAAGAAGATCAATTGTAGAAATAGGCGGGTTTTATGACTTTGTGGCTGGGGTAGCTAGCTAGTAACGACCCAATCAAAGAGAAATTGACACAACTCATCCAAAAACGACACTTTCCTTTTAAATTACAAAAAGCAATGCCATTTGAAGAAAAGAGAGAAAATAGTTGCATTAATGTTTGCAACGTTGCAAACATTAATGCAACTATTTTCTCTTTTCTCTCCATTTCTCTTTTTTTTTACCAGTTGCACAACCTTAGGCCCCAGGTATCCTAGAGCGTTGGGTCAGGAACCGAAAGGTTGCAGATCGAATCCCCCGAGCTGACAAGGTAAAATTCTGTCTTCTGCCCCTGAACAAGGCCCACTGTTCCTAGGCCGTCATTGTAAATAAGAATTTGTTCATAACTGCCTTGCCTAGTTAAATAAAGGAAACAAAAAAATGTCTGCAGCATGGATTTATTGCTCAGCAGAGGCCACATCTCAATATTGCTGATAAATCCACTTGGCCAAAATAACATTCTATGAATTGGCCAAAATAACATTCTATGAATTGACCAAAATGCTAATCTTGGCTACTCTAATTAAGAAACACTACACATGGTCTTCCCTGATTGATGAGTAGTAATAAGTAAGGGGAATCTACTTACAATGCATAAAATATATATTTATATTCTTGCTGCAGGCTCTTTGGATACATGGATGGATACTTCAGTTAATCTTTACTTGATTAGGATTATAAACAGTTTATATGCACTTTACTGTCATGGCACATGGGGGGGGAGTTGAATAGTACTTTAGTACTGCTATATTACATCCACAGTACCTTCAGAATACTTTACGCTTGACTTATTCAACATTTTGTGTTACAGCCTGATTTCCAAATGGATTAAATATGTTTTTCTCTCACCCATCTGAAAACATGTTTTTATCATTGTTTGCTAGTTTACTGTAAACAAAATACATAAATATCTATCAATACATGTTACAATCACCTTTGGCAGCCTTTAAGGCAGCAATTACAGAGTATTTCTGGTAAGTCTTTAAAAGCTTTGCACAACTGGATTGTTCAATATTTGCACATTATTTTTTTCTAAATTCTTCAAGCTCTGTCAAATTCGTTGTTGACCATTGCTAGACAACCATTTTCCTGTAGGATTTTGCCTGTGCTTAGCTCCATTCCATTTTTTATTTTTTATTTTTATCCTGAACCCCCCCCCCTCCCCCAGTCCTTAATGATTACAAGCATACCCATAACATGATGCAGCCACCACTATTCTTCAAAATATGGAGAGTGGTATTCAGTAATGTGTTGTATTGGATTTGCCCCAAACATAACACTTTGTATTCAGGACAAGTAGTTCATTACTTTGTCACATCTTTTGCAGTATTAATTTAGTACCTTGTTGCAAACAGGATGCATGTTTTAGAAATGTTTTATTCTGTACAGACTTCTTTTCCCTCGGTCAACCTCCCTGATCTTTGTGGTTGAAATTCACTCTCAATTAAGGGACCTTACAGATCATTTTATGTGTGGAGTACAGAGATGAGGTAGTCATTCAAAAATCACATGAACACTAGAATTGCACACAGAGTCCATGCAACTTATGTCACTTAAGCATATTTTTACTCCTGAAATTTAGGCTTTCCATAACAAAATGGTTGAATACTTATTGACTCAAGACACTTCAGCTTTTCATTTTTAATTCATTCGTAAAAAAAAAAAAAAAAAAAAAAGTAAAACTTTATTCATTCCACTTTAACATAACATTATGGGGTATTGTGTGGAGGCCAATGACAAGCAAATCTAAATGTAATACATTTAAAATTCAAGCTATAACACATTTGGAAAAAGTCTAGGGGTGTGAATACCAAGTGTTAACATTTTTGTCAGTAGTAGATCCCTCTGAATGTGCAGTTGTGAAATATGGACAAACATGCATAGGATAATGGTAAGGCACAAATAAACAGACACAGGAAAGAGTTCTAACTTTATTAATATTATTTTAAAACTAATATAAATCCCATGGAATATCATCCTGGTGCCATTAAGTCTATGAATGCATGGATACCTGCCATAAGTACTGCATTCCAACACTCCATTCATTTTTTTTTTTTTTCCAAAACTCAGCAATCAGAGTGGAAATACATGGCCTCAGCGCACTCTCTTTACAACACTCCTGTCTGTTCTCTCCTGTGCAAGTATATGCAAGTTAGCAAGTCGAGAATAATATTAGTGTTATCTTTTCAATGGCAGCAAAGAGAGATTGCTGCTGCACAGCTACAGAGCGAGAGAGAGAGAGAGAAAGTGTGGGTAAGAACAATGATCTGGGACATAAGAATATTCAGCTACTTATTTATTATTCTGAGCTGAGTGCTGCGTATTTCCCTCTGAAAAAAAAGAAACGGAGGATAAATGAAAAGCAAGGATAAACCAACGCCATTCCCAGTTTCCAAACAACAGATATCCCCAGGTTGTAGGCTCATGTGAAACTGGTTGCATCTGTGGGCCTGAGATCCCCTTATAGAACCCAGTTTTCCATCTGGGGCCTGTCTGAGGGAGAAATCCAAACAGAACACAGACTGTATCCTCAGCAGACCTCAACAATCATTCCATTGAAAAAGAACAGTCAAGAACAAATGTGACATTCATTTTCTTTTTCTCTAAAATACATTAGATGACGTGTGAATGGTGTTTAGTCAAATCAAGGCGGTGCAGGGGAGGTGTAAGACACGCTTGTGCATTTTCTGGGAGGTGAGGTGAAGTTTGAGTTTATTCCCACTCTAGAAATACTGGGTGAACATGAATACAGCAGCTGATCAGTTTAACATGATATTTTCCTAATTAAGGAATGTCTTGATTTACCTTCTTAGAAATAAAACATCTTCCACTAGCAAACCACATTGTCTAAACATGAACTAATCAATACAATGATCGGTAAAATGAGTCCTGCAATGTTTTTAAATGGAGGTTAACGTTCTACTCCAGTAAAGCAAGGCATTAGGTATATAGAAATGCTTCTTTACTAGAGCAGCTATCCTCACCTGCAAGTTGTTAGGCCGTGAGAAGCCCACAATATATGTGCAAAGAAATGCATTGCGAGGAGCCATGCAAAAAAAAAAAAAAAAAAAAAGAAAATATGACACGAGGAAACAATCAAAAGCTACATAAAAGCTTTATAAATACAATAACATTTTAAATCCTTAATGGAGATGTCAATTCGAGCAGTATTGTACTGTGTGATAGCTGGCACTCTAGGCTCAACACTTCTTTAGCCTGAAGTTTTTTATTTTCTCATAGTGGATCTGCGCAGGTAATTCATGCCCTCTTTGGTTGACTGCAGTACTGAAGAAAAATTCAAAACAAAACAACAAATAAAGAAAATTCCAACAAAGAGTTGTTAGAAAAACAGCATCAACTCTCAACGGCAGACAACTGCGCCTCGATGTCCACTCTGCAGATGGGGCACTTCTTATTGGTGAGGAGCCATTGGTCCACACACAGTTGATGGAAGAGATGCATACAAGGTAGGCGTCTGTGGAAGAGAGAATATATTGTTAGACATAGACTTTGAATTTCATCTTCATAATGAAAAAATCCTGTAAAGTTGGAAGGAAATGACAATGAATACATTTTTTAATTTGGTTTGCTGAAAGATGGAAAATGATCATTCATACATTACAGTTCTTACATTATACCAACAGAGGGCAGAAACTCAAACTCGCTTGATCACATGAGCACATATGTTGAGCTCCAGAAATGTCCTCTGAGACCAGTCATTTTCAGACACTCAAAGGATTGGCTTTTCTGCTGATTACTATACTTTTGGGTGTTGAGAAAATCTCCACGGCATATCAAGAGAAAATGTGGGAAAAGGAGTGTTCGTTCTCATACAAAAACAGCCCCGCATTAAAACACACACACTACAGTATAACGGTACCTGACGTCCTCCCCTTCCTCCAGTATTGACAGACAGATGGTGCATTTCTCCTCTGTGTCTTCGTCCGCCCCCTCATCTTCTTCTTGCTTACCATGCAGCTTTCTCTGTTAATGGAAACATTGGAAAACACCATTATAGATACACAGCATCACTGTTTCCACAAAGACAACTTGTATTCACATTATAAAGACGCATTACAAACAGGGAAGGCTGAGACCATTCTATGAGGGTTACCGTCAAACACAATAAATGTATTCAGGGTTCACAGGCTGTAAACATTACAGGTACAGACCAACTTGCGAATAAACTATCCTTTATGACTGATAGAGGGCTTACTGTATACAGTACAAGCATTATGAGGGTGAACACATATCCCTATGAGGACAGAGAGAATGGTCATTTTGTCCTGGCTACAAAACATGTAATGTCATCCCTATGGATCAAGGTAATGTGGATTAAATTTTTTTTTTTAAATAAATATATATATATTTTTTAAAAATCTATCAAATGTTTCTACTGCCGAATCCCCTTGCCCCCAAACCTACTACCATTAACAACTATAAATGAGCAGAGACATGTTTCCAAATTGAATTTGTTCATTTTTTTCTCACCGAGTCTGAGGTTGCGTGCATATTTTTCCCAATAGTTGCCCATGCTTCAGGGGTTAACTGTTCGTCAATGTCTCGCTCAGTCTCCAACACCTTCTGTATTGGGCAGCAGGTTATTAGGTTACTTATTTAAATACATTTGGAAAACTAGATGGAATCTTTCCCTACAATGTTTTCTAAGGCTGCAACGTTGGTTGAAAGGGACACCTTCTAGTTTCTACAGACTTAACGATAGCAATACATTCATATTTTGAAAGGAGCACAAAATAACCACCGAGTGTGCACTCTGTCCCAGAATAAAATCTTGTGCAGACATGCGCAAAATGCATCACAGCAAACTACATTAAACAGGATATGTTCTGAAACACACACACAGACACACACTTTTATAGGAGTGCTCTCACCTTTTTGTACTTGTGTGGGTAAGTGCACCTCTCTATGGTTCCCTGAGAGGCCCCTCGGTTCACAGTCCCCAATCTCTCCTCTAAATGCAGCAGATCCTGAGGAAATAGGGCAGGAAAACAACCCAACATGAGACTGTGTCAACTCAGTTCCACACAGCTCATAAGCCACAGCCATAACACCCTCTCAGCTCCTTCATAACTAATTACCAGGGCCAGGAGAGTTTCCTCACCTCTTGACATGTGCAGGAAAAACTCCAGGCCCTAGTAACTATATCTTCACCAATTGAGTGTTACCTCATAAGTTCGTCCAAATCCAGTCATTCTGGATGAGATGTAACGAATGTGCGGGTAGGTTACTTCAGACATGCCAGTGTGCTGTGAGGGAGGCAAAACAATTCCATGGAAATATGTTCACTTCAAAGGAGTACAGTCAGTTGTTTCTATAGGCTACAGTTCATGAAGCACATATAGGGATATATAACATTATCAACTAAGTCTGCTGACACTGCTTGACTTGGGTATGAAGTCCGGTTAGCATTGCCAAAAACTGCATTTTTAATAACCACAGAAGCCTCACAATTTCATATCTTCTGACATTGTGCATTAAATTTTAACATCTTTTCAAAGGGGCATCCATTGATTTCAGGCTGCTGGTTATGTTGAATATGCACTTGAAATGCCTTACGGGCCACCATTAATTGCCAATGCATTATTCATGTGGCCCAACAAACCATCCTTGAAATAACAGATGTTATAAATAGAGGGCTAGCATCATTCATCTAAGCCATACTTCTCATGTATTCTAACGTAGGCACGTGTGCTTAGAGTGAGGGTGCCAGTCGTGCACTCACCATGAAGGGGATGGGGAAGTGGTGCAGTCTTGGGGGAGGGTGGTAGTGGGGCAGGTGAGGGTGCAGGTGTCCTGAAGGATATGGCGCCACAGTCACTCCAGCCTCGATACCCAGCTCCCTACAGAAGAAAACCAGACCAACAACAGTCCTCATCAACTCATAGACATTGACATCACAGGGGCCATTTTAACAGTGAAGATGAGGGCATGCATGACTGACAATATCCTTTGCGCACAGCAGGCCACACGTACATTGGTATTTAAAAAAAAAAAAAAAGACTCTCAGCCCTACACGCAAGGCACTGGCCCTCCACTGCTCTAAATGGTACTAACCATGCAGTCCTCTGCTCAGATTGGCGTGGGTGGGACGACATGGTCTGGGGCACGTGGATGTGGTGGCCATGGCCGTAGTTGGGGTGCATTCTGTGGGGGTGTGGAGGGGGGCGCTCATGTGCTCGTCTGGAGAAAGGAGAAGAAAGAGAGGTGTATCAGAAACATGAGATGGAAAATACCATAATATTGTCACTGTAATCAGACAATTGGAAGCTACTGTCTGTGCTAGCAGTTGTGTTGCTGCCATCAGACGGGTTGGACCGGGGCCAGAGGCTACACTCACGTGGGGTGTTGCATCATCCTGCGTCTCTGAACCTCCATCCTCTGTAGCATCTCGTGCTGGTGCAGCCTCTGCACAGAGGTCCCCAGCGCGGGCATGTGGTGCTGCAGGGCCTGGTGCTCTGCGGGCAGGTGTTGGGGTGCACTGGAGCCTGTGAGGTGGTGGGCAGGCAGAGGGGCAGGGGGGGGCGGGGGCACGGCGTGGCCAGGGGGGTGAGAAGGCAGGGGCGTGTGGAAGGGATGGACGGGGTGGGGGATGACGTAGTCACCCTGTGGAGTGGGCTGAGGAGGGGGAGGAGGGTTACCATGGGAATGGGGGCAGGTGTTAGAGGGCTGGTGGTGCAGGGAGCGTGCCAGGGGAGCGTCTGGGTGTCAGAGAGACAGAGTGAGAATGGTGGGAGAAAGTTGAGAAGTAGTTAGTAACACCTTACCAGATCGCCTTTAAGTCCCCTTCCTAATGATCATCATCAGTTATGACTCTCCTCACTGAAACATGCTGCCTGGCTGTTCCCTGTGCTGAGCAGGTCTCCCACCTGAGACCCCGGACAGACCCAGCCCCTCCCTCCCTCCCTACTGGATCCCCGCTACACTCCTTCTCATTCCACATAGAGCTATTCTGAGGAGAACCAGCAATTAACAAGGCCTGTTTGGTAGCACACCCGCAGCACTTAGCACATTAAACATCAGGTGTTTCTCTTAATTACTATTAGCACTGGGTTTCAAGAGTGCTGTTGTCGGCATAATCTTTCAAGGTCTGGTGGTAATAGTTACTGTATAAATACTAAAGGCTAACGTGTTTAGTACAGTAGTATGCAGGTTCTGCATGGGAATAATACACTATAGTTACTACTGCAGCATTTCATTTTCCTATCAAATCAACACTTAAACAAAAGACACCATAAAATAATATCACCTCCCAAAATAAAAGGCCATTTCCCTTTTGGTGCAGATGTAGGTCTACTCACAGGAGGGGTGCATGAAGTGCCTGCAGGTGGATAGCTGTGGCTGTGGCTGAGGCTGGGCCACCATGGCTGAGCTGAAGGAGTCCACCACTGTGCTGGGCTGGCTGGGCCCTGGCCCCGTTGCATTCTGGGAGTTGTAGGCAGCGGGCCGCGACGTGGAGCCTGGGCAGCACGGGTCAAAGGCTGAGGTGCCATGGAAACTACCGGCCCCGCTGCCCCCGCCGCTCCGCAAGCCACTGTTGCTCAGGTCGACGGGCAGAGTCTGCTTGGGAGGGGAGAGAGAGACAGGGGGGTTGGAGAGGAGGGGAATGAAAAGTAAAGAATAGGGGTGAGAGATACAGGGAGGGGAGGTATGGAGAGAGTAGAACCAGACGATGATGTTATGGTGCTACTGTCTGACTTTGATCTCTGTAGTGACAGAATATATAACTAACTGGTAAAACACTAAACTAAAACCACAGGGCTTCATGGTTCAGCCACCACAAAGCACAAGATACAAGTACAAGACAATGGGCTTCACAGTTTAGACTGCAGTAAACCGTCTGAGAAAATTCAATCTAAGTGATGGAGTTTCAAATCATAGTAGCAGCCCTCCCTCGTTGAATTATTCGAATAAATAATCATATTTAGACTGATGCATAAAACATGACTTATTCACCTTATTCAGGCAGTATGTCTCCTTTCTCTGAGCTGTAGCTAAGGGCGGTACCTACATGTAGGCCAAGCCCATCTAAGGGCATAGTATTTTGCCTCACCCATGCAACTACTTCCTCCTTTTCATGGTAGAGACCTTACGGCCCAGTTTTGAATAATGGCACCAGCCCTGCATGAATTATGTAGGAATCAGAGAGTATCAAGACAGAGAGACGGAGGTCTATGGAGGGAGCCCCTAACCTGACCTGCAGACACAGCCCTCTCAACCCCAACCCAACTCATTACACTTTAACCACACACTGCTCCACTTTGACGGTAAATAATACAATCCAGCAGCTCCTAACAATTAGCAGAATTGTAACTATTCAGCGGTGAATCTGGCTTCAAGGGAGACTGCCAGCTAGATCCTTTGTAACGTTTTTGTTAAGATACCAGTTATTTGTCTGTTTCAGTTCCTATTCTGTTTTTTTTTTAAATCACCTTGAATCTGATTCATTGACTAGTGCAGATATTGACGGAGCCTTTTGTTTAGATACACAAAGACTTGGTCAAAGATACATTTGAATGCGATGGTGCCATCTGCCAGGGAGAACATGGCTTACATAGTTTACTAAAACTATAAATTATTTCTAATTTATCTCCAGCTATTGTGGGGGGAAAAGGCAGCCTTTTATCTCCTCAAATTCGATTCATTTTGCCTACTTTTATAGATTTGGGGCAAAAAAGAAAATACTTTCAAGATTTAAGAAATCAACATTTTTAATATGGACTATATTTATAAAATGTTACTGCTATAAGAAATGCATAAATTCTCTGGTCGATATATTAAAGTTGGGGAAACCAAAACAGGAAGCAGAAGTAACAGCCAAACCTCCAACAATGCTACAATGTAAAAAACATAACAGGGTGTTGATGCTCAGGCCTACCTGGTCGTGGTATTGGGTGGAGCTGCTGCTGCTGATCCCTCCCCCTCTGCATGGTGCAGGCAGGGCAGTGGGCCTCTCTAGGGGGCAGCTGGGCTCAGGAAAGGGCAGAGTGGGTGGAGGTTGGTGCTGAGGCATGTGGTGATGGTGGTGGTGGAAGTGGTGGGCGTGGCTGTGCTGCTGGGAGCCCGGCTGCTGGGAGGGCTGGGCCTGCAGGCAGCTGGAATGGCCCAGGGTCATGTGACCAGGGGAGGGCCCTCCACAGGGGGAGTGCTGCGGGCAGCAGGAGGGTAACCTGGGCATGGCCGTGCCCCCACTCTCTCCTGCCACGCCAGTCGATCCTCTTCTACTCTCATCTGATAGAGATGGAAAACACCTTTAAGCTTCACTCATTATTCATAGATGACCCACAGGGAAGATGAATAAACTTAGAAAGGTTGAGATCATGGCTTTCTGGAGAGTCTATGGTCTGACTTACCCTCTGTGCCTGCGGTACCCCTTGGCCCCTGTGCCAGCGTGCTGTCTAGGGCTGGGCCTTGACTAGGGCAGTTGGGGGAGGGGCCCGGAGCATCGTGGGGCTCTGAGGTAGAGGTATGATGAGAGGAGGATGAAGACGAGGAGCTGACAGTCTGAGGGTGAATGCTGTCAGAGGTGGATGGCACGACAGAGAGATCTGAGGTAGGGAAGACAGACAAGTAAACAGAGTAAATGGGTGGGAATTTATTATGTAGCACACATATCTGTGTATGTGAAGCAGGGTTTCTGTCAGGAAAATGTGGCGCCGGGCATTCGACCGGCAGCATTTTAATTTACCGGACCCATACGCATTGGATGCATAACCTATTAGGGCATCCACCCTAAGTGCTCAGAGTGACAGAAATCACATGTATATTATGGTAATTCATAAAAACTAAACATGCAAGTCAAGGACGCAATGATGTGCAGTCCTTCTTACCAAAACTCTGATGTGCACTTTAAAGAAGTTAGAATAACTGTCCACATTTCATTTTCCTCAGCTAACAAGACAAGTAAAGAACAGCAAACTCACTAGCCTATGTCAATTTACTATCCCCCATAGTAGAACATTGACCTATTCTATTGGTCAGCTTGTCGAGAAAGAAATAGCCTATTCCAAAAACTCTGGGACAATTGAGGAACGATAGATCCCAAATTCATACAACCAGTATGCCTTGGCTACATAAAACAAACGTTACAAAGCAATGAGTCCGATGCAACAGATTAGCACGTTTAGCTTAAAATGTTGATAAACTATTATTTGCGCACAAGGCAGTAAGCTACGATCACATTTTTGTTCCATAACCCAATTAGCGGGAAAACACTGGTTAAAAGGGCACGTGATTGCAGAAATTTAGAAAGGGGGGAGATCTAATATGCAACAACCTGCATGGTTTGCTAATATGACTAGGATTGTGCCTTCGGCTACCGGACAATGAAAGAACGTTTATATCAAATGATTGCCTTCACGGATTTGGTCTGATTTTGGATAGGCCACTTTGAAGCAAATTAAGACAAGCCTCATACAATGGCTTGCAAAAGTATTCACCCCCCCCATTGCATTTTTGCTATTCTGGTACCTTACAACCTGGAATTAAAATGGATTTTCTTTTTTTTGGGGGGGGGGGGGGGGTTTGTATCATTTGATTTACACAACATGCCTACCACTTTGAAGATGCAAAATATTTTTTATTGTGAAACAAACAAGAAATAAGACAAAAAAACAGAAAACTTGAGGGTGCATAACTATTCACCCCCCTAAAGTCAATACTTTGTAGAGACACCGTTTGCAGCAACCACAGCTGCAAGACTCTTGGGGTATGTCTCTATAAGCTTGGCACATCTAGCCACTGGGATTTTTGCCCATTCTTCAAGGCAAAACTGCTCCAGCTCCTTCAAGTTGGATGGGTTATGCTGGTGTACAGCAATCTTTAATTCATGCCACAGATTCTCAGTTGGATTGAGGTCTGGGCTTTGACTAGGCCATTACAAGACATTTAAATGTTTCCCCTTAAACCACTCGACTGTTACTTTAGCAGTATGCTTAGGGTCAGTGTCCTGCTGGAAGGTAAACCTCCGTCCCAGTCTCAAATCTCTGGAAGACTGAAACAGGTTTCCCTCAAGAACTTCCCTGTATTTAGCGCCATCCATCATTCCTTCAATTCTGACCAGTTTCACAGTCCCTGACGATGAAAAACATCCCCCCCCCGGCATGATGCTGCCACCACCATGCTTCACTGTGGGAATAGTATACTCGGGGTGATGAGAGGTGTTGAGTTTGCGCCAGACATAGCGCTGTCCTTGATGGCCAAAAAGCTATATTTTAGTCTCATCTGACCAGAGTATCTTCTTCCATATGTTTGGGGAGTCTCCCACATGCTTTTTGGCGAACATGTAACATATTTGCGTATTCATTTTCTTTAAGCAATGGCTTTTTTCTTGCCACTCTTCCGTAAAGCCCAGCTCTGTGGAGCGTACAGCTTAAAGTGGTCCTATGGACAGATACTCCGATGTTCAATTTCTGATATTTTTTTTTATAACCCAACCTTGATCTGTACTTCTCCACAACTTTGTCCCTGACCTGTTCGGAGAGCTCATTACTCTTTATGGTGCCGCTTGTTTGGTGGTGCCCCTTGCTTAGTGGTGTTGCTGACTCTGGGGCCTTTCAGAACAGGTGTAAATATACTGAGATCACGTGACCGATCATGTGACACTTAGTTAAATAAAGTCCACCTGTGTGAAATCTAATTCTATGACTTCTGAAGGTAATTGGTTGCACCAGATCTTATTTAGGGGCTTCATAGCAAAGGGGGTGAATACATATGCACGCACCACTTCTCCTTTTATACATTTTTTGAAACAAGTTATTTTTTTCATTTCACATCACCAATCCAAATAAAAATCTATTTCATTTACAGGTTGTAATGCAACAAAATAGGAAAAACCCTAAGGGGATGAATACTTTTGCAAGGCACTGTATGTATTAAAATGTTCAGGTTTCAAACAATTAAGTATATATTTTCAAAATGCATACCACCTCTAGCTGATTGCAAAGTGGTGTGTGACTTCCGTTGCCTTTGCGTCTGCTGTTTAAGATGCTGTAGCAGCAGCTCTCGCGCTCTGACACATTTTCCACTCAAAGGCTCTGTATCTGTATGCTGTAGGCGTGTGATAAATAAGATATGCCTCCATAACGAATATACACAGAGTGAACAAAACATGCTCCTTCCATGAAAGACTGGCCAGGTGAATCCAGGTGAAAACTATGATGTCACTTGTTACATCCACTTCAAAATCAGTGTAGATGAAGGGGAGGAGACAGGTTAAAGAATCATTTTTAAGCCTTGAGACAAGGATTGTGTATGTGTGCCATTCACAGGGTGAATGGGCAAGACAAAATATTTAAGAGGCTTTGAATGGGGTATAGTAGGAGGAGCCAGGCACAGCGGTTTGTGTCAAGAACCGCAATGCTGGTGGGTTTTTCACGATCAACAGTCTCCGGTGTGTATCAAGAATGGTCCACCACCCAAAAGACATCCGGCCAACTCGACAACTGTGGGAAGCATTGGAGTGAACATGGGCCAGCATCATTGTGGAACGCTTTCGACACCTTGTAGAGGCCATGCCCCGACGAATTGAGGCTGTTCTGATGGCAAAAGAGGTTGCAACTGAATATTAAGAAGGTGTTGCTAACGTTTTGGACACTCAGTGTAAGCCTACTATACACACGGAAATGTTATCTGCTTTCTATTTATTTATTTTTCAAATCGGCCAAAAGCTGGCTATTACCGGTGAACGGAAACCCTGGTGTGTAGACTGGCTGCAGTGGCTTGGCAGCCAGGGAGAAGAGACCTCATTAGCATTCCACAGTGTGCGCTCCATCTGCTTTTCATACTCACAAATTAATTTCTCCTCCTCCTCCAAAGAAATGCAAATAGGCTCATATCTCACACTGCTCTGTTATTCTGTTATCAGTCACACAGTGCGAGACCATAAAGAGAATGCACCAAATTGGACTTAAGTCACACTAATGCTTCGGTCTGGTTTGCTAATGCCTCAGGTTAGAGGGCAAACTGGTCTGGGAAAACATAGCCATTAGCCAGAGATATGCAGGATGTTGGAATGGTAAAGCCATTACAAAAACAGTCAGTCCACACCTGATATATAATAACAATAAATTGAATGTATAATTTGATTTTCATTGAAATAAATAAAACAATAAACAACTAGACAGAGAAACTGAAACAAAGAACCCAGATGACACAACAAGGGACATGGAACACAGATATATCTAATGGAGGACCTTCCTAAAGAGGAGGGATTTCAGGTCATTTTTAAAAGGTGTATATGTAATGGCTTGGGGCTGTCATAAATGTATGAACTGAACTGGAGTAAGCCTATACATCTGGTGAGAAGAATGTATGTACAGTTGAAGTCGGAAGTTTATGTACACCTTAGCCAAATACATTTAAACTCTGTTTTTCACAATTCCTGACATTTAATCCAAGTACAAATTCCCTCTCTTAGGTCAGTTAAGATCACCACTTAATTTTAAGAATGTGAAATGTCAGAACAATAGTAGAGAGAATGAATTATTTCAGCTTTAATTTCTTTCATCACATTCCCAGTGTGTCAGAAGTTTACATACACTCAATTAGTATTTGGTAGCATTGCCTTTTAAATTGTTTAACTTGGGTCAAACATTTTGGGTAGCCTTCCAATAGCTTCCACAATAAATTGGGTGAATTTTGGCCCATTCCTCCTGACAGAGCTGGTGTAACTGAGTCAGGTTTGTAGGCCTCCTTGCTCGCATATGCTTTTTCAGTTCTGCCCACAAATTCACTATGGGATGGGGGTCAGGGCTTTGTGATGGCCACTCCAATACCTTGACTTTGTAGTCCTTAAGCCATTTTGCCACAACTTTGGAAGTATGCTTGGGGTTATTGTCCATTTGGAAGACACATTTGCGACCAAGCTTTAACTTCCTGACTGATGTCTTGAGAAGTTGCTTCAATATATCCACATAATTTTCCTTCCTCATGAGGCCATCTATTTTGTGAAGTGCACCAGTCCCTGCTGCAGCAAAGCACCACCACAACATGATGCTGCCACCCCTGTGCTTCATGGTTGGGATGGTGTTCCTCAGCTTGCAAGCCTCCCACTCTTTCCTCCAAACATAACGATGGTTATTATGGCCAAACAGTTCTATTTTTGTTTCATCAGACCAGAGGACATTTCTCCAAAAAGTACGATCTTTGTTCCCATGTGCAGTTGCAAAATGTAGTCTGGCTTTTTTTATAGCGGTTTTGGAGCAGTGGCTTCTTCCTTGCCGAGCGGATTTTCAGGTTGTCGATATAGGACTCGTTTTTACTGTGGATATAGATACTTTTGTACCTGTGTCCTCCAGCATCTTCACAATAACCTTTGCTGTTGTTCTAGGATTGATTTGCACTTTTCGCATCAAAGTACGTTCATCTCTAGGAGACCGACCACATCTCCTTCCTGATCGGTATAACGGCTGCGTGGTCCCATGATGTTTATACTTGCGTACTATTGTTTGTACAGATGAACGTGGTACCTTCAGGCGTTTGGAAATTGCTCCCAAGGATGAACCAGACTTGTGTAGGTCTACCATTTTTTTCTGAGGTTTTGGCTGATTTCTTTTGATTTTCCCATGATGTCAAACAGAGGCGCTGAGCTTGAAGGTAGGCCTTGAAATACATCCACAGGTACACCTCCAATTGACTCAAATTATGTCAATTAGCCTATCAGAAGCTTCTAAAGCCATGACATCCTTTTCTGGAATTTTCCAAGCTGTTTAAAGGCACAGTCAACTTAGTGTATGTGAACTTCTGACCCACTGGAATAGTGATACAGTGAAATAATCTGTCTGTAAACAATTGTTGAAAAATGACTTGTGTCATGTACAAAGTAGATGTCCTAACCGACTTGCCAAAACTATAGTTTGTTAAAAAGACATTTGTGGAGTGGTTGAAAAATTAGTTTTAATGACTCCAACCTAAGTGTATGTAAACTTTCAACTTCAACTGTATATGAATTGGGGATGATTAAATACACAGCTCTTCAATGGACTTTGTAATTCAATGTAGGCTATACTCATCAGGAGTCGGCTGTATGTCCCCTAAATCCAGAGTGAAACCCTTAACCCACATAAGCTTTAATACTGCCAGGTGTATTTCATTCATTGTGCCTAATGCCTCCATTTTTACAATGAAGAGCATGCTTCTGGCTACTGCTCCAGTGGCTGGCATAACTGTGACATTTTATCATGTTACAAACATGATAGGATTGACAGTATGAAACGACATGCATCAGAAATGCATTGGGTTGATGTGTAAAAGCCAACCAATGAAAGAGCAGACACTCTCAGGGGCACGGTCGCTATTAATATCCCTCCATTTGATGAAAAAAATACAGATGAATCATTATTTAAACAGTGCTCGCTTACGGGAACATTTCAAATTGAATTGTGATGACAGGACAATTCTTATTTCAAGTTAACGACACCCACTCGCTCCCAGGTTTGGAGAGATGTGTGGAAGAAGCTAGCTAATCCTATTAAACAATAGAGTGTAAATGAGAGTATTTCATTTGACATGTAATATTTCCCAACCCCCTACGCAGTGTCGAGCTGGATCATGTAAGAAAGCATGAAACTCATCTAAATCCAAGCATTGGACGCCCACATTCACATGCTGTGCGACAGCCCGGCTATCGTAAGCAGCATCTTTGAAAAAGCTGTTCCCCAACGTAAATTATTTTTACACATAGATTCACCAGATCTATTTTCTTTCTGCCTCAAGAGTAAACTTGTTTCTCTGTGTGTGTGTGTGACACTGACACACACACACAGAGAGAAAACGTGCAACCATTTGTATGTTGCTCATGTAAAAATGACTGTCCTTAAGAGGACTACTTAAACTCGCCTTTGTGTTGAAAGACGAATGAGCCTAGCTTTGAAAAACAGAGGCCTGAGTCTTAAGTCTAGGACGTCTATGTGACTGTTACATCATATAGTTCATCTCAGAGTGGTATTGGGGGTCGGCACGTCCTCATGCTCACCATCCTCGTCCACTGTGAGGTCCACCACCTCCCCGGCGCTCTGGCGCAGAGGCTGGATGACGGTAGAGAGGCGGTGGCGGCTGCGTGGCTCCTGGGGTCGGTTCTGGGAGCAGCTGGGGCCCCAGTACATCCTGCCGTGGCCCCCCACCGAGCGAGGCCTGTGGACACAAACACACAGCCAGTTAGAGAGGAAGGAGAGGAGAGGGGGGTAAACAACCAGATTAAACAAGGCTTCAGTTTTCAGACTGATTGGGACCACACTGATAATGCCAGGTTATCTGGACCCTGGGCTACGGTATTGTAACATTGTAACAATTCTATGAGATTGCTGATCACACAGCCCTCTCACTGGAGACCGGTGGTCAGTGGATGAGACCCAGTCCATAAGACTTCATGGAGAAGTGAGAAAATCCAGGCAATTCAGCCCATTTGTCCTCCCAAAGCAAATCTCTTGCTTTCTCAGCCTGATTGTCCTTTAAATAAATATATGAACAACAGTTCATTTTATGATGTCATTTATGTAGTAAAAGGGAAAGTTGAAACGTCTTCATTTGGAGGCAGGAGATGGTCCACACGGCTTTTTCTGTGAAATGAGCACAAATCGGGCTCACTTTGGGAGCTGCTGGAACGCCTGTAAGTAAATAAGAGCCAGCTGACATGAGTGCTGGTGCTGCAGCTAATTCAAAAAGACAGTCTACACACAGCCGTGCGCATGAGAGACACACACAGCTGTGCAAACCTTTGAGAACCATATATAAAGATCACGTTTGTTTTACACACATAGTTTCTTCCACACCACCCACTAACAAACTCCAAAACAACCCTGTGGAAAACACAATTCAACATCCAACACACAGAAACACCTCTACCTCATTTGGCCTCAGCTACCACACACATTTTCTCAAGTCACAAACATTGTGCATCATTGACTGTGCTCTCTTTCCTCTCCCTTTCGCAGTCTTCCTCTCTCCCCATCTCACTGCCTCACTCTTTCCTCCTGCCTTCCGCTCTCTCGTGTGATGTGGGAGTCCAGAGAGTGTCAGTGTGCCGTAAAGCAGGATGAGAGGGGGGAGCCTAGGGGATAGAGTGCCTGCCGTAAAGCAGCCTGTCATGGAGAGATGAGGCTGTGGAAGAGAGGGAGAGCAGTGAACCAGGCCTGAGGGCCAAGACCAGGCTGAGGGAAGGGGAGAGCCAGGAGCAGAGAGACTCTTGCTCCTCTCAACACAGGGCTGCTGCTGGAACCTCTAAACCACAGGATGCATCATTAAAACAATAAGATTACAGACAAGCATGGTGGGCTGCTGCTTTTCCAGTGAGACCAGTGTGTGTGTGCACAACAATAGCAACGCCACACACACACACACACCTAAGAAGTCCTTCTAATAAGCAGGCGTGTGAGAGAGTGTGTCCACTCACACAATTCAGCAGAAGAAATGCCTAACTGCTGTGGGCTGCATTGGTGCTGTGATGTGTGTGTGTGTGTGTGTGTGTGTGTGTGTTTGTGTGTGTGTGTGTGTGTGGGAGGGGGGGGGTTCCCATTAGCTCATACTGCAGTCCATTCCATTTCCTGTCAGATGGACACACTTTACAACAAACGAAAAAGAACGGAAGGCAACAAAAACCTATTAGTGCAACTTCTGATGTTGGCAATGCAGAATAGAGGAAGAAAAGCCTCCATGGCATGTCCCATGGGGCAGTTCACACACACACCATGTGGAGCAGTGAAGGTGGTACACACAGAGAGCCAGTACAGGAGGTGTGGCTTGATTGCACTGTAATTGGCACCTGCTCCTCCTCTCTCCCACCTTAGGGCCCAGGGAGCAGGCTAGCTCACCTCGGGGCCCAGGGAACAGGCTAGCCCACCAGGGACAAGCACCTAATTACCCACAACGTAGACCTGGGATTATTTTGTAAATACCTGTTTACCACAGTGGCCTCTGAGGGGTGGAGGCGAGGGGAAAACAGAACACAGTAAACATGAACACTGTGGGAACTGGGGGCTTGGCAGGACCAGGGTTTTGCCATCTCCACGCAGATCTGCCAAATGCCTGAGGGCTTAGAGAGGGCTCGACAGTGGGGTAATGTGGGGCTAACTGCAGGGACAGGATCTATGGACTGTGTATAAAGGCTATGGTACTGGGGAGGGCAACACAATTAAGAGACTAAATAGAATGTGTGTGGAAACAAACAATATGAAGCACCTGGTACTACATTAACAGCAAGACAGAAGCGCAAGCTGTATGTTCTGCACCAAAATCCAAAGCCTTCACTGATACTGAATATGGCACTTATGCATACTCACACCCTCTATCCCAACCTTTATCCTCTCTGCACAGTAAACAAAGGATCTTTCAGCGGAAAACCGGTATTGCTCATCCTGCTGCCCTTTAACCTCCACATCCAGTACTCCTCGCTACACCTCCCCCTTCAGAAACAGCCCTTCTCTGCATTCTCCTGCAAGCCAGGGCAGCTCTGGGAGGTGCAGGCAGAGATGTGGAAATAAAACACACACACACACACTCTCCCGTAACTAACTACTCTGCTCATTCACTTCCCGGAAATACCTAGGGAGAATATGGTCAGCCTAGCATGAAGAGAGAGGGAGAGAAGGAAGATAGAGAAGGGAGGGAGAGAGATAAGGGGAGAGAGAGATAAGGGGAGAGAGAGATAAGGGAGTGAGGGATATCTACAGGGAGAGAGGGAGCGATACAGTAAGAGAGCGGAGGGAGGGAGATTAAGGAAGAGAGCGAGGGGGTGGGAGGAAGAGTGATAGAGCAAGTGAGGGAGCGCCAGAGAGGGAGGAGGGAGAGCAAGGGCTGGGGTGAGGGAGAGAGCAATGCTTATGTAAACCCATCTGTATCACACTCCAAATATTTACAAGTTCTCTGAAAAAGACAGCCCTTTTCTATTTCTTAGAGGGCCCTTACTGATCTCTCCCCCCCTTACTGATCTCCCCCCCCCCTTACTGATCTCCTCCCCCCCTTACTGATCTCCTCCCCCCCTTACTGATCTCCCCCCCCCCCCCCCCCTTACTGATCTCTTCCACCCTGAATATTTCTGAAAAGGCCAGGCACGTTTAGCTTTATCAACTCCTGGATAACACCGTTTAAAATAAGTCACACTGCACAGCCTGAATAAATCTACAGAGGAGCACCGTCAGGGAACAATCAATCACGGGCAAGCTAATCGCGTGTCTGTGGGACAGATGGAACATGGGAGAAATTAACAGGGCCACTGAAGCTCCAGTCAGTCAAGCCAAGTGGGTGAAATCCTCCATTGGGGTTCCAGACCTGAAGAATGGGCTCACTGAGATGGTGAGCCCAGAGAGAGTGGTCAGATGAGCTGGCCTCTGGAAGGGGGGCTTGGCTTCACTGCTAAAAACAACCGGAGGCATGTGGCCTGATCCCCAGTGCAGCTCTTCTCTGGGTATGCTATACACTATGCAGAGCTATAGAGAGACTCTGCCTGCTCCCCCGCTATTCCACTCCACAGCAGCCTGAACTGGTCTCTAACCCGGTTCTTTAACTGCTCATCCACGCTACTAAACAACAGTATGTTATTACTCTTCTTGTTCCTGCTCTGGTTCCTCTTCACACACACACACACACACACACAGGTCCGGCATTTTCCTGAGATGTGAAGACTTGGTGCTATTAACCCCATCCCCCTGTCTAGAAAACCCCCCCGGTTTTCCCCCACTCCCCGCATTCCACTCACAGCACACAGCACATACACACAGAGAACTGGGAGCCTGGAGATGAGTCATGTCAACGGTCAGAGCCTGAGAGAGGGAGCCCCACCAACTGACCTTAGGTTTCACACAGAGGGTCCCATTCTGGGAACAGCCAGACACGACTCAACATTTCATTGCACTGCCCTACATACAGAACAAATATCCTTCATCTAAAAACCTACCCTTGAAAACAACATGATCACAATTAAAGGTTGACCGATTAATTAGGGCCGATTTCCAATTGTTATGAAACTTGAAATCGGTATTTTTGGACACCGATTTTTTTTTACACCTTTATTTAATCTTTATTTAACTAGTCAGTTAAGAACACATTCTTATTTTCAATGACGGCCTAGGAACGGTGTGTTAACTGCCTTGTTCAGGGGCAGAACGACAGATTTTTACCTTGTCAGCTTGGGGATTCAATCTTGCAACCTTACAGTTAACTTGTCCAACACTCAAACCACCTGCCTCTCATTGCACTCCACGAGGAGCCTGCCTGTTACATGAATGTAGTAAGCCAAGGTAAGTTGCTAGCTAGCATTAAACTTATCTTATAAAAAACAATCACTCAATCATAATCACTAGTTAACTACACATGGTTGATGATATTACTCGTTTATCTTGCGGTGCGTATTCACAAAAAAGGATTGTCCTTGCTCCAATGTGTACCTAACCATAAACATCAATGCCTTTCTTAAAATCAATACACAGAAGTATATATTTTGAAACCTGCATATTTAGCTAAAATAAATCCAGGTTAGCAGGCAATATTAACCAGGTGAAATTGTGTCACTTCTCTTGCATTCATTGCACGCAGAGTCAGTGTATATGCAACAGTTTGGGCCACCTAATTTGCCAGAATTTTACATAACTATGACATAACATTGAAGGTTGTACAATGTAACAGGAATATTTAGACTTATGGATGCCACCCGTTAGATAAAATACGGAACGGTTCCGTATTTCACTGAAAGAATAAACATCTTGTTTTTGAGATGATAGTTTCCGGATCCGACCATATTAATGACCTAAGGCTCGTATTTCTGTGTGTTATTATGTTATAATTAAGTCTATGATTTGATAGAGCAGTCTGACTGAGCGATGGTAGGCACCAGCAGGCTCATAAGCATTCATTCAAACAGCACTTTCGTGGGTTTCGCCAGCAGCTCTTCGCTGTTTATGACTTCAAGCTTATCAACTCCCGAGATTAGGCTGGCGTAACCAATGTGAAATTGCTAGCTAGTTAGCGCGCTAATAGCGTTTCAAACGTAACTCGCTCTGAGACTTGGAGTGGTTGTTTCCCTTGCTCTGCATGGGTAACGCTGCTTCGAGGGTGGCTGTTGTCAATGTGTTCCTGGTTCGAGTCCAGGTAGCGGCGAGGAGAGGGATGGAAGCTATACTGTTACACTGGCAATACTAAAGTGCTTATAAGAACATCCAATAGTCAAAGGTTACTGAAATACAAATGGTATAGAGAGAAATAGTCCTATAATTCCTATAATAACTACAATCCAAAAGTTCTTATATTGAAGACTCATGTTAAAAGGAACCACCAGCTTTCATATGTTCTCATGTTCTGAGCAAGGAACTGAAACGTTAGCTTTCTTACATGGCACATATTGCACTTTTACTTTCTTCTCCAACACTTTGTTTTTGCATTATTTAAACCAAATTGAACATGTTTCATTATTTATTTGAGGCTAAATTGATTTTATTGATGTATTATATTAAGTTAAAATAAGTGTTCATTCAGTATTGTTGTAATAGTTATTATTACCAAAAACAAATTGATTAATTGGTATCAGCTTTTTTTTGGTCCTCCAATAATCGGTATTGGCATTGAAAAATCATAATCGGTCGACCTCTAATCACAATCCTTGCAGGCACTAAATCTATTATACGATAGATACTGTAGGCCAATATCATAGGACTCTAACTGGGCAGATATGGAGTTGCCTATTTTAGTGTTTGTAGAATGTGGAGGGGGCTCCTCTCATCCTGAAAATAATGGGAAGTGATGCCACATGACTGGTCATACCAGAGAGACAGGAGGCTTCTAGAACCTTCTCTGGCCCCAAAGGGCCTGTTTAGACAGAACACTCCATGACACGGCTGTGCTGTGTACCTCCTCTCTAACCATCATAGAGGCGGCCATATTTGGCTGATTATCTTCCTGAAAGCATAATGACCGGTTTTAACAAACCATAAACTTATCAATAACAATGCTAGCATGCTATGCCAAGGATTACATTAGTAAGGAGCATAATTACACAAGGTGGATTAGCTAGCTAGTTAACACACTATACAGCGACAGGAACCAACCAATCCACTAACATGCAAGTGAATGACACGGCCTCATTAAGTTTGCACTTATGTAGCTAGCTGAGTATTTACTGAAGCAAATTAGTGGCTCATTCAAGGACACAGCAGCTGGGAGGCTCACCTGTGATTACTAGCAAACTATCTCCTCTCCAGTCAGCCATCCATTCCCCTGATCAATAGGCCTTACTTACTGCCACCCTGAACATCTGCATGTCATTCAGATTAAATGGAAAAAAACATGAAAATGCACTGGGCTCATTAGGCTGGCCACTCCTGATATCTTTAGACCTATGGTATGCTTTGTGCACATCTAGAGATTGGTGACAGGCACAGGGTTGAGAGAATTTGCCTATTCAGAAAACCTGCGGTAAACCTTGAAGTATTTTCAACTCTGCGTTTAAGGGTCTCTTTTCAAGATTAAAAAGGATAAACATTCAACTGCCGTGCTCAAAACTGGGAACTCTTAACTGGGAAATCTCAGACTTCAGTGAGTTCAAGAGATCTGGGAACTCAGAAGAAAACGAGCTCCAAATGGGAATATACATTTTGAATGGTAATCCAACGCACAATTGCAAGTTGGGAACTCGGGCCTATTTCTAGAGTTCCGACCTCAAGATCACGGACGTCATCATGATTCGCCATTGTTTTTTGTTGTTTTTTTTTGAGTTCCCGGTTGTCTTGAAAGCACCATAAATCCAGAGTATGCTAGACTGATGATAGAGTTTGATGCCAAAATTTGCCTACAAAGGACCGCCGCGCCACCTTCCTGTTCAAGTGAGCACAGCATAAGACTGAGTCCACAAATATCTTGTATGCTGCTGCATAAATGTAATATGCCATGTAGATATGTATACTGTAGCTAAGAAAGTAATACTAAATGTATGTTGTGTAGTAAGCTGTTTGTAGCCCATGTGCCTCACTCTAATAATATATATATTATCTATTTTCACCTCTTAATTTAACCTACTGTTCTGACTTGGTGGTGCCTATAACCTGTTTTAGAGAAATGCAATCATTGAATGTTGTAAGAGCTTTCATTGTCTGCCTATATGCCGCCTTTATTTATCCTATGGTTCTGAATTGGTGTACAGGGAGAATACTGTAAGAACAGCCCATTTCAAAAGTGCTAAACAAATAGTTATATTGAAAACATCTGTCCTAACTCGCTCATTAATTGAATGTCTTAATCAAAATAACAGATTGCCTCATCCTCACGTCGTCCCTTTACGCCATAGTTTGAACAACAATTGTCAGTAGAAACCACATTTCTTTAAGCAGTCAGCCATATCAGCTATGTTTTTTAAATTCAGTAAATTAGGCTGAATTAACTGTTTCGCTGCCAGACAAGGCTCCGCTGATAGCCAGGACTAGCAGTGGTAAGGTGTTGGGACTGCTGTTGGGACAGCTTTATGTACAGTGCATTTGTAAACCAAGATCGAACTCTTTGGCCTGAATGCCAAGCAGCACGTCTAGAGGAAACCTGGCACAATCCCTACGGTGAAGCATGGTGGTGTCAGCATCATGCTGTGGGGATGTGGATGAAAACCTGCTCCTGTTCCAACAGGACAACAGACCAGAGAATCTTGTTTCTCATGTTAGGAGTCCTTTAGGTGCCTTTTGGCAAACTCCAAGTGGGCGGTCATGTGCCTTTTACTGAGGTGTGGCTTCTGTCTGGCCAATCTACCATAAAGGCCTGATTGGTGGTGTGCTGCAGAGATGGCTGTCCTTCTGGAAGGTTCTCCCATCTCCACAGAGGAACTCAGGAGCTATGTCAGAGTGACCATCAGGTTTATGGTCACCTCCCTGACCAAGGCCCTTCTCCAATCAATTGAATTTACCACAGGTGGAATCCAATCAAGTTGTGGAAACATCTCAATGATGATCAATAGAAATAGGATGCACCTGAGCTCAATTTGGGCTCTCATAGTAATGGGTCTGAATACTTATGTAAATAAGACATTTTTAAAAAAAAATGTTAATACATTTCAAAAAATTCTAAAAAACTGTTTTTGCTTTGTCATTATGGGGTATTGTGTGTAGATAAATAAATAAAATGTTTTAGCGATTTTAAAATAAGGCTCTAACATAAAAACATTTGGAAAAAGTCAAGGGGTCTGAATACTTTCCGAAAGCACTAACAGTTTGTGGGCACCGTTTGTCACCGTTATAGTGCAATAAATGTGTTGTTTAGTGTTGTGGCTTTGCTGGCATGTATACAAGTTTTCTACAAGATAAACGCTACAGTAACTGAAACTGACCATTTGATTGTCTCTCATAAGAGACAACGCATATCACAAACAGAGAGCAATTCATTTGGGTTGACAGAGTGACTTTCTGGCAGGAGTGAAATTCACAGGCCTTCCTATTTCTGGCAGCAGAGGGTGAGATAATGGAATCAAGCTGGTGGAAATGATTCTTAGCGCTATGCACCAATACACCTTAATAACAATTAAAGACAGGAGAGGGGTTCAAGGAGAGAAAGACGAGGGGAGACAACTAGAAACAAATCCGAGAGGAACACCACTATAACAGTACCGATATACTGTAACATAGCGCTCTCACACTGGCACTGCTTTAAAATCCCAATGAATGAGATCAACCTTCCTCAGGTCATGGCAGAGAGGATTTTCAGAAGACATCCCACATGAGTCAGATAGAGAAATCATGTAGGCCTAGGTCTATGGAGAAAGACTACACTATGGGTACCCACTTCACAAAGCCTGCCAAAAGCCCTGGTAACCTGTAACCAGCTGGCATTTATTTCCCATGTTTAAGTAATCATATCGGTTCAGGAGATCGTGCCGCGAGAAGAAAAGCAAATCCACCTGGATCTAATGTCCTGGTTCTCTAAATCAGAGACTGTACCAGAGAAACCCTCAAACTAGACCTGGAGTTATCTGACAGGGGGATCAGAAGTAACTGGACCTGGATCAGAGTGAACTGAAAGTCAGATGAGAATGCCCTGGGGGAAGAGAGGGTCTCTCGTTAGATTGTTCATGGAGAGTGGTGAGAGAGCTTGGGTATTACTGTATGGAAGCCTTGCCCTTGAAGAAGACAGCGATAGCAACAGCTGGGAGAGCTGTGGAATGCCAGTGCAGTGCTGCAGCCTGCCAGCTTCACGGCCAATCCCAGATGTGCATTATCTCCCATGCCATAGCGATACCAGCAACTTCTCCATAGGGGCCAAATAGCACTCCAAGGGCCTACACTGCATTTCTGAGGTATCCTGGAAAAACACTGCCCCAGCACAATGTGACAGTCTCAGTAAATGTTATGACACACCACAGTTGACTGTGATTATATTGACAGAGCCACGAGGATAAAGTACTGTCAGTACTGCAGGGCCAGGCTGTCTCAGGACACAAATGAAGGCCGGTGCCATTTAGATTGCTTTCACAGCTTAAAGATGGGGGGAAATATTGAGATGGATGTTTTTTCTCCCGAGAGAGAGAATTTCACAGCCAAAGTACTTTACCATGTCACTTCATTCGATTTTCCACTGTGGTTCATTAGCTCTGTACAGCGTTGATCTCGTCAGAGAGGAGACAGGGGAAGGTGCTCACCTGAAGCCATCTCCCACGTTGACTATCTCCACCTCGCTGTCGGTGGAGGTGACGTTGATCTCCTCGCTGGCTGGGACAGGGGGTGCAGGGGTCGCCTCGATCACCACCACGTCTTCATCCAGAGAACCTGGAACACAACACAGTCAAATCAAAGTTATTCATCACATGCGCCGAATCAGATCAAATTTTATTTATTTGTCACATGCGCCGGATACAACAATAGACCTTACAGTGAAATGCTTACTTACAAGCCCTTAACCATACGTGCAGTTAAGAAAATAACTAAAAAAGAAAAATTAAGAAAAAGGTAAGAGATAAGAAAAACAAATCATTAAAGAGCAGCAGTGAACAACAATAGCGGGGCTATATACAGGGGGTACCAGTACAGAGTCAATGTGGAGGCTATATACAGGGGGTACCAGTACAGAGTCAATGTGGAGGCTATATACAGGGGGTACCAGTACAGAGTCAATGTGGAGGCTATATACAGGGGGTACCAGTACAGAGTCAATGTGGAGGCTATATACAGGGGGTACCAGTTCAGAGTCAATGTGGAGGCTATATACAGGGGGTACCAGTACAGAGTCAATGTGGAGGCTATATACAGGGGGTACCAGTACAGAGTCAATAGCGGGGCTATATACAGGGGGTACCAGTACAGAGTCAATGTGGAGGCTATATACAGGGGGTACCAGTACAGAGTCAATGTGGAGGCTATATACAGGGGGTACCAGTACAGAGTCAATGTGGAGGCTATATACAGGGGGTACCAGTACAGAGTCAATGTGGAGGCTATATACAGGGGGTACCAGTACAGAGTCAATGTGGAGGCTATATACAGGGGGTACCAGTACAGAGTCAATGTGGAGGCTATATACAGGGGGTACCAGTACAGAGTCAATGTGGAGGCTATATACAGGGGGTACCAGTACAGAGTCAATGTGGAGGCTATATACAGGGGGTACCAGTTCAGAGTCAATGTGGAGGCTATATACAGGGGGTACCAGTACAGAGTCAATGTGGAGGCTATATACAGGGGGTACCAGTACAGAGTCAATGTGGAGGCTATATACAGGGGGTACCAGTACAGAGTCAATGTGGAGGCTATATACAGGGGGTACCAGTTCAGAGTCAATGTGGAGGCTATATACAGGGGGTACCAGTACAGAGTCAATGTGGAGGCTATATACAGGGGGTACCAGTTCAGAGTCAATGTGGAGGCTATATACAGGGGGTACCAGTTCAGAGTCAATGTGGAGGCTATATACAGGGGGTACCAGTACAGAGTCAATGTGTCAATGCGCGAGGGCACCGGTGTCGAGGTAATTGAGATAATTATGTACATGCAGGTAGGGTTGTTAAATGAATACAACTGGTATAGACTATATAGTGAAATGCTTGCTTACGAACCTTTCCAATTTGTGCAGAGGAAAAAATGTTTGTTTTTTTAACACAAGAGGAAGAAAATAAAATACACAAGAATGGAGCTATGTACAGGGAGTACCAGTACCAGATCAATGTGGAGCTATATACAGGGAGTACCAGTACCAGCTCAATGTGGAGCTATATACAGGGAGTACCAGTACCAGATCAATGTGGAGCTATATACAGGGAGTACCAGTACCAGATCAATGTGGAGCTATATACAGGGAGTACCAGATTAATGTGGAGCTATATACAGGGAGTACCAGATCAATGTGGAGCTATATACAGGGAGTACCAGATCAATGTGGAGCTATATACAGGGAGTACCAGTACCAGATCAATGTGGAGCTATATAAAGGGAGTACCAGATCAATGTGGAGCTATATACAGGGAGTACCAGATCAATGTGGAGCTATATACGGGGAGTACCAGTACCAGATCAATGTGGAGCTATATACAGGGAGTACCAGATCAATGTGGAGCTATATACAGGGAGTACCAGATCAATGTGGAGCTACAGTGCCTTGCGAAAGTATTCGGCCCCCTTGAACTTTGCGACCTTTTGCCACATTTCAGGCTTCAAACATAAAGATATAAAACTGTATTTTTTTGTGAAGAATCAACAACAAGTGGGACACAATCATGAAGTGGAACGACATTTATTGGATATTTCAAACTTTTTTAACAAATCAAAAACTGAAAAATTGGGCGTGCAAAATTATTCAGCCCCTTTAGTTTCAGTGCAGCAAACTCTCTCCAGAAGTTCAGTGAGGATCTCTAAATGATCCAATGTTGACCTAAATGACTAATGATGATAAATACAATCCTCCTGTGTGTAATCAAGTCTCCGTATAAATGCACCTGCACTGTGATAGTCTCAGAGGTCCGTTAAAAGCGCAGAGAGCATCATGAAGAACAAGGAACACACCAGGCAGGTCCGAGATACTGTTGTGAAGAAGTTTAAAGCCGGATTTGGATACAAAAAGATTTCCCAAGCTTTAAACATCCCAAGGAGCACTGTGCAAGAGATAATATTGAAATGGAAGGAGTATCAGACCTCTGCAAATCTACCAAGACCTGGCCGCCCCTCTAAACTTTCAGCTCATACAAGGAGAAGACTGATCAGAGATGCAGCCAAGAGGCCCATGATCACTCTGGATGAACTGCAGAGATCTACAGCTGAGGTGGGAGACTCTGTCCATAGGACAACAATCAGTCGTATATTGCACAAATCTGGCCTTTATGGAAGAGTGGCAAGAAGAAAGCCATTTCTTAAAGATATCCATAAAAAGTATTGTTTAAGGTTTGCCACAAGTCACCTGGGAGACACACCAAACATGTGGAAGAAGGTGCTCTGGTCAGATGAAACCAAAATTGAACTTTTTGGCAACAATGCAAAACGTTATGTTTGGCGTAAAAGCAACACAGCTGAACACACCATCCCCACTGTCAAACATGGTGGTGGCAGCATCATGGTTTGGGCCTGCTTTTCTTCAGCAGGGACAGGGAAGATGGTTAAAATTGATGGGAAGATGGATGGAGCCAAATACAGGACCATTCTGGAAGAAAACCTGATGGAGTCTGCAAAAGACCTGAGACTGGGACGGAGATTTGTCTTCCAACAAGACAATGATCCAAAACATAAAGCAAAATCTACAATGGAATGGTTCAAAAATAAACATATCCAGGTGTTAGAATGGCCAAGTCAAAGTCCAGACCTGAATCCAATCGAGAATCTGTGGAAAGAACTGAAAACTGCTGTTCACAAATGCTCTCCATCCAACCTCACTGAGCTCGAGCTGTTTTGCAAGGAGGAATGGGAAAAAATGTCAGTCTCTCGATGTGCAAAACTGATAGAGACATACCCCAAGCGACTTACAGCTGTAATCGCAGCAAAAGGTGGCGCTACAAAGTATTAACTTAAGGGGGCTGAATAATTTTGCACGCCCAATTTTTCAGTTTTTGATTTGTTAAAAAAAGTTTGAAATATCCAATAAATGTCGTTCCACTTCATGATTGTGTCCCACTTGTTGTTGATTCTTCACAAAAAAATACAGTTTTATATCTTTATGTTTGAAGCCTGAAATGTGGCAAAAGGTCGCAAAGTTCAAGGGGGCCGAATACTTTCGCAAGGCACTGTATATACAGGGAGTAGCAGATCAATGTGGAGCTACATACAGGGAGTACCAGATCAATGTGGAGCTATATACAGGGAGTACCAGATCAATGTGGAGCTATATACAGGGAGTACCATATCAATGTGGAGCTATATACAGGGAGTACCATATCAGTGTGGAGCTTTATACAGGGAGTACCAGATAAACTATATACACACAAAAGTATGTGGACACCCCTTCAAATTAGTGGATTCTGCTATTTCAGCCACACTGGTTGCTAACAGTTGTATAAAATCGAGCACACATCCATGCAATCTTTTAATTTATTTAACCTTTATTTATTTAACTAGGCAAGTCAGTTAAGAACAAATTCTTATTTACAATGACGGCCTACCCCGGCCAAACCCTAACGACGCTGGGCCACTCGGGAGCCAAAAGCTTAGTGACTTTCAACATGGCACAGTCATAGGATGCTACCTTCCCAAACAGGTCAGCTCGTCAAATTTCTGCCCTGCTAGAGCTGCCCCGGTCAACTGTAAGTGCTGTTATTGTGGAAATGTTTATGCACAACAATGGCTCAGCCGCAAAGTGGTAGGCCACACAAGCCACAGAACAAGATAGCCAAGTGCCGAAGCGCATAAAAAAAATTGTCTGTCCTTGGTTGCAACACTCACTACGGAGTTCCAAACTGCCTCTGGAAGCAACATCAGCACAAGAACTGTTAGTCGGGAGCTTCACGAATTGGGTTTCCATGGCCAAACAGCCTCACACTAGACTAAGCCCGTAAGCATTCATTCAAACAGCACTTTAGTGCGTTTTGCCAGCAGCTCTTCGAAAGCACAGCGCTGTTTATGACTTCAAACCTACCAACCTAATGGCTGGTGTAACCGATTAACCGACCATCTGACAGTCCGACAGACGAATGTGGGTTTGGCGAATGCCAGGAGAACACTACCTGCCTGAATGCATAATGCCAACTGTAAAGTTTGGTGGAGGAGGAATAATGATCTGGAGCTGTTTCACGGTTTGGTCCAGGCCCCTTAGTTCCAGTGAATGGAAATATTAACGCTACAGCATACAATGACATTCTAGACGATTCTGTGTTTCCAATTTTGTGGCAGCAGTTTGGGGAAGGCCCTTACAAAGCGAGGTACAAACAGAAATGGTTTGTCGAGATCGGTGTGGAGGAACTTGACTGGCCTGAACAGAGCCCTGACCTCAACCCCATCGTCCACCTTTGGGATGAATTGGAACGCCGATTACGAGCCATGTATAATCGCCAAACATCAATGCCTGACCTCACTAATACTTATATGGCTGAATGGTAGCAAGTCCCCACAGCAATGTTCTAACATCTAGTGGAAAGCCTTCCCAGAGGAATGGAGGCTGTTCTAGCAGCAAAGAGGGGACCAACTCCATATAAATAACCAATGATTTTGAAATGAGATGTTCGACGAGCAGGTGTCCACATACTTTTGGTAATGTAGTATATGTCCATGAAGGCAGGGTAAAGTGACTAGGCATCCGAAAAGATAAGAGTATACTGGGGGGGAGACATCCAGCAATTTGACCTGTAAGTCCTGATGTAAACATTGTTGAACTGATAATGATCAAATGAGACTCTTTGCTACGTGAGAACCTTGGACTGTAGTCATATAAAGTGGCCAGAAATTATCTTTACGTAAATAAAATTGCAGCCATTTTAGTACACAGTTAATTCCAGAGAGGTTATACTGTACATGTCTGTTGCTGTATATAGCAGGCTCTGTTGCTAAGATGGCTGGTTGACAACACATCAGCTCATGTGTGTTACGCAGCAACATAAACAACCTCCACCAGCATCTTCTGGTGGTTCTTCCTCACCAGGGGAGAAACACACACAAAGCTAAATAGGAGTATTTAGTATCAGTATAAATGAATAGTGATTGTGGTGTGGGTGTGCAGGCTAACAGTCTGTGTACTGGGCCTGTGTGAAATGTAGGTCAGTAAATGCTGCTCTGCTCTCCACTGTCTGCAGGATTTGCAGTGCAATCTCTGCATCTGCACTCCGATTGGTCCCCTGTCCACGGTCTCTCGTTCCAGTTCTCATTTCAGCCATGCCTGACCTGGCCTCACGGTCAGGAAGAGGCCTGGAGTGTGTTCAATACACTTAACATTTCATCACATCGCAACCAGGAAGGCAAGAGGTGTGTTGTTTTTGTCACACCACCCCAAACAGCTTGTTCTAAATGTGGCCCTTAAACTCACTGTCAGTTTAATCTACAGACATATTTTACAAGATTAAAACTTACAGTTCAACAACTAAACTCATTCTAGTCCAGTGTATTATTACTATACTGAAATTATTTTCTAACATTAGGTTCAACTGTGCCATGTGTTGCCTCATAGATGCTGTGTTGTGTGTTTCTGTGTAGTGAGCAGTGGCTTGTTGCTCTCGTGAACATCAGCACTCCCGAGTGAGTTCTATTGCAGTGGTCCACTGGGTGCTGCTGCTAAGCACCCTCTCCTAACCTAGCTACCTCTCTCCCTCATGAAACATACTGCTCTACACAAACACTTCCTGGTTTAGACAATGTAAATAAGAAGACTATATGACCTCACATCTAAACTGTGAACAATAGCCGATGTGACGATTGACATGAACAAGTAAGAGAAATGTCCTGGCTGCTAGCTTTGAATAGAGATCTATTTCAGTGTGTAGTGTCTGCATTCTCCATTTTGCAGTTGAGAGAAGGCAGATTGTGACCTCAGGGGTGTATGCAGCTTGGCCTAACACACAGTATGGTCAGTTGCAGATAGAAATGTAATATATAGAACTGTCATGATTTTCGTACCCTACTGCATGGCATATGTTTATATTGCGACATGAATACAGGAATTACAGTACTAAAACACTCCTGTCATGTCCATGTATTTAAAGTCTTGTGAATAGGCAGCTTTGTGATTGGGCCTTTTTATGTCCATTACATTCATCCCCTCCTCTGGCCAATAGAGATCCATCTCCACTGACTGCCTCCCCCCCGCCTCTCATCTGCTGAACGATGGCATAGTTTCTCCTCAGAGCCCTTGTTGTTAGCAGGCTACAGTGGGGATTAGAGCTCAATACTTGAGTCAGTCCTCTCCACCCACCTACTTCCCATAGCAAAAGACACAGAGAGAGGCAGCCTTGCCCCATGACCCCCTCGATCCTTCCCCAGGGCCACTGAGTGGAAACACTATTACAGCTTAGCTACATGAAGACATTAAACTGAGAGAGGTGAAAAAGGGTCAGGCAGGAATGGAAAATGAAGAGTTCCTTGAAAATGTGTGTTCTTTGGCTTGTGTTGTAGCGGTGCAGCTCGGGAAACAGCGGGTGGTTGTCAGGAGTGCTGTGCTGCTCTACTCTGCTTTACTGTGGTGTGTTGTGGGAGGACAAGCAGGGTGCATAAACCCAGACACCTGCAGCTCAGACCGAGGAAGAGGAAAGGTTTCTGGGCTGCCAGGTTTAACGCGCTCCTGGTAGCAGAGCGGAGACACATGCCCTTTTGGTGCGAGGTCGGTTAGCCCCCCCATCAGCAGTACCTACCCACCTTGCGTGCAAAGTCTATTTTTCACACATATTCACAGGTCAGGGTGACTCAGGGGTGTGAGAGAGAGGAGCCAGTGAGTGACCTCAGTAGAACAAAGAGAATGTGCTTCATAATAATGACTGTGCACAAGACTGAGATATGTGGGAGGGAAGGTGCTATTGCTACTCAACAGGAAATTCAAATGTGCATATATAGTCAAACTTGAAATGTGTGTGTTCAGCACCGGGCCATTCTATAGCGCCTTTTATAGCGAGCGACGCACGCCCTCATTTGGATGTCTCAAAGTGAAACACATACATTAGAGCTCCATCAAAGCATTCATATTCATGGTAACTGCAGAAGAGCTGGCCTCAGAGGTTCCTAAAGAGGCGTATGAATATGAGGGGGAAAAAACTGTAATGTCTCTTGAACATAGCCCTCTTTGTTTCAGGCATTTTCAGCCTATGTAAATGTATAAAAATCCTAACAGGCTTGGCCATGCCCAGGGGTCATATTCCAGCAATCCCTTGGGCTTAACTTATTTGTGTGTATTCCACTACACAAGAGCTATGTCAAAAGAATGGAAAATGCTGGACTTCTCACTGCATCTACCCCTGGCACCTACAAAGATGCAGAGCTTAAACACTGAAGATTATTTTTTTTTAAATTAAACTGAGTCTTCAATACCCACAGATACATCCACAGAGATGTTCGCCTCGCTTCGAGTCCTTAGGAAACTATGCAGTTTTTAAATGACTATCGCCACCTGTAGCACTCACTTGTCATCATGAAGTGCTTTGAGAGGCTAGTCAAGGATCATATCACCTCCACCTTACCTGCCACCCTAGGCACACTTCAATTTGCATACAGCCCCGATAGGTCCACAGATGATGCAATTGCCATCACACTGCCCTATCCCATCTGGACAAGAGGAATACCTACGTAAGAAGCTATTCATTGACTACAGCTCAGCATTCAACACCATAATACCCTCCAAACTCATCATTAAGCTTGAGGCCCTGGGACTCAACCCCGCCCTGTGCAATTGGGTCCAGGACTTCCTGACGGGCCGCCCCCAGATGGTGAAGGTAGGAAACATCATCTCCACGTCGCTGACCCTCAACACTGGGGCCCCACAAGGGTGCATGCTCAGCCCCCTCCTGTATTCCCTGTTCACCCATGACTGCGCAGCCAAGCACCCCTCCAACTAAATCATAAAGTTTGCAGACGACACAACAGTAGTGGGCTTGTTGGCGTCCCCCCTTGGTTTGTGCCGTGTCGGAATTCTTTGTGGGCTATACTTGGCCTTGTCTCAGGATGGTAAGTTGGTGGTTGAAGATATCCCTCTAGTGGTAGGGGGGCTGTGCTTTGGCAAAGTGGGTGGGGTTATATCCTGCCTGTTCAGGGGTATCGTCGGACGGGGCCACAGTGTCTCCCAACACTTTCTGTCTTAGCCGCCAGTATTTATGCTGCAGTAGTTTGTGTCAGGGGGCTAGGGTCAGTCTGTTATATCTGGAGTATCTCTGCTGTCTTATCCGGTGTCCTGTGTGAATTTAAGTATGCTCTCTCTAATTCTCTCTCTTTTTCTCTCTCTCGGAGGACCTGAGCCCTAGGACCATGCCTCAGGACTACCTGGCCTGATGACTCCTTGCTGTCCCCAGTCCACCTGGTCGTGCTGTTGCTCCAGTTTCAACTGTTCTGCCTGCGGCTATGGAACACTGACCTGTTCACCGGACGTGCTACCTGTTCCAGATCTAATGTATTCAACTCTAGAGAAACAGCAGGAGCGGTAGAGATACTCTGAATGATCGGCTATGAAAAGCCAACTGATATTTAATTCTGAGGTGCTGACCTGTTGCACCCTCGACAACCATTGTGATTATTATTATTTTAACCTGCTGGTCATCTATGAACATTTGAACATCTTGGCCATGTTCTGTAATAATCTCCACCCGGCACAGCCAGAAGAGGACTGGCCACCCCTCATAGCTTGGTTCCTCTCTAGGTTTCTTCCTAGGTTTTGGCCTTTCATGGGAGTTTTTCCTAGCCACCGTGCTTCTACACCTGCATTGCTTGCTGTTTGGGGTTTTAGGCTGGGTTACTGTACATCACTTTGAGATATCAGCTGATGTAAGAAGGGCTTTATAAATACATTTGATTGATTGATTGATTTATGAGACCTACCTCTCACTCAAAGTCAACAAAACAAAGGAGAAGATCGTGGACTTCAGGAAACAGCACAGGGAGCACCCCCCTATCCACATCGAAGGGACAGTAGTGGAGAAGCTAGAAAGTTAAGTTCCTCCGCGTACACATTTCACAGACAAACTGAAATGGTCCATCCAGACAGACAGTGTGGTGAAGAAGGCGCAACAGTGCCTCTTCAACCTCAGGAGGCTGAAGAAATTTGTCTTGTCACCCAAAACTCTGACAAACTTTTACAGATGCACAATCGAGAAAATCTTGTCAAGCTGCATCACAGCCTGGTACAGCAACTGCACCACCCACAACCGCTAGGCTCTCCAGAGGGTGGTGCGGTCTGCACAATGTATCACCGGGGGCAAACTACCTGCCCTCCAGGACACATACAGCACCCGATGTCACAGGAAAGCCAAAAAGATTGTCATGGACAACAACCACCTGAGCCACTGCTTGTTCACCCCACTACCATCCAGAAGACAAGGTCAGTACAGGTGCACCAAAGCTGGGACCGAGAGACTGAAAAACAGCTTCCATCTCAAGGTCATCAGGTTGTTAACCTCTCTAGGGTACGGTAGCATCCCACCTCGTCAACAGCCAGTGAAACTGCAGGACGACAAATTCAAAACAACAGAAATCCAATAATTTTACACCATTTTAAAGATACACTTGTTGTAAATCCAGCCACAGTGTCCGATTTCAGAAAGACTTTACGACGAAAGCAAACCAAACTATTATGTTAGGTCAGAGCCAAGTCACAGAAAAACACAGCCATTTTTCCAGCCAAAGAGAGGAGTCACAAAAAGCAGAAATATCGAAAAAAATGTATCTTTGATGATCTTCATCAGATGACACTCATAAGACTTCATGTTACACAATACATGTATGTTTTGTTCGATAAAGTTCATATTTATATAAAAAAATCTGAGTTTACATTGGCGCCTTATATTCAGAAGTTCCAAAACATCCTTTGATTTTGCAGAGAGCCACATCAATTTACGGGAATACTCATAACACATTGCTAAAAGATACAACTGTTATGCATGTAATTTTAGATGCACTTCTCCTTAACGCAACCGCTGTGTCAGATTTTTTTTTTAACTTGACGGAAAAAGCATACCATGCAATAAATAATCTGAGTACAGCGCTCAGAGCCCAAACAACCCAAACAGATATCCTCCATGTTGTGGAGTCAACAGAAGTCAGAAATAGCATTATAAATATTCACTTACCTTTGATTATCTTCATCAGAATGCACTCCCAGGAATCCCAGTTCCACAATAAATGTTTTTTTTTCTTTTAGAAAATGTCCATCCTTTTGTCCAAATACCTCCTTTTGTTCACGCGTTCAGTACACAATCCAAACACACGACGCGATCACTGGGAGCAGATGAAAAGTCAAAAAGTTCAGTTACAGTCCATAGAAACATGACAAACGATGTATAGAATCAATCTTTAGGATGTTTTTAACATAAACCTTCAATAATGTTCCAACCGGAGAATTCCTTTGTCTGTAGAATTGCAATGGAACAGAGCTAACTATCACGTGAACGTGTGAGACTGAGCTCGTGACTCTCTGGCAGACCTCTGACTCATTCCCCTCTCATTCGCCCCCACTTCACAGTAGAAGCATCAAACAAGGTTCTAAAGATTGTTGACATCTAGTGGAAGCCTTAGGAAGTGCAATATGACCAATATCCCACTGTCCTCTTCGATAGGCAATGAGTTGAAAACCTACAAACCTCAGATTTCCCACTTCCTAGTTGGATTTTTTCTCAGGTTTTTGCCTGCAATATGAGTTATGTTATACTCATAGATATCATTCAAACAGTTTTAGAAACTTCTGAGTGTTTTCTATCCTAATTATATGCATGTTCTAGCTTTTATGGCTGAGTAGCAGGCAGTTTAATTTGGGCACGCTTTTCATCCAAAATTCCCAATGCTGCCCCCTACCCTAGAGAAGTCACTAACAGCCATCACTAACAGAGGCTGCTGCCAACATACAGACTCAAATCATTAGCCACTTTAATAAATGGATCACTAGTCACTTTATAAAATGTCAATCTAAATAATGCCACTTTAATAAAGTTACCATATCTTGCAATACTCATCTCATATGTACAGGTGAAGTCAGAAGTTTACATAGACTTAGGTTGGAGACATCAAAACACTTTTTTCAACCACTCCACACATTTCTTTTTAACAAACTATAGTTTTGGCAAGTCGGTTAGGACATCTATTTTGTGCATGACAAGTAATTTTTCCAACAATTGTTTACAGACAGATTATTTCACTGCATCACTATTCCAGGGGGTCAGAAGTTCACATACACTAAGTTGACTGTGCCTTTAAACAGCTTGGAAAAGTCCAGAAAAATATGTCATGGCTTTAGAAGCTTCTGATAGGCTAATTTATATCATTGGAGTCAATTGGAGTTGTACCCGTGGATGTATTTCAAGGCCTACCTTCAAACTCAGTGCCTCTTTGCTTGACATCATGGGGAAATCAAAAGAAATCAGCCAAGACCTCAGAAAATAATTGTAGACCTCCACAAGTCTGGTTCATCCTTGGGAGCAATTAAAGCTTGGTCGCAAATGGGTCTTCCAAATGGACAATGACCCCAAGCACACTTTGTGTCAAGGTATTGGAGTGGCCATCAAAAAGCCTTAACCTCAATCCTAAAGAACATTTGTCTGCAGACCTGAAAAAGCGTGTGTAAGCCAGGAGGCCTACAAACCTGACTCAGTTATATGAGCTCTGTCAGGAGGAATGGGCCAACATTTACCCAACTTATTGTGGGAAGCTTGTGGAAGGCTACCCAAAATGTTTGACCCAAGTTAAACAATTTAAAAGGCTATGCTACCATATACTAATTGAGTGTATGTAAACTTCTGACCCACTGGGAATGTGATGAAAGAAATAAAAGCTGAAATAAATCACTCTCTCTGCTATTATTCTGACATTTCACATTCTTAAAATAAAGTGGTGATCCAAACTGACCTAAAACAGAGAATCTTTACTTGGATTAAATGTCAGGAATTGTGAAAAACAGAGTTTAAATGTATTTGGCTAAGATGTACGTAAACCTACGACTTCAACTGTATTTTCTACCATGTCTTGCATCTTGCCTATGCCACCCGACCATCGCTCATCCATATATATACAGTGGGGCAAAAAAGTATTTAGTCAGCCACCAATTGTGCAAGTTCTCCCACTTAAAAAGATGAGAGAGGCCTGTAATTTTCATCATAGGTACACTTCAACGATGACAGGCAAAATGAGAAAAAAATAATCCAGAAAATCACATTGTAGGATTTTTAATGAATTTATTTGCAAATTATGGTGGAAAATAAGTATTTGGTCACCTACAAACAAGCAAGATTTCTGGCTCTCACAGACCTGTAACTTCTTCTGTAAGAGGCTCCTCTGTCCTCCACTCGTTACCTGTATTAATGGCACCTGTTTGAACTTGTTATCAGTATAAAAGACACCTGTCCACAACCTCAAATAGTCACACTCCAAACTCTACTATGGCCAAGACCAAAGAGCTGTCAAAGGACACCAGAAACAAAATTGTAGACCTGCACCAGGCTGGGAAGACTGAATCTGCAATAGGTAAGCAGCTTGGTTTGAAGAAATCAACTGTGGGAGCAATTATTAGGAAATGGAAGACATACAAGACCACTGATAATCTCCCTCGATCTGGGGCTCCACGCAAGATCTCACCCTGTGGGGTCAAAATGATCACAAGAACGGTGAGCAAAAATCCCAGAACCACACGGGGGGACCTAGTGAATGTCCTGCAGAGAGCTGGGACCAAAGTAACAAAGCATACCATCAGTAACACACTACGCCGCCAGGGACTCAAATCCTGCAGTGCCAGACGTGTCCCCTGCTTAAGCCAGTACATGTCCAGGCCCGTCTGAAGTTTGCTAGAGAGCATTTGGATGATCCAGAAGAAGATTGGTAGAATGTCATATGGTCAGATGAAACCAAAATATAACTTTTTGGTAAAAACTCAACTCGTCGTGTTTGGAGTTGCATCCAAAGAACACCATAACTACTGTGAAGCATGGGGGTGGAAACATCATGCTTTGGGGCTGTTTTTCTGCAAAGGGACCAGGACGACTGATCCGTGTAAAGGAAAGAATGAATGGAGCCACGTATCGTGAGATTTTGATGAAAACCTCCTTCCACCAGCAAGGGCATTGAAGATGAAACGTGGCTGGGTCTTTCAGCATGACAATGATCCCAAACACGCCGCCCGGACAAAGAAGGAGTGGCTTCGTAAGAAGCATTTCAAGGTCCTGGAGGGGCCTAGCCAGTCTCCAGATCTCAACCCCATAGAAAATCTTTGGAGGGAGTTGAAAATCCGTGTTGCCCAGCAACAGCCCCAAAACATCACTGCTCTAGAGGAGATCTGCATGGAGGAATGGGCCAAAATACCAGCAACAGTGTGTGAAAACCTTGTGAAGACTTACAGAAAACGTTTGACCTCTGTCATTGCCAACAAAAGGTATATAACAAAGTATTGAGATAAACTTTTGTTATTGACCAAATACTTATTTTCCACCATAATTTGCAAATAAATTCAGTAAAAATCCTACAATATGATTTTCTGGATTTTTTTTCTCATTTTGTCTGTCATAGTTGAATGAAAATGATGGCCTCTCTCATTTTTTAAGTGGGAGACCTTGCACAATTGGTGGCTGACTAAATACTTTTTTGCCCCACTGTATATACACACACATACATACATACATATATATATATATATATTATTTTTTTACCTTTATTGAACTAGGCAAGTCAGTTAAGAACACATTCTTATTTTCAATGATGGTCTAGGAACAGTGGGCTAACTGCCTTATTCAGGGGTAGAACGACAGAGTTTAACCTTGTCAGCTCGGGGATTCGATCTTGCAACCTTTCGGTTACTAGTCCAACGCTTTAACCACTAGGCTACCTACCGCCCCATATATTTATGTACATATTCTTTTCCATCCCTTTACGTGTGTGTATTAGGTAGTTGTAAGTAATCTAACAATTTCACAAGATATTACTATTACTGCACTGTCAGAAATAGAAGCACAAGCATTTCGCTACACTCGCATTAACATCTGCTAACCATGTGTATGTGACCAATAAAATTTGATTTGATACACCCACAGACACCCACACCCATCCTAGTCCTGTGATTTGTGCTTTGTTCATAAAATAGCCTAGCTCTGACTGTGAGCTAATTCATCAATCAATATATGGGCAGCTTTTCTCATTGCTATTGAGCACACAGAGCAGGCAAGGTCCGACACAAACCAAACCTGGCTCAGGGATTAAAATGGTCTCTTCCACGATCAGAGGAGTAATGTACGAGAGCTTTATTTGGATAATTTTCTCTGAATAAAATAACATTTTACTGGATTCATGTGTTTGAGAGTGTAACGAGCACTCGGTTGATGTTCACTTTCAAATCAAGTGTCTTTCCAAATAAAGGGGAGAGGGAGACAGTAAACAAAACACAGTTCTGGCTAGAGTAAGAGAGAAAGAGCTGCTGGCCTGGTGAAAGAAATCCCAATTCTGAGTGTCTTCAAATAGCCCCGGTAGGACATCTTTCAGCAAGATGGAACAAAACCAGTGTAATGATTGCTTGGCCTCTAGGCTACACATCTCATTTCTAGAGAACAACACCACAGAGGCCAAATATATTCCTCCCAATACAGTTACAGTGAGACTGGATAAAACTGTAGGAATAGGCTGTGTACATACACACTGTAAATGTACATTCTGAAAGGCATTCATGCATTCCTTCTTTTCTCGGTGGCTAAAAATATTAATTGGTCTCAATTCTGAGCAGAGCGGATTCACAGAAATTAGCTTGCATTACATTCATTTGACAACATATATCTGGGGTGTGATGTAACACAGACTTTGACTTTGGCTAATGTGGACAAAAATATGACATGTTTGGCTCTGCAACATCATGAAGTCCATGACACACCCCCCCCCCCCACTCCATACTAACAAGGCCTGCAAAGCAGACAGCTGGGAAACAGAGCAGTTGGACACGAGTGAACGGTGCTACGGACAGAGTCTATCTGTGATTTAACTCTGGCTGGCTATTTAACAGTGAGCGACTCCTTTGACTCTGGTCTGACTTGTGGGTTGGCAGGTAGACTAGTAGTTAAGAGCATTGTGCTAGTAACCGAAAGATCGCTGGTTCGAATCCCAGTTTCGACTAAGTGAAAACTCTGTCAGTGTCCTTGAGCAAGAAACTTAACCCAAATTTCTCCTGTAAGTCGCTCTGAATAAGAGAATCTGCTAAATTATTAAAGTGTAAGGACCAGTACAATTTACCCTGGCCAGAGCAGCTTCATGTCATAAGTCATTGCAAGCTCCGTGTCAGAGGAGTGAGGAAGATGTTCCTCTCTATGGGGATTGTGTGTGTGTTTTTTTCTCACAAAATGCCAGCTACTGTTGATGTGGGGGCGGGGGTGCTCATTTAGGAAGTGGGTTACTCTTTTGACTCCTAGATGGAGGAGACCTTTACTGACAAGTTGCTGAAATACCAGCCCCTTGTGTCACGTCTAAACAGCCTTGGCTATCAGTGCAAACTTTGTAGTGCTGATATTTGGGAGCTTCGGCCATGTACATAGGCTGACAGTACATGACCTTCAGATTGCAGACCTGCATAGAACAAAGGCAAAGCAGCTAGCGAGGTCCTCTGTCAGCAGTCATGGGCAGCTTAGCTGTATGGAGAAGGATGTGTTTTCTGTATCCATAAGTGTCCATATATCCATGACCTATGAAATGTTTGAATCCTTCTCGACTGTAATGTGTAATTCAGAAAAAGTTTTTAAAATGTGTGTGCCCGTGCGCAAGAGAAAAGGTCTGAAGCACGCACCAGAGTGCATAAGGAGGGTGAGTTTACCTGTGGCCACAGCTGCGCTGCTTGGCTGGCTGCTACTGCTGCTGACGTCGACATACAGCTCGTCCTCTGCCTCTGTGGACGAGGGTGAGGATGACTCGCTGGTCAGCTCCTCACTGGAGCTGCTGGTGCTGTGGAGCAGCGCGTATTTCCTGCGTGCGATTACCTCCCGCTTCTTCCTCTGGAGAAGTAGGCGCTCTTTCTGCTTCTGAGTCCGCTGGATGGCGCCGGGCCCAGGCTTCACAAACCGCTTCCTATGCAGTGACCGCCGCCCGCTCAGACACGGCCGCTTCAGCAGCACCGGCACCGGCTCCATCTCCAACCGTGCCCACTTATGAGAGCGGCTTCCCCGAGTCCGACCCAGAATGGTGCGCAGACCCACCCCGGTCCCGCCCCCTGTGGTGGAGACCGGCGCCTGCTGTGCGGGCTGCGGTCCCCCTGCTGCTCCCGTCCCTCCAGCCTCCACCTCTTCCTCTGAGCTCAGAGTGTCCGAGTCCCCGAAGCGCAGGCTGGAGGAGGGAGAGGAGGCACAGTCACTGAACGAGGACTCTGGGTTGCGTTCGTTCTCGCTGCGACGCTCCAAGAGATCTGGCTGGTGGCGCTGAAGGGGAAGAGAGCCCTCACTGACACGACCCTCCTTCAGGGAGCAGTCCGACGGCCCTGGCTGTTGGCTCTTGCGCTTTTTGCGTCCGGGCAGGCCCCTGTCTGGGTCCCTGCGGGCCCCTGTGTGGCTCAGGGGCCGGTGCCTAGTCTCGGCACACAGCTGTGCAAACTCGCTGCCTGCCTTGCCGATCACCTCCATGTTGGCAGGGAAGCTCTTGGCTGTCTCCATGGGCTCTGGGTTGGCCAGCGGACCCTTCAGGTGCTCCTGTCTACCCTGGGCCTCAGAGGGCACTTCGCTCTTCATGCTGCCTGGTCCACGCAGAGGCAATGCCAACTACACTTCCACCAGCTCCTATAGGTCCATTGGCGGCACCGCAACTAACCTAGTTCTGTGAAACAAGAGAAGATAAACGTTAGACACTAACAAAGTGCGATCATTATTTTTCAATGTGTTTTCATGAGTTTATGAACAGAAATATGGGCTAAATGTATTATGATAATATTTACATGTGGTGGTAGTATAGGGGCACTCGCTATCTGGTTGTGTAGGCAAAAACAGTGCACCATGGTTTGTTTTTTGAGAGCAAATTAATTGAGGCCTTGGGCTGAGTCAGTTGTGTAGCATTTGTTTTATTATCCATTCCTGGCAGTGCATGACTCAGACTGGGTGGTAATCTGGGACTAATCTCAGTATGCTGGCTAGGCTTGATGCTGTAATGAAGGAAACTGATGAGCAAAGTAAGGTCATGCAGCCTGGTAATATGGAAAAGGTGGAAACAAACACTGGAGCATCTCTTTGACCAGTTTAATGTCTCCAGCTCAATTCTCTATTGTAGAGTGCTAAAACCATGGAAAGGCTGCGTGGGGAGATTAGGAGACATCTTCATAATGGCATTACAGGAACAGAATGGACTGGAGAACTCGCTTATTGATATCTTCAGAAGGTACCAGGCTACAAGCAACCAATGCTAAGCATGCATCCCTTTGATATAGATCTTGTAAATAAAAACAAGCATGCTGGCATCAACACACTAGCCTAGCAGAAACTCTTACCGAAATAAAAGCTTCTGGGCCTTCATATAGGCCTAATCTCACCACTTTCCTCCTTTCCATCCATCCCTCTTCATTTATCACACTTCCCCTCTCCATTTATCACACTTCCAATCTCCATCCCTCTTCATTTATCACACTTCCCCTCTCCATTTATCACACTTCCCCTCCCCATCCCTCTTCATTTATCACACTTCCCCTCTCCATCCCTCTTCATTTATCACACTTCCACTCTCCATCCCTCTTCATTTATCACACTTCCCCTCTCCATTTATCACACTTCCCCTCTCCATCCCTCTTCATTTATCACACTTCCCCTCTCCATCCCTCTTCATTTATCACACTTCCACTCTCCATCCCTCTTCATTTATCACACTTCCCCTCTCCATTTATCACACTTCCCCTCTCCATCCCTCTTCATTTATCACACTTCCCCTCTCCATCCCTCTTCATTTATCACACTTCCCCTCCCCATCCCTCTTCATTTAATCACACTTCCCCTCTCCATCCCTCTTCATTTATCACACTTCCCCTCTCCATCCCTCTTCATTTATCACACTTCCCCTCTCCATCCCTCTTCATTTATCACACTTCCCCTCTCCATCCCTCTTCATTTATCACACTTCCCCTCTCCATCCCTCTTCATTTATCACACTTCCCCTCTCCATCCCCCTTCATTTATCACACTTCCCCTCTCCATCCCTCTTCATTTATCACACTTCCCCTCTCCATTTATCACACTTCCCCTCTCCATCCCTCTTCATTTTTCACATTTCCTCCTTTCCTAAAATTGTCTAGTCTAATCACACAGTTTCTATTTAAAAAAATAAGCCTTTCACCAAGGGGAGACAGAGTAAAATGTCTTCTGCTTCAGTAGAGTCACCTCAAGTCCTTTCCTTTGAATTATGAAAGCAGCCATCTGTTTAAAAAGGCATGTTAGCTCCATTCATTGGCCTACTTCTTGGTGTGGTGGAGTGGTATAACGTGCACACACAGCTGGCAGGGTGGTGTTTTCCTATACTTGATCCACCAGTAAAACACCTCAAACTAAGATTCAGAATAAAATCCCACTTTATGAGATGTTTTATTTAATGACACAAGTGAACTGGACATTGTAAACTATCCTTTAGAAGCCTTATAATGGTTGGCCTAATGAAGCCGTACTGATTAAACAGTAATGTGTAAAATACATACTAATCTCCAGCCTGCAATATCCTGTGTATTGATAAGGTTCAGTATGAAAACAATGGAGTCTATGGTATAAAGCATTGTTCACACTACAGGCTTTAATGCTCAAATCAGTTTTGTTTTTCAAAACTGCTTTGGAATACTGACTGTCCAAACAGCAAGTTACAAGTGACCAAATCGGATGTGTGGGAGTTCAGTCAAAATTATTTTGCTGACATGGCTATGCTAGTTGTCATTGTAACAATAGGTGTTTGCTCTGTAGTGGAGGCTGATTGGTGGTGGTGCTCCTGCTTCCTATCACTCAGAAGTCATGTAGCAAGCTGAGGTGACAACAATGGCTGCCATGGACATTTCCCAGTCACTTTGAGTGTTCAAAATCCTCATGTAATAAGACTAAGCCTCAAACCATAAGATAGTATCATAGGCACAATGCACCCACAAGACACAAGCACACATTATAGTAAGTGAAGGTTCTGTTCTGTCTAAGCATCAAAAACATGTATTTACTGTTAGACGGGCCCTATAAAATCCGCAATGTGGAGAATGATGGCAGAGTCACCGAATCCAGACATTAAAACGGAATTCAACAATATTCAAAAACATATTGAACTTAGTAGAAATCAAGTAAATGTATTGAAAAGTAATACATTTCCCTAAGTTTATCATAAGACAAGAACAGAAAGCATCAGTCATTTGTATTTCCTGCAACTTTCTGAAGAGGCAATGAGAATGCCCGTCTGTGTGAGGTGCGAGCGTCTACCACTTTGTGTAGCTGTTAGCGATGATGCTAACTCAAACCTGTCTGATAGATGGAAAAGCTCTCCCAAACTTTCTCAATTAATGTTAACTACTAAGTAGCCTATGCTTCCCTGGCAGAATGATATCATGAGTATTTGGTTAGAAAACTCGACCATCATGTCTGCTACAAAAACAGCATTCTCTTGCTAGGTGCTCACTTGAGTTAAAAGGGTAATTACATTCCAAAATTTAAATATCTTACATTTTTCCCAGACTCAAATAATTGTCTCCTGGTGTGCTTTAAGCATTTTTGTGTTCTTAAAACATCAAATATTGTTGTTTTTCTTTTTTTTGGTTGAGAGTAGAGGTCGACCGATTAATCGGAATGGCCAATTAATTAGGGCCGATTTGAAGTTTTCATAACAATCGGAAATCGGTATTTTTGGGCGCCGATTTTGCCGAATTTTTTTATACCTTTATTTAACTAGGCAAGTCAGTTAAGAACACATTCTTATTTTCAATGACGGCCTAGGAACGGTGGGTTAACTGCCTTGTTCAGGGGCAGAACGACAGACTTTCACATTGTCAGCTCGGGGGATCCAATCTTGCAACCTTACAGTTAACTTGTCCAACACTCAAACCACCTGCCTCTCATTGCACTCCACGAGGAGCCTGCCTGTTACACAAATGCAGTATAAGCCAAGATAAGATGCTAGCTAGCATTAAACTTATAAAAAACAATCAATCATAATCACTAGTTACATGGTTGATGATATTACTAGTTATAATCGATGCAACGCTGGGGGATGATGTAACAAAAGCGTATTTGCGAAAAATACGTTGGACGACTGTACCTAACCATAAACACCAATGCCTTTCTTAAAATCAATACACAGAAGCATATATTTTTAAACCAGCATATTTAGCTAAAAGAAATCCAAGTTAGCAGGCAATATTAACCAGGTGAAATTGTGTCATTTCTCTTGCGTTCATTGCACGCAGAGTCAGGGTATATGCAACAGTTTGGGCAGCCTGGCTCATTGCGAACTAATTTGCCAGAATTGTATGCAATTGTGACATAACATTGAAGGTTGTGCAATGTAACAGGAATATTTAGACTTAGGGATGCCAGCCGTTAGATAAAATACCAAAAGGTTCCGTATTTCACTGAAAGAATAAACGTTTTGTTTTCGAAATGGTAGTTTCCGGGTTCGACCATATTAATGACCAAAGGCTTGTAATTTCTGTGTGTTATTATGTGTGTTATAATTAAGTCTATGATTTGATAGAGCAGTCTGACTGAGCGATGGTAGGCAGCAGCAGGCTCGTAAGCATTCATTCAAACAGCACTTTTGTGCGTTTTGCCAGCAGCTCTTCGCAAGCACAGCGCTGTTCATGACTTCAAGCCTAACAACCTAATGGCTGGTGTAACCGATGTGAAATGGCTAGCTAGTTAGCTGTGCGCTAATAGCGCTTCAAACGTCACTCGCTCTGAGACTTGGAGTAGTTGTTCCCCTTGCTCTGCAAGGGCCGCGGCTTTTGTGGAGCGATGGGTAACGCTGCTTCGAGTGTGGCTGTTGTTGATGTGTTCCTGGTTCGAGCCCTCCTGGTTTGAGCCCAGGTAGCGGCGAGGAGAGGGACGGAAGCTATACTGTTACACTGGCAATACTATAGTTCCTATAAGAACATCCAATAGTCAAAGGTATATGAAATACAAATGGTATAGAGAGAAATAGTCCTATAAATACTATATTAACTACAACCTAAAACCTCTTACCTTGGAATGTTAAAAGGAACCACCAGCTTTCATATGTTCTCATGTTCTGAGCAAGGAACTCAAATGTTAGCTTTTTTACATGGCACATATTGCACTTTTACTTCTCCAACACTTTGTTTTTGCATTATTTAAACCAAATTGAACATGTTTCATTATTTATTTGAGGCTAAATTGATTTTTATTAATGTGTTATATTAAATTAAAATAAGTGTTCATTCAGTGTTGTTGTAATTGTCATTATTACAAATAAATAAAAAATAAAAATACATAAACAATTAAAAAAATGGAGAAGAAAAAATAAAATACGGCCGATAAATCGGTATCGGCTTTTTTGGTCCTCCAATAATCGGTATCGGCGTTGAAAAATCATAATCGGTCGACCTCTAGTTGAGAGCGAAAACCTGACAAAAACTGGAACATTTCAGAAACCTGGGAAAACTAAGAGAAAATAATTTGAGAGAGAAAAGGAATTGGCAAAAAATGATAACAGATTTTATAGGGCCCTATGTTAGCACATCTCAGGCAAAGAAAAAGAAAAGCACCCAGCAACTGTGGTCAGGTCACAGTGTTTTCGCCGTAGCTACAGCAAATACTGCAATACTATCCGGTCTGTTGCATTCCATTCGCTGACCCTGAGATCTTGATGTTACACAACACCACACATGAGCATGCGGCACTATTAGCTTATTTTAATGATCATAAAGTGTGTGAAAACCTGCACTGGAAAGTAGTGGAGAGTGTAATTTGGTGTGTTCATGAGCATACACTAGAATGCAAACCTACTGCAAAACCCAGTCAGTCAGTGAGTGCTTGGGGTGGAAGCCACTTCCCCCACCCATTATTTGGACAAGAGTAATTCCATAGTTATGGATGTTACATTTGCATGCAAAACCACAACTTTAAAATGTCTCAAAGAATGGACAAACAAAATATAAATGAAAAGTTTGATGTGTTTGTCTATAGAACCCCTTGGGGGGAGTGTATACAATATTGGCATGTTGGTTTCACTTTAAAATGACAAAATTACTTTCTCAGGTTGACCTTCTGCTGGAATTCTCCATATGCATATTAAACTCCAGTGACCCATAAGTAGATTGAGGCATGCAGGAAACATATGGATTGTGTGGGTGCTGGTCTTCAAACTGCAACGAAACCCTGAGTGGGTCAACCACTAGGGATCATCAAATCCTCACGAATCCTCCACAACTCGAGGGTTTGTGTACCATTAAAGCATGATATCCACCTCACAAACTAGACAACAGGAGAGGGTATCTGGCCAGGAGCCCTCAATGTGTAGCCTAGCCTACTAAAGAAAACAAACATTGAGAGTAGCACTGGACAAATACCTGATACAGTATTCATGAAAACACTTGTGTATCATGACTGTGTTTCCATCTCATGAGCAAAGAGAAGGAAGAGGATGCCGCAGGTGGAGACTTCAGGGAACTGGGGCTAGGGGGGGGGGGGGCCCTCCCTAGGTTCCAAAGTATAACTGCTGCCAGGGAACCAAAGCCCCGACCCATGATCCTCTGAGGCTCCCCCTGTGAGCCACTGATGAGTCCCTGTGCCACAGAGCGAGCAGCGCCATGACACACAGCAGCCTTAGAGGACAGCCACCTTGGCAATCAATCCCCCCTGGCACCAAGGTGGAGACATTTCAGAGGAGAGGGCGTTTATGGGAAACTGCTTTAATTCATTCCTTGAGGAGCACAACGCAGACCTATCTTGAGCTTCTCGGCACACAGTTTCAGCAATGGCTGCTGAAAAACCAAATCTAACACCTACGCAAGGACACAAATTATTAAACCTATCCCAAACCTTTACCTAATTTAGCTTTTTCTATTTTGAGTGCAGGTTTGTCAATGTGTTCTGTGCAAGGTGTGACTCAAATTGTGGGGTGAATCGGAACTCATTATGCAGTACTTCTACCAGTCAATAATAGTAGAAAACAGTGCAATGAACTGCAGAACAGGAAGTTACACATTCATGTCTCTACAAAAAAAGGTTGCCAACATGTTAGCCAAGAAACAAAAAGCGAACAGCTTTGAGTAAGCGGGCACAGTGCTTCATACATTGCCGTTATGATTGGCCCTTCTGAGAAGCTAAGATGTCATCCTCATCCCAATCACAGGGGTTCTTCTAATGCCGTATGAACCAACCAGCACTGCTAACATTGACAGCATTACATACTCCAAATGGGATGAAAGGATGAAAATCCCCTAATGTGCTGACAAGAATGGCCATTTGTATAAACATATAAAAAAATCATTCAAAGAATGAACACCTAGACAACCTTTGAGTGATTAAGCATTGATTTCATATTCGTGCATGGTACTATATATCCTACAAGGTTTTGACATCTCAAATACAGGCTTGAGAGTATAGTGCCATGATGTAGGCGTATTTCAATACTACTACAATTCTGTGGGCAGAACATATGTGATTACTTCTGATGAACAGTCATATCACTGTTTTTATCAAGTCAAACTAAAACTGACAAATAAATAAATAACCATGCTGATGTGCTGAGGGGAAATGCTGAAATAGGCCCCACTATTATCATTCTATAACTGTGTCACTGCTCTGCAATATGGCATCCAGTGGGTTTTAGAAACTGCCATAGTAACAAGGGAATGTGTGTAGTTTATTAAGTTTATTTCTAGCTCATATCATTTAAGGTGCTCTGCCATTTCCTAAAATTATAACAGTTTGCCTAATTTCAGTTTATGTGACAAAATAAGCAAGAAAAGTGTAGAGAATCATTGTACCATCTAAACCGCTGTGAAATATATTTCCCATAACCAAAACTGTAGTATTTTCAGCTGCTTGAAGCTGGTGTACAAAACCGAAAGTAAAAGACGCAATAACTTCATTTAATTACGTAAGCATAGAAATATAACACAGAACAGAGCTACCGCTTCCAAAGCCCCGTTTCCACTGGCACTTAAAATTTGGGCCAGATTCGACTTGGGTCGAGGGAAACCCGGGACAGCGCAGCCCAATTTCACAACTGGCGCCAGCTCAATTCGAATTCGGGTTGGTGATGCCATTACTATGCAACCACCAAGTGGATCACTGCTGGATGCGGATACGTTTAGCTGGCTTGCTGCTGTTAGCTAGCACATGGACAAGCGGTACTGCAGTAGCTAGACATAACACAAATTACCACCAAAGCTGGATCCTTTATTCATTTGTACACTACACAATCAACTTTTATGAGAACTATCACCCCTCAAATGCTAGCTACCAAATCAGATTAGAAACGCGCTAGCAGGAATTTTAGCTGGACATGTCGTATTTAAGCTAGCTACATCATATCAAACCGGTCGCCTGGTTTGCTAGCTAGTTAATAGCCAACACCATGGCAAGCAAGGTAGGAATTATTAGTTATGCTAACAACGCTAACGTTTGGTTAGCGAACGTCAGCAAGCTAAATACATGGTTGACTGGCACTTCAACATCTTGCTAGCTAGCAACATCAGCGAAGCCAGCTGCAGTCACATATTGGCTACCTTCCAACATGACATCATTTATCATTTCTGGGGGGAGTGGAAATGTAATTTGAGCTATCCCACCAAGGCCAGCCCAGCCTGTGTTGAATTCAAAGTGCAAATGGAAACGCGGCTTTGGTGTTGCTTTCAATGAGAATGGCAGATCTATAACTTACATTTCTATGTTAATTTGTTCGGGTCACCCAAAAAGTTACATATTGCAGCTTTAAATCAATCCAGTGATGCGTTATTGTTCTCCAAATTGTGACTATGAGACTAGGTGTCTTCTATCATAGATAAAGAGTGGCATCAACGCAAAAAGAATGGCATCAACATCGTGAACATAAACCAAAACATGGCATGAGGGAAGAAGTATTGGTGCATCTTATACTGGAACAGTGCAGAGAATGTAGGGCAGGATATTTAACGATTGACTGGTCCCAAGTGTACACATCAAGTTTTCTAATAATGAGTCATTCGGTTGACAATGTTCTCCTTTATGCAAAAAAACAACGACATTTAAACCATTGTGACAGTATTTGCCTAATGTTTTCTGGCGTGTACTAGGCCTCAGTCAGAGATATTTCGTAATTTGGTCTCTGGCTCTTTAGGTACATAACCCTACTAATTGTCCAAGCCTGTCTATTTATTTCATCTTTATTTTTAAAAAGCATATTTATTTAATTTTTACCTTTATTTAACTAGTCAAGTCAGTTAAGAACAAATTGTTATTTTCAATGACAGCCTAGGAACAGTGGGTTAACTGCCTTGTTCAGGGGCAGAACAACAGATTTGTACCTTGTCAGCTCGGGGATTTGATCTTGCAACCTTTCGGTTACTGGTCCAACGCTCAAACTACTAGGTTACCTGCCACATAAATATTACAACCAAAGCCATACCAAATATGAAAGACTGCTGCAAGTGTCTTCAGCATTTTGTTTTCTTCTCTAGCCATATTAACGTCAGTCAACAAACATAACACGCTAGCAGGCTAATTTGACATCGCAGTTTCATTACTTGTAAATATTGTGATATACATTTCGACATCATCCTCTTCATCCTGTCAGTCACAGATACAACATATTTTGATGTTGCCCAACTTTAGCCAGCACTAGTAAGCTAACGTTTAATTAAGTCAGTTCCACACGGAGTGGTCTTATTTGGTTAACCTAACGTTCGCTATTTGGGTTACGTCCGAGTTCATCGTAAAATGTAATAAAGAAATGGCTATAGCTACATGGCCTTGGCTTACTAGTTTACTTAGTTAGCAAGATGGCAAGGCTGCAAATCTTCACATTCAAAGGTTGGGTTTCTCATGAACTCGCTGATAAGATCCTATTTGCTAATAACCAACGTAGCTAGCTACCTAACTCGTTAGCTAGCCAACCCCAAATGGCTCACAACAAGACATTTTAGCTACTACCGTACCAAGCTAACATTAACTACTGAATCTTCAGAGCAAACAATAGCTTGTTAGCTAGCTACAGTACGATGGCTACTGTCTGATCGTGTTAGCCAGCTAACGTTGAGAGAAAAACAAAGACAGTTATCTAGCTAGCTAACGTATATTGATTGACTCAACACATACCTGTACTCTCTTGAAAGTGGGCTTCTGTGTTATTTCGTGGCTCCCTTTGAATTACATATGCCCTGGATGAACTTAAATAAGGGACACAAGTAAATCGCGATCGAACGACAGTCACCGGGTTGTGAAACTGACAACAGGAACCAAATCGAAGTGGGCCCGTGGCAATACCAACGTCGTTACAAATCAGCGCCTGGATGAAGACCCGAGAGAAAAATACTTAATATTTTTCCTGGCTTTATGTGGCATATTAACACAGTACGCAATACATACTGTTTTTTCTACGAAAAAACAGAAATTCCATTCCATTTGCCATCAGGGCCCTCGATGAAGTCCCCATTCCTGCCTCTTCGAGGCGACCACTGTTGTTTACCCAGCTCGACTCGTCCGTTTACTCTCGATGGCACGGAGGTTGGGTTGCTGGACTTGTGTGAAGCTAGCCACAATAAGGATTTGCCACAAAAGTGTCTGGAATTTGCAATTCGCCTTCAAAATAAAAGGCTCCCATTGAAATATGCAAACGGATACAAATAGTGGAATAATGCCGTATTTGGAACAGATAATTATGTTGATAATTAAATTCAACAAAATACAGTAGTAGTAGAGTCGCACTGTGGATGTATTAGATTTCAGAACTGTTTTGGGTCCATGACAGCCTACTTGTGACACCCACAGAACACAACTGTGAAGAGTCTAAGCTCACCAGTCAAACTACTGTATATTGACATTCATATTGCAATGTACAGCCTTACCCATGGCTCTTAGGTCCATGAAATTCTACGTCGCTAATTTTTAGGCTGATACCCCATTTCATGGAGCCAAGAGCCATAGGTAAGGCATATATCAAATCTAACTTTTTGTCACATGCGCCGAATACAACAAGTGTAGTAGACCTTACCTTGAAATGCTAACTTTACAAGCCCTTAACTTGAACTGCACTGTTGGTTAAGAAAATATTTACCAAATAAACGAAAGTCAAAAATTATAAAAAGTAACACAATAAGAGGCTATATACAGGGGGTACCGGTACCGACTCAGTGTGTGGGGGATGCATAGATAATAAACAGCGAGTTGAAGCAGTGTAGAAAACAAATGGGGGGGATCAATGTAATAGTCCGGTGGCCATTTGATTAATTGTCCAGCAGTCTTATGGCTTGGGGGTAGAAGCTGTTTAGGAGCCTTTTGGTCCTAGACTTGGCACTCCGGTACTGCTTGCCGTGTGGTAGCAGAGAAAACTGTCTATGACTTGGGTGACTGGAGTCTCTGACACTTTTATTGGCTTTCCTCTGACACCGCCTATTATATAGGTCCTGGATTGCAAGAATCTTGGCCCCAGTAATGTACTGGGCCATACGCACTACCCTCTGTTGTGCCTTGCAGTCGGAGACCGAGCATTTGCCATACCAGGCAGTGATGCAACCGGTCAGGATGCTCTCGATGGTGCAGCTGTAAACTTTGAGGATCTGGAGACCCATGCCAAATCTTTTCAGTGTCCTGAGGGGGAAAAGGTTTTGTCGTGCCCTCTTCACAGCTGTCTTGGTATGTTTGGACCATGATAGATTGTTGGTGATGTGGACACCAAGGAACTTGAAACTCTCGACCCGCTCCACTACAGCCCCGTTAATGTTAATGGGGACCTGTTTGTTCCTTTTCCTGTAGTCCACGATCAGCTCCTTTGTCTTGCTCACACTGTACATTGCAATATGCATGTCAATATGCACAATAGGCTGGATAGTGAGATGATTTCCCAGTTAGTCCCACAAGAAGAGCAACAACGCTAATATATGTGTAAACTCTTCAGAGTTCTGGGTGTCACAAGTAGACTGATACCCCAGTTCATGGACCCAACATCAATAGGTAAGGCTGTACAGGGCATATAAGTATGTCCCCAACACAGTTCTGAAATCTAATACATCCACAGTGCGGATTCCACTTTTTTTCTGTTCGTCAAATTAACTACTTATTGTCTTTTGTAGACTGATACCTATGGATCAGGCAAATTTTTACGGTCCATGTAATGGGGTAAGGGGGTAGAGTGCAATATGAATGCCAATACACATATGCTCAGCAAAAAAAGAAACGTACTCTCACTATCAACTGTGTTTATTTTCAGCAAACTTAACATTTGTAAATAGTTGTATGAACATAAGATTCAACAACTGAAGCATAAACTGAACAAGTTCCACAGACATGTGACCAACATAAATTGAATAATGTGTCCCTGAACAAAGGGGGGGTCAAAATAAAAAAAGTTACAATCAGTATCTGGTGTGGCCACCAGCTGCAATAAGTACTGCAGTGCATCTCATCCTCATGGCCTGCACCAGATTTGCCAGTTCTTGCTGTGAGATGTTACCCCACTCTTCCAACAAGTCACCTGCAAGTTCCCAGACATTTCTGGAGGGGAATGGCCCTAGCCCTCCAATCCAACAGGTCCCAGACATGCTCAATGGAATTGAGATCAGGCCTCGGTGTAACGCTCATTCCTTCAGCGATAATCGCGAATCCGACTATCATGCCTGGTGAGACAAAACCGCAACTAGTCAGTGAAGAGCACTTTTGACAGTCCTGTCTGGTCCAGCGACGGTGGGTTTGTGCCCATAGGCGACGTTGTTGCCGGTGATGTCTGGTGAGGACCTGCCTTACAACAGGCCTACAAACCCTCAGTCCAGCCTCTCTCAGCCCATTGCAGACAGTCTGAGCACTGATGGAGGGATTGTGCGTTCCTGGTGTAACTCGGGCAGTTGTTGTTGCCATCCTGTACCTGTCCCGCAGGTGTGATGTTTGGATGTACCGATCCTGTGCAGGTGTTGTTACACGTGGTCTGCCACTGCAAGGACGATCAGCTGTCCGGCCTGTCTCCATGTAGCGCTGTCTTAGGCATCTCACAGTACCGGACATTGCAATTTATTTTCCTGGCCACATTTGCGGTTCTCATGCCTCCTTGCAGCATGCCTAAGGCACGTTCACGCAGATGAGCAGGGACCCTGGGCATCTTTCTTTTGGTGTTTTTCAGAGTCAGTAGAAAGGCCTCTGTTGTGTCCTAGGTTTTCATAATGGTGACCTTAATTGCCTACCGTCTGTAAGATGTTAGTGTTTTAACAACCGTTCCACAGGTGCATGTTCATTAATTGTTTATGGTTCATGAACAAGCATCGGAAAGTGTTTAAACCCTTTACAATGAAGATCTTTACAATCCAATTTTTGGGGGTATTTTTACGAATTATATTTGAAAGACAGGGTCCTGAAAAAGGGATGTTTATTTTTTTGTTGAGTTTAGGAGGTTGACTAGTGAGCTAATGTGGCTCAGTTCATACTGGTGTCAAAGTCCCGCAATAAGTGCTATGATGCTAATATTTGTGTACACTCTTTACAGTGGTGTTATGTTGGTGTCACCGAGTAGGCTGATACCTATGGATCTTTGGTCCATGAAATGGGGTAAGGCTACATTGCAATATGAATGACCAATATGCACAATAGACTGACCGGGGGGATTTCCCACAGTCAAAGTCCTGCAATAAGAGCTACGACTTTAATATTTGTGTAAACTCTTCACACTTGTGTTCTGTGGGTGTCACTGAGAAGGCTGATACCCCATTTCATGGACCCAAGATGATGATCCATAGGTAAGGCATAGCAATATGAATGTCAATACACAGTAGGTTGACTGGTGATCAAAGTCCCGGTATATACAGATATTGGTGATAATGCACAATAGCTACATCAATATTGCGAGCCGTGATGAGTAATGGCGGCTGGTAGAGATTTTTGAGTCGACGCAACATGGCAGCAGATTCAAGATAGAAGAAACATTTAAACAGTTTGCTATTACAGCGGGTTTAAGAGTGGAAAAAGCGTGGAGATGTGGAAATTGACCGCGAGGAAGAAAGAAAGCAGTTGAGTGTAGAGGGAAGCTGTGTGTTGAGGAAGATTGGTGTGAAGTACAAAAATAATAAAACTCAACCGGTAGCTCTAAAATTTTACCTGACGAGAGTGAGGATGAATTACCTGCGGTGGCAGGTGCAGTGAAGATGTCGAGTACGAGCCTGATCTCGATGATGACAAGGATGATTCTGGCCCAGTGGTAGTGAGATTTTTGGAGAGAATGGATACTTGCCTTCTGACTGAACCATATGTGGTGCCAGGATGGGTTGAGAGGAAGTTGGAAACTGTTGAATCAGTGAAAATAACTCGAAATGGACTGGTGATGATTTTCTGTGTCTTCCGTCCAAGGGGTGCGGGCCATCCACACCACGTGTCTCAGGACAAGACCTGTGACTTGCTTTGTTCTCTGGAGTAGGGTACCGTGGAAAGGAGTGCTAACTCCTATGGATCCAGGGCGAGGGATCCTAAGTGGCTCCCTGTGAGTAGGCCGACCCCAATAGAAAGTGATAGGCACAACCCCCACTCCTACACTCACCCAAGCCCCATCCTGTGACCTAAGAGGTATGTACCAGATGCTCAGCATGCTCTGCTCACAACTATTGGTCCAAGCCTAAACCACACAAATAACAACACAGCACTATGGACCACAAAGATTTTGCTATCTCATCCTGGAAAATACAAGGTCTGAGGTAATCTGCTTTCAGCCTAAAGATCAGGTACCCAGACATCACCAGAGTAATCAGAAATTCGGACATTGTCATCCTGCAAGAAACATGGAACAGAGAAAATGGACCCACTGGTTGCCCTCTAGGTTACAGGGAGCTTGTAGTCCCAGCCACCAAATTACCAGGTGTTACACAGAGATCAGACTTAACTTTACTCTATTAAATGAATCAAAGCAGGAACATTTTACATTTGGCTAGAATTTCTAAAGGAAATTACCTCAACAGAGTAAAATGTCCTCCTGTGTGCTAACTCCCCCCACTTGAATCTCCATACTTTAATGAAGACAGCTTTTCCAGCAAATCAAATCTAAGTTTATTTGTCATGTGCGCCGAATACAACAGGTGTAGAACTTACAGTGAAATGCTTACTTACAGGCTCTAACCAAGAGTGCAAAAAAGGTATTAGGTGAACAATAGGTAGGTAAAGAAATAAAACAACAGTAAAAAGACAGGCTATATACAGTAGCGAGGCTGTAGAAGTAGCGAGGCTACATACAGACACCGGTTAGTCAGGCTGATTGAGGTAGAATGTACATGTAGATATGGTTGAAGTGACTATGCATATATGATGAACAGAGAGTAGCAGTAGTGTAAAAGAGGGGTTTGGCGGATGGTGGGTGGGACACAATGCAGATAGCCCGGCTAGCCAATGTGCGGGAGCACTGGTTGGTCGGCCCAATTGAGGTGGTATGTACATGCATGTATAGTTAAAGTGACTATGCATATATGATAAACAGAGAGTAGCAGTAGCGTAAAAAGAGGGGTTGGGGGGTACACAATGCAAATAGTCCAGGTAGCAATTGGATTACCTGTTCATGAGTCTTATGGCTTGGTGGTAAAAACTGTTGAGAATACTTTTTGTCCTAGACTTGGCACTCCGGTACCGCTTGCCATGCGGTAGTAGAGAGAACAGTCTATGACTGGGGTGGCTGGGGTCTTTGACAATATTTAGGGCCTTCCTCTGACACTGCCTGGTGGAGAGGTCCTGGATGACAGGCAGCTTAGCTCAAGTGATGTACTGGGCCGTACGCACTACTCTCTGTAGTGCCTTGCGGTCAGAGGCCAAGCAATTGCCATACCGGGCAGTGATGCAACCAGTCAGGATGCTCTCGATGTTGCAGCTGTAGAACCTTTTGAGGATCTCAGGACCCATGCCAAATCTTTTTAGTTTGCTGAAGGGGAATAGGCTTTGTCGTGCCCTCTTCACAACTGTCTTGGTGTGTTTGGACCATTCTAGTTTGTTATTGATGTGGACACCAAGGAACTTGAAGCTCTCAACCTGCTCCACTACAGCCCCGTCGATGAGAATGGGGTCGTGCTCGGTCCTCCTTTTCCTGTAGTCCACAATCATCTCCTTAGTCTTGGTTACGTTGAGGGATAGGTTGTTATTCTGGCACCACCCGGCCAGGTCTCTGACCTCCTCCCTATAGGTTGTCTTGTCGTTGTCGGTGATCAGGCCTACCACTGTTGTGTCATCTGCAAACTAAATGATGGTGTTGGAGTCGTGCCTGGCCATGCAGTCGTGGGTGAATAGGGAGTACAGGACGGGACTGAGCACACACCCCTGGGGAACTCCAGTGTTGAGGATCAGCGTGGCCGATGTGTTGCTACCTACCCTCACCACCTGGGGGCGGCCCGCCAGGAAGTCCAGGATCCAGTTGCAGAGGGAGGTGTTTAGTCCCAGGATCCTTAGCTTAGTGATGAGCTGAGGGTACTATGGTGTTGAACGCTGAGCTGTAGTCAGTGAATAGCAGTCTCACATAAGTGTTCATTTTGTCCAGGTGGGAAAGGGCAGTGTGGAGTGCAATAGAGATTGCATCATCTGTGGATCTGGGCGGTATGCAAATTGGAGTGGGTCTAGGGTTTCTGGGATAATGGTGTTGATGTGAGCCATTACCCACCTTTCAAAGCACTTCATGGCTACGGACGTAAGTGCTACAGGTCTGTAGTCATTTAGGCAAGTTGCCTTTGTGTTCGGGCACAGGGACTATGGTGGTCTGCTTGAAACATGTTGGTATTACAGACTCAATCAGTGACATGTTGAAAATGTCAGTGAAGACACCTGCCAGTTGGTCAGCACATGGTAATCCGTCTGGCCCCGCAGCCTTGTGTATGGTGACCTGTTTAAAGGAGAGCTTTGTACGCGTCTCTGTGTGTGGAGTACAGTTGATCTAGAATATTTTCCCCTCTGGTTGCACATTTAACATGTTAATGGAAATTTGGTAGAACTGATTTTAGTTTCCCTGCATTAAAGTCTCTGGCCACTAGGAGTGCCGCCTCTGGGTGAGTGGTTTCCCATTTGCTTATTTCTTTATACAGCGGTCTTAGTGCCAGCACCTGTCTGTGGTGGTGAGGAAGATGTCATAAATTTCCAGGCCATGGACACATACTAGTCTGTGATGACCTAAAATGCCAGAACTGGACAAGAACCTGACATTCTCAGCACACAGGGGGACAAACACCTACCTGGAGGTGACAGTATTCCCTCCCAAATATGCCCCCCATGACAACTATGACAAAACAACCAACAAAAATGGGTCACAAGTCTTGCAGCTCTGTTGCACGCTGGGTCTGTACATTGTCAATGGTAGGCTTCGAGAGGACTTCTATGGTAGGTACACCTACAGCTCATCCCTTGGCTGTAGTACTTTAGATTGATTGATCACAAACCTCAACCTAGAGTCTCTCAGAGCGTTCACAGTCAGACCAATGACACCCCTATCAGATCACATCAACATCACAGCCTACTTTAACAAAGTAATACTATCATGAGGCATCAAAGCCAACCAAACTGCATACTATTAAGAAACCCTATAGATGGAAGGAAAGTAGTGGAAATCTACCAAAAAAACTGTTGGGCAACAACAAATCTAATCCCATGTAGACAACTTCCTGGACAAAACATTTCACTACAATAGTGAAACTATAAACTTGGTAGTAAAAATACTAAACTGTACATTTGACCTTTCAGCTTCTCTATCAAGTCTGAAAGTGTCAAGCAGACAACCTAACAAAATGAACAACAATGACAAATGGTTTGATGAAGAATGCAAAACCCTGAGAAAGAAATTGAGAAACATGTCCAACCAAAAGCACAGAGACCCAGAAAACCACATCAGAATTAGGACTATACCCGCTAGTTGTCAAAATTCAGAAAAGAGCTGTTAAAGTCTACAACCACCTAAAAGGAATCAATGCGCACGCATTCCACCACAACGCCATCACCTACAGAGAGATTAACCTAAAGAAGAGTCCCCTCGGTCAACTGGATCTGGGGTTCTGTTCCAACACAAACAGACCACACAGAGCCCCAGGATAGCAACACAATTAGACCCAATCAAATTATGAGAAAGCAAAATGATAACTATTTGACACACTGGAAATAATTACTAAAAACTGAGCAAATTAGAATGCCCTAAACAGAAAATACCTGACAACTGTGACTGACCCAAAATTAAGAAAATCCTTGATTATGTAAAGACTCAGTGATCATAGACTTGCTATCAAGAGAGGCCGCCATAGGCAGACCTGGCTCTCGGGCACAGGAGGTTGGTGGCACCTTAATTGGGGAGAACGGGCTTATGGTAATGACTGGAGCGGAATCAGTGGAATGGTATCAAATACATCAAAACATATGGTTTCCAGTTTTTTTTATGCCATTCCATTTGCGCCGTTCCGGCCATTATTATGAGCCGTTGTCCCCTCAGCAGCCTCTAATGCTGAGGGGAGAGAGAAGACAGACAATGAACCCACAACTCACAAAATGAGGTGGACACTGAGTGGCACATCCTAACCTCCTGCCAAATGTATAGATATACATATTTCCCACAGATCCACAAAGAATTTGAAAACAAACCAAACATTGATAAACTCCCATATCTGTTCGGCGAAATTCTGCAGTGTGCAATCATAGCAGCAAGATTTGTGGCCTGTTGCCAAGAGAAAAGGGTAACCATGTGGAGCATATATGTTTTAAATACCCACAATATTTATGTTTATCTTTACCTACTAGTTGTACTATAACTATTTGAACGGTGCTAAAACACTGTGCATGGCTGATAATATATACTAACACTTGAAATCACAGGAGGTTGGTGGCACCTTAATTAGGGAGGATGGGCTCGTGGTAATGACTGGAGCGGAATCAGTGGAATGCAATCAAATACATCAAACACATGGTTTGATGCCATTCTATTTGCTCTGTTCCAGCCATTATTATGAGCTGTCCTCCCCTCAGCAGCCTCCACTGCGAAATGTCTTTATCTTTTTAAAACCTTTTTGAATGCAATATTGACTGTAAAATTCAAATCGTTTTTGTTGTTGTTTTGTGTCTTCTCACTTTTGTTTATTTTACTTGCTTTGGCAATGGAATACATGTTTTCCATGCCAATAAAGCCTTTTTGAATTGAATTGATAGGAATAACATAGGTTTCAGTAAGGTTGGGTGCTTAGCATTCATAGCCATGGTTGTCAACTGTACCGCAGAAATGTAACGTAAATCACAGAAAATAGATGTTGGGGTGGCAGCTGCAGAGAAGTACTTGGGTGTACAATATTTTGTTGCAGAGGAGTTACAAGGTGTGTTGAACGATAGTGTCCAGTCCTCCCAGGCTGCCAGCCTGGTGTAGGATCAGATAGGGCTACATTGTGGAATAAGGGTGAGGTTTTAATGGATGTAGGGTTAGTTGGTAGTAATTTATCACACAGTCACACAGTGTAATGAATTTACACTCCAGAACAGTAGGTGGAAACAAAGGCCTTGATAATAGAAATAGTTATTAACAAAGATGTGCTACTATCTGTGTTAATAAGGTGGCGGCATGCGCTTTATACGTTTGTTTGCGGACCGCCATGATATCATAGAAGAAGATAGACGAATAAGGACGCCGTGACCAGCGTCCCACTCCAGTACAGTAGTTGGCAGTGTATGCATATTTCAGTTGGTTGCGATCCGCCAATACACATTTTGAGAAGAATAACTTTGGGGCCATTGCGTGAGCATGCGTGCTTCCCTTCTGCACACACAATTTTACAACAACACATCCAGCGAGGTAAAATGGCGTCGGGTGCCATTTCAACGGAGTCAAAGAAAATAACAGATTTACGAGTTATAGATCTCAAATCTGAACTCAAGCGAAGGAATTTAGATGTCACAGGTGTGAAGAATGTTCTAATTGCCAGGCTGAAACAGGTAACGAGCTCAATTTATTTGTACATGGCGAACGCAAAGCTAACGGACGCTAGCTAATGTTAGCTACCAAACAGTTGTGGTACGAATTTGATTGAGTCCGCCCTCAACTGCTGCCAGCTAGTTTAGCTACTGGTTTGCTATCCAACTTGTTATGGGATGAATGTCTATCTATGTACAGCTTGCTTTTTTCGTAGTTGCCAACTAAGATGTTTAGCCTGCTAGCCAACGTTACCGTTGGATGCTGTCTTGTTTTCCAACTGCGGTACTGCGTGCTCGCGGCCTGGCTTTGCAGCGTCAGGTTGACAAGGTAGCCCACGGTCCTGCATCGATGCAGTCGGTGTGGGGGCGTTGGTAACGAATGTTAGCTGGCCATGACATCTATCGCATTCAGCATGTGCATAGCTACCTAGCAAGTTACATGTCTCCTTTAGAAAACTAGGTTGCTTTAAGCCCACAGCACATCCACACGTTAACTAGCTAACTCATTTCGCGAAATACCTTGATCAGAGTTAACTAACGTCTATAATAAAAAATAAAACAACTTATTTTTCACAGGCGCAGATTAAAACCGATGTAGACCTTACCGTGAAATGCTTACTTACAATACCTTATTAACAAACAAAGCACTTTTAATAAGAATACGAGTTAAGATACTACTTGAATATCCCCTATATGTTTAGCTACTACATAATATTTACTATCAATGTTACATTGAGCTGGGTGAATGGAATATGAATGACAGTCATCAAATATGCTGTAATAGAAATAAGACCATGCTCATAAAAAAAATAAAAAACATATTTTTTTACCCTCCATCACCTTAAACTGCACCGTTTACCACTAAATTGGGGTTAGGTGTAAGGTTAGCAGTGTGGTTAGGGTTAGCTGCTATGTTTAAAATTAGATTGTTTCTTCCTATTTTGCAACAAAGCATCCTTCACTCATGCTGCCAAACATACCCTTGTAAAACTGACCATCCAACCAATCCTTGACTTTGGCGATGTCATTTACAAAATAGCCTCCAATACCCTACTCAACAAATTGGATGCCGTCTATCACAGTGCAATCCGTTTTGTCACCAAAGCCCCATATACTACCCACCATTGTGACCTGTACGCTCTCGTTGAACCCACTGGCTCCATGTCATCTACAAGACCCTGCTAGGTAAAGTCCCCCCTTATCTCAGCTCGCTGGTCACCATAGCATCTCCCACCTGTAGCACACGCTCCAGCAGGTATATCTCTCTAGTCACCCCCAAAACCAATTCTTCCTTTGGCCGCCTCTCCTTCCAGTTCTCGCTGCCAATGACTGGAACAAACTACAAAAATCTCTGAAACTGGAAACACTTATCTCCCTCACTAGCTTTAAGCACCAGCTGTCAGAGCAGCTCACAGATTACTGCACCTGTACATAGCCCATCTATAATTTAGCCCAAACAACTACCTCTTTCCCTACTGTATTTATTTATCTTGCTCCTTTGCACCCCATTATTTTTATCTCTACTTTGCACATTCTTCCACTGCAAAGCTACCATTCCAGTGTTTTACTTTCTATATTGTATTTACTTCGCCACCATGGCATTTTTTTTTTAACGCCGTTGTGCGTTTTGAACGTAGTGTGTTTGAACTACATACTTCTGTGTGATTAAGAGTGGCTGAGCTAGAGTGGTGTTTGAGACAAGGGCGGATCCCGAAGGGCCCCAGGGCTGTGTCTTTTTACTAAAATGTCTGTAGAGTCCGAATGGCTTGCGCTACAAACTATTATCTATAAGAGTTGTTGGAAGGCTAAGGGTTACTTCTACCGAGAAGAGCATAGTGAAATTTTTAATTTAACCTCTATTTAATTAGGCAAGTCAGTTAAGAACAAATACTTATTCACAATGACTGCCTACCAAAAGGCCTCCCGCGGTGACGGAGCCTGGGATTAAAAAATGCATAAATAGAATATAAATATAGGACAAAACACAACAAGAGAGACAACACTACATAAAGAGAGACCTAAGACAACAACATAGCAAGGCAGCAACACCTGAAAACAGCATGGTGGCAACACAACATAACAACATGGTAGCAACACAATGTAGTAGCAGCACAAAACATGGTACAAACATTCTTGGGCGCAGTCAACAGCACAAAGGTCAAGAAGGTAGGGACAACAATACATCACACAAAGCAGCCACAACTGTCAGTACGTGTCCATGATTGAGTCTTTGAATGAAGAGATTGAGATAACTGTCCAGTTTGAGTGTTTGCAGCTTGTTCCATGGTGTCTATAATACTGTAATAAGCTCACATAGTTGTTGTCACAAACTCCAGTTGTCACTGACTAGTTGGATATTAATATCACAGCGGGCAAACAATTTCTGTACTTACAGCATTCATATAAATTAATTTTTATCACGTTTATGCTTTAGCGGACCAATTTATTTTAGATCTGTCATTAAAACTCATGAATGCAGTTGTTTTGTGTTCTACTTGTAGCCCTGGTTGTCCTGAAAAGAAAATGGTAAAACACTTCATTGTGAGGCTAAATAGATAAACGACTAGTAATTACAATAGTGTTTTATTTCAAAAAAAAAAAAAACTTTCTCAGGCCATTGAGGAGGAAGGTGGAGATGCAGAGACAATTGAAATTCCACTCCCAGCAGACACGCCTAATAGAAAAAATGCAAAAGCTAAAGGTAATTTGACATTCCTAATATTTAAATTACTGTTCAATATTTCTGTTTTCATTTTGATTGATATGACTCCATTACTTCTTTAGGAAAGAAAGTGGACTCTGACACTGACAATCCAATGGAAGAGGAATCCTTCTCCAAGGAAGAGGAATCCTTCTCCAAGGAAGAGGAATCCTTCTCCAAGGAAGAGGAATCCTTCTCCAAGGAAGATGAATACTTCTCCTTCTCCAAGGAAGATGAATCTCCTACCAAGGAAACCAAATCTTTTTCCAAGGTTAGTGTCACATGAATATGTTTATGTTTGTGTTTACCCCACTCTCTCACAGTAGACTAGAGATTATTGGGTTACCATACCCAGATCAGATAATAAAAAGTACTGGTATTCAGATTGGTTAACCCGGTGTTAGTAAGGCAGTAGACTGAAACTGTCTTTGTGTGTATTTACCTTTCACATTTGTCTTTTTATCAGGAGGGAGACGAGGATGACATTGAAGAAGGTATGTTTGTTTTCACACCCTGTTGAATAGATTACTTTGGGGGGGGGGGGGGCGGGTTGCAGGTAGCCCCCTTTGCGTGAAGGTAAGAATCTGCTATGCCCCCTCTCTCCTTTATGCCTTCCATTTCTTTTGTCTGCTGGCTGGATACTCAGCAAGCCTGTTTGTGGAGGACTTGCTTATTTTTGTCACAGTACTTTTTTTGAGGGTGGGATGTTACCTACTCTTCCCGGCCTGAGATGCAATGGGGCTCCAACAACCATACAGACTGCATAGTACATTCTCTCAAGATAAAAAGCTCAGGAATCAACAGGCTTCTTCAAGGTGAGGGAAAGGTATGCCGGAAGAAGTCAAGCTGAGTTAGAGGGAGTTCCAGTGTGCACTGATGATACCATGGGGGACTCCTGCCCATTGGGGCCCATCCTCCTGTAGCACCCAACTGCAGTACAGATGTCTCAGACGGAGAGAAGAAATCATCACTGAGAATGCTCAAAGACCAACCAGGACATGATGTACAGTCTTGAGGACACATTTGCTAAGGACTTGAGCCAGTCACTACAGTCACAAGGACAATTAAAGATGACATCTATTTTTTTGTCAACCATCCCAAGTCACTTAATAAGACAGACTTTTATGAGGGAAAGAAGACATGGGAGATGACCATAAAGACTATGATGGGAGAGCCCTCGGCAGTAGAACGGTCATCAAATGAGACTGAATTTGACCTCCATGGCTTTGGGCACAGATTTTTTGGGGGTTACGGAAGAAGTTGGACAGATGCTCTTTTCATTTCATTTGTTCAAATGCCCTCTCTTCAAACTGAAGAACTGGAATGGAGCTCCTAATGACAGGAGTATTGAAGAGTAACTTCACTGTACAGTACACATAACTGTAAGGATCGCAAAAGAAGTATTGGTGGTGAAAATGACATGAAGATTATTGAACCGCACCACCATTTTTCAATGAGGAATGTATGTTTTGTTGTTCCTGTGGTCTTCTACCCTTCGATGACCACTAATACTAAACTTGCTTTCTATTCTACTTTCTAGGTCAAGTAACAGACATGTCAATGTTAAACATTGTTTTTTTGCCATGTTTTATCCTTATTAAATCCCTCAGATGTAACTGATACAGATGATGGTACTCGTGAAAGTTCTAAACCTCCACCCAGTGAGGACGTTGAGGCAGAAGCCGAGGCGGAGGCTGAACAAGTGGAGGAGATCGAAACTGAAGTTGCCGTCTCCGCTAAAGAAGATGAGGACGATAACATATCCGTCACACTCCAGAATGAAGATGCCATCACGCTGGATGTTGATGGTGATGACCTCCTGGAAACAGGTAAACATGTGAAACTTCCAGATTCAGAGGCAGACAAGGGCTGTGACGAGCCAGAGGCCTCTGCTGAGACGAGCCCCAAGGATGCCATGAAGATGGAAGTGGAAGGCCATAAAGATGGTAAGAAGGATGACGGGACGAAGGTTGACTCCTCTAAGAAGGAAAGCAGAGAGGCCTCGAAGAAAGCTGAAATGGGAGACAAAGACAAGGATTCTGGGAAGAAAGGCCCCTCGTCTACTGGGGCATCAGGTCAAGGAAAGAGGTTTGTCTTTCTAGCTATGTCAGTTCTTTAAGATACTACTACCAAGTTCCAGCTCACTGTGAACGCAGCATTGTGGGTAGCCTCAAGATTTTTATAACTTTTTTTCCTAATGAGAAATGTTCATTGATGTACCTAATGAGCCTCCCATTTGTTACTTTCATTTGGTTGTTTTTCTGAATTTGTGTCATTAACCAGGAGCTGAAAACAGATGTTACTTTCACCTTTCCAGCACGTTTGCCTTTTCCAGTTCCCACGTAGGGCTTTTTTAAAGGGGCAGTAGTCCCTGTGATGTCAGTTTGTCAGAAACATATGAAATGATTCGCTGTGAAGTCGAACGCAATACTGAAGATTTCATTGGTCCAGGGAGTAAATTGGCTGAGAACATGACCCATATCACCCGTGGAAAAGCAATGAAAAAGGCCATTATGGGAGTTTTGTCCAAATGCAAGCCTTGCCCGTGGGGATAAAAAAAATACATCCATACAGGAAAAAAGTGTTTTTCTTTTTTGACAAAAAAAAAGTTGTTTGCCCTGGTGTACGTCATATTCCGCAGGGGATTTCATATACTGGCACTCATCTCTTGTTTCTTTTTATTTGTTGTGAAATCTGCTTTGTAGTTCTTCAAAGGACAGAGATGGAAAGGCCACAAAAGATGACAAAGGTAAGGATTTTACAGATACATTTCTCAAGACGTCACTACTAATGATCAGACGATGGTCAAGCATAGGTCTTTATGTAGTGCGTGTAATCAATGTGCAGTATTGACTGGACAGCCAAAATGGCATTATTTTCTCAAGCGTCAGAACAAACAATTGATCTGTGAATTTTAGTACCATTGGTGTAATGTGCCATATTACCCAGTTTTCCTCACATATCTAAAAAGTACATTTCTTTGGCATTTTAAAGGTGTCTGAAATGATTTCATTTTGTCAAAAGCACCTGCATTTAAACATTTAATTCTTACCGGTAAGTAACATTAGGCTCTTCTAGATTAGTTTGTACAATGTGTAGACATTTTACATGTAAAAGCCTCTACAGTGCATGCATGTATGTTTTTAAACAACCATATTTCAGGAAGTATCAGCAGTAGCAGTGCAAGCAGCTCCACTCGAAACATATGGGTGAGCGGCCTGTCCTCCAACACCAAAGCAGCTGATTTGAAAAATCTCTTTGGCAAATATGGGAAGGTAAGCCTAGAGCTTAAAACATCCGTAAACGGTTTCTTGTGGTGGGGTACTGGGGTTGGATGTTTCTTACTGTATGGGTGTCCTGGTTTTGCTTTGACTTATTGGAAACAATTTACTGTTTTACTAAGGGAAAGGGGGATACCTAGTCAGTTGAACAACTGAATGCATTCAACTGAAATGTGTCTGACGCATTTAACCCAATCCTTTACAAGCAGCATGTAGTTGCTCCGCCCCTAAACAAATTCTTGTCTCCGCAGGTTTTTAGTGCCAAAGTGGTTACTAATGCTCGCAGTCCTGGAGCCAAATGTTATGGCTTGGTGACAATGTCTTCCAGTGCAGAGGTGGGAAGGTGCATCTCCCACCTGGACCGCACAGAACTCCACGGCCAGCAGATATCTGTTGAAAGGGTAAGCTGACAAACAGTTGTTTTGCACCTTGTTCAGCTAGAATGTTCAGAGAACGATTACAATTTTACAGTTCAGAATCTTTTCTCTGACTTCTATCTTTTGTGACGTCATAGAAACGTCAAGAGTTCTGAAGGTTTTAAGATGCCATTTTGAGAGAGTTTTCTGCAGAACAACATTGGCTGACATTCTCTTCTGAGCCATTGAGCCAACATGCGTTCTGTCATTTTCGTTGTAGGGAGAAAAAAGGTTCATGGTCCTTTGTTCTTCAATTAATTAAAATGACATTGCTTCAGAATTGTGACGTAGCCTTTAAATACTGTGACGGAGTATTTGTTGTCTTTTCAGGTTAAAAGTGATCCCTTCAAGAAAGAACCTTCGAAGAAGGAATCAGATGACAAAACCAGCTCCAGCAAATCAAGTGACAAACGTAGTGCGTCGACAAGCAAGACTAGCAAGTAAGTGAGGAAGAAACACAATCTGTCTTTTTCAGAATGGGGAAATTTGAAAGAAATATTAATTTGTCTGCTCTTTTTCCCCCCTAAAGAACCCAGCCATCCTCCAAAAAAGAGGAGAAGAAGTCCGACAAGCCATCAGACAAAGACTGCAAGGATTCATCCAAGAAGCAGGAGTCCAAAAGCACAACATCCAGCTTAGGCCCAGATGCCTCCAAGAAAGATGATAAAAAGCATGGTGGAAGTATGTATGCTCCTTATCTCAGGTTCCTTTTTATGTATTGTGTTGATGGTTAGAGTAGTAAAAATTAATCTCTGTCCTGTATTGTGTAGGGACCAAGAGCCCTGGCAAGATGGTGGTGATTGATCATGCCAAAGGAGACCTGAACAAAGTGAGACCACCGTTCAGGAGGGGGAGATTTGACAAGCCGGGTTTCACCACCAACAACAACATGATGCAGCGAAGACCCAGATATTTCATGCCTCCCGAAGAGGTTTGTCGCAGTTTTTTTCTATCCGACAGTTTGATCGTGGAACTTTCTTTTTCATAGTTCACCTCTACATGCTTGTCTTTCCTAGATGGAGATGAATAGAGTTAGAGTTTTCCCCAACAAGGGAGGCAGCAAAGACATCCTCCCCTTTGAGAAGATGAAAGAGCAGAGGTTGCGCGAGCGTATGGTCCGGCTGGAGCGCGTCCGCAGGGCTGTGGAGCTTCGCAGGTCAGCCTGAAACAAACTCCTACTCTAATTGTTGTACTCTGTAGTACTGTAAGGATGCTGGGTACTAATGCTTCTGTGACTTCCTGTCCCGTCAGGCGGCGTGAGATAGCGGAGCGGGAACGCCGGGAGCGTGAGCGTATCAGTCTGATAAGGGAGCGGGAGGAGAGGGAGAACCTGCTCCGAGAACGCCAGAGGCTTGAGGTGGAGAGGCAGAAACTGGAGAGGGAGCGCATGGAGAGGGAAAGGCTGGAGAGGGAAAGGATCCGCATAGAGCAGGTGCTTGCACTCAAATCATTAAGGATGTTTAGTCTTCAAGGCTGTACCTTAGTTGATTGTTGTAAAAAACGACAGGAGGAAGGTGAGTTGTTTACTCATTGTTCATTCTGGTGCTCTTTCAAAGGCTTTTAAGAGCATTTTTGAGCAGCTAATTGTGAGCAAACCATTTAGTGGATTGTTAATGTAATGCTGACGTTATCTCGCTGTGATGCAGGAGCGGCGAAAAGAGGCGGAGCGTATGGCTCGTGAGCGGGAGGAGCTGAGGAGGCAGCAGGAGCAGCTCCGCTACGAGCAGGAGAAGAGAAACAACCTGAAGAGAGGCCGCGATGTGGACCACAGGTACACAAGGCCACACTGTAGTTGGGGATGGGATGTTTGTCCGGGGTTTGCTCTGTGTAGTTGAGGCTCTGATCGTGGACAACCAGATTCCACCATTATGTCCATGAATTTGCAGGACAGGTTACAGAGCAGCTTGTGCAGTACTGCTTTGTCGTCGTCCCCTGCACACAGACTCCTGGTCTGTCTGCATCCCACGGCAGACAGGGATGCTTGGTCTCAGACATGACCAGCAGATGTCAATTTGACCATCAAGTGAAAGATACATTTTGGTATCATATCTGACCAAGCTCAAAAAGTGGCATTCCACACCAGTTTACTTGTCGCCCAGTTAAAACATTCTCCATTGAATGTTTCAGCCGGAGGAATGATCCCTACTGGAATGGCAACAAGAAGATCCAGCCAGAGTCTGAGGGCCGTGTCAACCAGGGCTCGGACTACAACCGCCAGCAGAACCGCTTTACTGAGTTCAGCCCCCGGGAGAGAGGCAGAGGCTTCCCTGAGGCTGCAGCCGTTGAGCCCAACACCATTGAGAGGTAGGCCCTCTTTGATAAGCCCTCTTATTTATATAGTGCTTTTTGCAAATAAAGCAACCTGAACCTAAACTGGCAAAGAGCAAGCTACACACAGCCCACATAGCAGTTTAGCATGTCTATCCCCCTCCAGTAACAGTCAGCTCTTGACAGAATCTGACAATCCATTTTGGGTGTGGGGGGGTTTTCAGACGTAACCGCTTCAACAGTGAGCCTGAGGCCAAGAAGTCCCGCCCCACTGCTCGCAGAGACAGCTCTGGGTTTGAGCGCTACCCCAAGAACTTTGAGACTGTCCGCAGGGCCGAGCCTCCTCCAACTCCACGCGCAGACATCCGTGACACAGACCGCAGAGAGATCCGAGACAGGGACGAGCGCCGGGCCGCGCCCATGCCGGAGCGCCGGGCCGCGCCCATGCCGGAGCGGCCAGCAGGGGGCAGAGCACCCATGCCTGGCATGTCTCATACCAGCCGCTCCCCCAGAGGCACCGGGCACGCTACTCATACTGGGCATGCAGGATGGAAGAATGACGGCGGCATGAGTGCACCTAAGGGGGACATACGGTCAGAATGGATGGATGTCTAGTGCGCTTGTTTAAGTTTGTAGACAATTACCTTTTTGTTGTAATCCGTGTGGTAATCGTCCTCTCTGTGGTTATGTAGTGGAGCTGTGCGTACCGGAGGTATGCGGCCAGAGCGTTCAGGCAGAGATGGCCAGGGGCCTGCTCTCAGAGGAGGCTCCTCAGTTAGCCGAGGAAGATCCAACTTCAGTGGCCGGGTTGGAGGAAGACCCATGGTCATGGCAGACCAGGTCAGCACCTCACAAATCCCCCATATCTAAATCTACACATTCAATACCCTCCATTTCCTCTATTTTAGTTACATTTCAGATAGGGAATTCATAACTACAATCTCCCCTTTCTCTACCCAGCATTTCAGCTCTAGCCGCCAGGTGGTGGTGGAGCGGCATGGCCGGGACCAGCCGGCCCCCAGGAAGGAGTGGCATGGTGGGGCTGGATCGCAGGGAGGGGGCTTCCCAGACAGCCGCAGGATGGGAGACAGCCGTGGCAGCATGATGGCCCCACACTCAAGGTATTCACTGCCGTTGCATTAAGACTGTACTTTTCCCTTTATCCAGATTACAACCTCTCACTTTTAGTTCATTGAAATTGGAACCTTTTTTTGTAAATATCACCCTTTCTGAAATGAGCTTCACAAAGCTGGTTGCAATTCCAGTTTCATCCCCCAGAAAAGACATGGTTCAACTCAAATATACTAATTGATTAAAAAAACATTTATGGGAAAAAAATCTATGTTAAGGATATTATGAATAGGAAAGGTGGAGTTATGTCACATGTGCAGTTAACACAAATATGTGGAATTGTTAGCTCTATCTAAAATTACAACCAACTGATTGGTGCATTACTGCAAAAACGGAGGCGGCAAGTGGAAGGGGGAGAAGGGGAGCTTGTTAGTCTGGCCTTTATTAAAGACCAAAATTAGAGAGAAATTGTCATGAATAGAAAAATATACCAGTTTTATTTGAGGACCAAAATGTTGACCATGGCACCATACAGGTTGCAAAATACTTGAAGAGATTTCTGATGTGCTGATTCCATGGCACATGGTTTATAAACTGATACTCAAAACTAAGTTTGTCTATTTAAATTATTATACAATATTCTTGCCACCAAAATAAGAATGTTATGTATATTCGGCATACAACCAATTCGACCACTTATTCTGGTATTGCTCCTGTGTAGCCTGTTTCTGGCCACAGGTTCAGGGAGTGGTTAAACAGTCATAACATTGTTCCAAAATTAGCCCTACAAATAGCAGGATCAGGAAAGCCATAATCAATCAACAACAAAAATATATATCCCACCCCATTTTAGAAAGTTTTGAGAATCTGTGTAAGACATCACAGAACAGCTGAAAAATAAATGGCACAAGGAAATCAAGAGCAGGTGGTCTATGGAGATAGGAGGGGTGGATTTAATCTGTAATAGTTGTGGCTGAAATGAATGTCATGTGTACTGGACTTGTCTGAGCACTATGAATTAGACTTGGGTGACATCCATGTTGCCATGGTAATATGCTGTAATGCTGTAATACCTACACGGAACACAAGGAGTGCTATTTTCAAACCCCACTGCAATATTCCATAGAGAATGCTAACATTTTTTACAGTCTCTGACCTAAAGTATTTGAAGGACAGACATCCCAGCTCAAAGTTATACAAGTAACTAAAAATGCTCAACAGTTTGCTGCATCTACAAAGCAAATATTAGACAGCAAGGCTCTTGATCCAGGAGGGGGATTCTCTGCTGTTACCAAGCAAAGCCTGGTTTTGAAAGAGGCTAACTAGCAAACCAAATGCACAACTACAGAGCATTTAGCACATTTTATACAGTTAACCAGATCACCTGGCATGTGCTACACACGTGAGTGACTCACAGGGCTCCGGTGTCTTGTTGTGTGCTTGTAAACAAACACCGTGACTGGGGACTACCAGTAAGCTTCATAATGAATAATGGTGATGGGAAATGACCACGTGCTCCTAACTGATTGCACAAGTTGACTGTAGGTATTTACTTAAAGTAGATTCAAATTCACTGCCATTTCCAAATACCCCAGTAAACTATGAATCCAAATGTGATATGTATAAAAGTATTCTGGTAGAAGCCATATTTGAGCTTCTATGTATTTACTCATTACTCTATGCGACACTGTTTTAGGCAAATGTATTTTTGTTTCTCCAGCCACTCTTCGTCTGCAATGAACAGAATCGTGCAGATCACCAACAGTTCCATGTCCAGTGTTGGCGGATTCAAGCCCTTCAAAGGAGCACCCCGACGGTTCTAACTGCCTCTCCCCAGATCAGCTTAAGCTTATTTTTCAAGAGGCTGGTTTCTAGCCATAAGGTCGATATAGAAATGTTTTGTTCTGTATAGGTTACCTCAATGTATGGTTTCTTAACAGTTGTGCTGTGACTTAAACAACCCTGTGCACATAATGTTCAACTTACTTTTAGAATAGAATTGTACAGCTTTAGTTATTTGTAAGTTTGACATTAACTCCTCTTCCCCTAACTGAAACTATGTAAACAGATCAATGTATTCTTTTAACCATCATTTTTAGTAATGCCCCTGGTGCTTCTGAAGGTTATTAAAATATTAATTTTGTCTTCGCTCCTACATTTGACTCATGAAGTGCACATACAAGACATCACACATTGAATGGTTGTGAAAAGAGAACGGAAGTTTTGTCCATGTACTTTAATCAGGCTGAATGTCCCTCGTCTAAGGCATTTTGTTACAGAAGAAACACCATCTACATTTTGCAACGGTACTGTGATAGGCTATACATTATTTGGTCATATGTATATAAACATTTGAACCTTCCATTACGAGGATTGACCTTTTCATATTCACAAGGTGTTAAACATAAGTGAAAATATTAACATAATACATTGAAATTATACTCCACTGAATGTCATTAAGCAATTGTTGCATTACATGCATCAGAATAACATTGGGATTATTACAATTGCATTTAAATCAACATGGGGGATTGTGCTCATGAAACTACTAGGGAAATAACAATTTTCTCCACTCTGTCAAAATAGTCAAATTAACTTTTAAAATCCATTCCCTCTAGATGACCAGCCAGTGGCATTTTTATTAGTGTGAAAAGCTACAAAACAATTATGGCCTTAACAGGTTTACAGCTACCTGATGTTCAAGTTGCATCAACACAGTACTTTAAACTGAAATATTTAACCAGCCCTTTCATACCTTTTGTCAAAGGAGCGTTTCATATTCAACTGACTGTTGTAGCAATTCCAGACAGTATTCCATTTTTACAAGGTACCCAAAGAACAATAGCACTCGTACAATTTCTAATTCTGTATAAAATGAGGTATTTTCTCTCTTAGGTTGCGTTTACACAGGCAGACCAATTCTGATCTTTTTTCTCAAATATGCCTGTCCAAACGCAGCCTATAGTGCATATCAATGTAACAGTGCAAAACCAATTACAATGACTATGTTCAAGGACTACCTTGGACAGTATTTACCCCCCAAGCACTATAACAAGGCTTATACATCACTTGAGACATTCCACAAACAAAATCCTTATCAATTATTTAGAACAACATTGAAGCTATAACACAAAACAATATCTAGATACTGGTAAATAATGCAATGTAAATTACCTCAAAAGCAAGCTTACGCACAATACAAATGATTTTTTTTAAAGTGTGTGTGAGGCATCCGTGAAACATCTTGTTGCTCCCCCAAAAACCTCAAAAGTAATTAGATAAAGTGGCCCTCTGAGGTTCTCATACTCAGTACTAGTTGCCTTTTGAACGTCGTTACAAATGGGTTGAGGCCATCGGGAAGGTTGACCACATTAACAAGTATAATTCAAGCTGCAGTGTGACGGTAACTTTAAAACGGATGTTATTTTACGAAAGAAACAAGAATATGGATTGTGGTCCTTCGCCCATCCCCCCAACCTTTCACAAAATCACTAGTCAATAATGTAAAGGACATGCGGTAGCATACCATAAACAGGATGTGCACGCACGCTTCAACATAGGTGTTTCTCTAAGTCCTCTATTCAATCAGATGACTTTTTGGGGTAGTCATTGTGAATAAACGCAGCAACAGTTTAGTCACTTTCTAATAGCAGCCTTGAATTCCATTACAAATGGCAAACCTATTCTAGTGTAAAGTCAGTGAATTCCTTTGACGAGATAGGCCCGAGAGAAGCTCAGATACCCATCGTGTTATGCCTTTTCTGAGAGGGAATTTATATCCATGAACATAACTAGCAATAATTATGAACAGCCTAATAATATGAAGTTGACCTAGTTAGATACCATGTGTTGAAATAATTTGTTACCGATACGTGGTTACACATTTACATTACAACACGGTATATTAAATACTTTAAAATGGTATATATGAATCATTGCTGTTGCCAAGGCAGCTAATACACAATTTACAAAAGACACTCAAGGATATGTCCCTTCAGAGAAGGCCTGAGAGTATTTCTGATGTCTAGTTTTACATGTACAGATTGTCTCATTCTGGTAATACACCTGTTTCCGTTTATTCTTATAAAATATATTGTAACTGTTGTAAGGCATTTTCTATACAGAGTAAGTGTGGCCTCGTGAGGACCGTATAGACAGGCTGAGCTAACCCCGGTCCTCAAGTCCAGCCTACAGATAAGCCTTACTACCGGTTAGTCAGGTAGCCTACTCCTACAAGATGCACCCAGTAGCCAGGCAAAAATAAATACTAAGTACTGGACTTGTCCTTGAAGGCTGGGGTTGTCCATTTCGGAACAATGAGAACAAAATGTAACAGCCAAAAATAGGAGACCCCTTAACGAGCAGCACTGCGAGGAGTCTCCCCTATAACGGTGTTTCTAGGTCTGACGTACAACACAAGGCTTAAGTCAAGGCATCCAGCTGGAATGTGTAGATAGAAAACAGTAAATCTCTCAGGAGGCAGTACCATAGTAGGACAATGGCACAAACTACTAGCTAGCTCTGTCATAAGTGTGCATTAGGTATGTACACAATGTATATCATTTTGTCTGAAAGTCAGATGTTGTAGGAGCACATGGATTCAAACATGGCTACAGTAGAAAATCCTACTTCCATAACTCAACTAGGTGATGAGACTTCCCATATTGACAACATCTGTGTCAGCTTTTTACGGCGTGACCAACAGTTTAACTGCCGGCAAATCTGTGTGACATTGGGCACTTCAGATTATTAGTGTAGGATACTACTATTGCTCTGCCTCTGCAGCCAAGTCTCTCAGGGACAGCATAAGAGTGAGCGACAGTAGTCAAATTAGGTGCACCGTCCTGTTTCTCCATGGTTCTGTCTGTGTGATTGTCCAGACTCTACTAGATGTGAATCATATAAAGCAAATATGAGAAATTAAATACATGGCATATCTTTCAATCCAACTGCTCATTTACATCGTAACATTTTTTGTTGTTGACGTTAAGGTTATTTCCGAGTTGAAATTAAGAGCATAAATCAATGCAGCCAAGCATATCAGCCATACATATACACTGTAGACACCAATACCATACACACACACCAGAATTCAACACTGCCATACTCTGGTAAGGCCAATCTGGATAGGGCGAGTCTTAAATGGCAGATGAGGATTGGTAGAGACGGAACTTACCAGAGTATGGCACTGAATTCCAGGCCTCTCAGGAAGAACAGGGATGTGGGTAGTGATGGAGAGATATACAAAATGCTCGTCACAACAGGGTCTTACATTCATTTCTAACCTGCAAAAACAAATTAATCCCTTTCAATTTATGTATATACCAAAATAAAATAGTTCTCTAAAATACTCTCACACATGCATACAAACACACATGCAAACACGCACACACACACTTAAAGTAGTAATTTGGCATCCATTAACGTGGCGAAGAGACAGGAGTGCTTAGATATTACACTCACTGATGTCACTATCACCTCATCTCTATCCCAATTAGACTCTGAACAAACTCTTGATTATCTCCAATTGGAAGGAGCTAAATGACCCCCACAAATCAATAGCTAGCAAACAAAGGTTATGTGTTTTCAGTGAAAAGTCTAACGCTCAAAAACGGAACTGGATCAAAGCAGGCATATCTACACCTGTGCAGTAAAAAAAAAAAAAATAGCTTATCAACTGCAATAATGAAAATGAATGAAAATGATTTCCTTGAAACAAGTTGGTGCCATGAGAGGAGATATTTCAGATTCTGAATTCTTTCCCTCCCAACGTCCTGTTTCTGGGATTTTTCTAATTTTGCTATAAAAATCACCCCCATTAACCTGAACCCCAGATCACAAATATAGTGCACTGTGCGACTTGTAACAAAGTTTGGCCAACTGTACGAAAGATTAGTGGTAGCTGTCATAGCGTCCCTTCCTCAGTTGTCCGGGCCCACTGAGGGTAGAGGATGGCAGGCACCAGTGGCTTGGGAACGGCAACGCCTCACCGTCTCATCGCTCTTCAAAAAAAGGGTCTGTGCGTAGGGTGTCAGGTCAATGTGAAAAAAAAATTCTGCCCCCCTCTTTCTCTTTGTCTCTCACATAAACACACAACCATCCTCTGTTACAATAAAACACATTTGTCTTTATCCTTGGGCTCTTTTTTGGGTTTGCGCTCCCCGGCAGAGGGCTGCTTCCCTGGGGTGGGCGTGGTTCCAGCTGCTGTTGATGATGCTGCTGCTGATGCTGCTGCTGCTGCTTCTGCTTCTGCTCTGTCTGCTTCGTCACTGCCCTCTGCTGGCTGCTGCACAACACAGACAGGATGGAACAGGAGAGTCAACCATAATACCTACCTGTGGCTCATTCAAGCAGATGAATAAGCAACATTATAAACTGGGTGGTTCGAGCCCTGAATGCTGATTGGCTGACAGCCGTGGTATATCAGACCGTATACCACGGGTATAACGAAACGTTTATTTTTCCTGCTCTAATTACGTTGGTAACCAGTTTATAATAGCAGTAAAGGCACCTCGGGGGTTTGTGGGACATGGCCAATAGACCACGGCTAAGGACTGTATCCATAAGAACAGACCTGAGCCGTGCATTATAGCTTAATTACATCACAATTACATTGAACATACATTCAAACAGAACATGTATTGTGTACAACAGATTCATGTCAGCTATATATTTAATTTCTATCTGACTAAGCCCCTGACTCTGCTATATCTATATAAACTGGCAACCCTTACCCCTTTTCTCATCCTCATTACTCATTTTTCCCTACGCACCTTTCTCATCAATTCAATTCCACTCCTCGCATCTTCCCTCCCCCCTTCTCACAAGCTCCCCTCCTGATTCAGAGGGGTTGGGTTAAATGCGGAAGACACATTTCAGTTGAAGGCATTCAGTTGTACAACTGACTAGGTATCCCCCTTTCCCTCCCTCCCAGGCTCCTTCCCCGACCTGTGCTTGTGCTGAGGCAGCCTGCTCCTGCTCCTGGTAGTACTGGGAGGCTCGTCGGTCCTCCTCCTCCTGCAGCTTCTTGGCCAGCTCCAAGTCACTGATGCCCTCGGGGAGCTGCTCCCACTGCAGGTCCTGACAGTGCTGCTCCTGCTGCAGCGACAACGCCATCAGGTAGTCCTGCATACAGAGAGGAGAGGGGGTAAAGAGAGAGAGAAAGGAAAAAGAAGGAAAGAAAGAAAGGAGAGAGAGAATAGGACCAGGTCAATGCGTTTCACCTCATGGTGTTTTACCAGAGTGATGTGCCACTGCCAAGAGCTGAAGTATTTAAAAACATTTTTTTTTAAAGTAAGCCTAGTTGTAAGCTACAAAACACCAGCCATTTTAAAGTCAGGGCTACACACCTCTTTATTCATTCATAACCCTCATGTAGAGTGAAACCAAATATTTTCCAGAGCGCAGCATCAGACTGTCTTAATTGTCGGCTATAATATTTATTTATTTATTTATTTCACCTTTATTTAACCAGGTAGGCAAGTTGAGAACAAGTTCTCATTTACAATTGCGACCTGGCCAAGATAAAGCAAAGCAGTTCGACACATACAACGACACAGAGTTACACATGGACAAAAACAAACATACAGTCAATAATACAGTAGAAAAATAAGTCTATATACGATGTGAGCAAATGAGGTGAGATAAGGGAGGTGGAGGCAAAAAAAATGCCATGGTGGCAAAGTAAATATAATATAGCAAGTAAAACACTGGAATGGTAGATTTGCAGTGGAAGAAAGTGCAAAGTAGAGATAAAAATAATGGGGTGCAAAGGAGCAAGATAAATAAATACAGTAGGGGAAGAGGTAGTTGTTTGGGCTAAATTATAGATGGGCTATGTACAGGTGCAGTAATCTGTGAGCTGCTCTGACAGCTGGTGCTTAAAGCTAGTGAGGGAGATAAGTGTTTCCAGTTTCAGAGATTTTTGTAGTTTGTTCCAGTCATTGGCAGCGAGAACTGGAAGGAGGCGGCCAAAGGAAGAATTGGTTTTGGGGGTGACCAGAGAGATATACCTGCTGGAGCGCGTGCTACAGGTGGGTGCTGATATGGTGACCAGCGAGCTGAGATAAGGGGGGAATTTACCTAGCAGGGTCTTGTAGATGACCTGGAGCCAGTGGATTTGGCGACGAGTATGAAGCGAGGGCCAGCCAACGAGAGCGTACAGGTTGCAGTGGTGGGTAGTATATGGGGCTTTGGTGACAAAACGGATGGCACTGTGATAGACTGCATCCAATTTATTGAGTAGGGTATTGGAGGCTATTTTGTAAATTACATCGCTGAAGTCGAGGATTGGTCGGATGGTCAGTTTTACAAGGGTATGTTTGGCAGCATGAGTGAAGGATGCTTTGTTGCGAAATAGGAAGCCAATTCTTGATTTAACTTTGGATTGGAGATGTTTGATGTGAGTCTGGAAGGAGAGTTCACAGTCTAACCAGACACCTAGGTATTTGTAGTTATATGACCTCTCAAGCATAATAGTGTCTGGGTGGATGAGAGCGTGAGCAGAGATGATCCCTCCCTCTCTCTCTGTACTGGTTGAGGGTGGTGAATATGGACCCTGGCAGATGGACAAGTTGCTGGGCAGCCCTGCCACCAGGCCAGCCAATCAGCTGTTGTCACAAACGGACACAAACCACATCATGCATTATTAAACAGCCAATCGAAGCGCAGCGTGATGCAAAGCAGTACAGAGGGAGGCGCCACATGTCACGGTCATCTCCTGATCAGGCATTAAAACCCTGAGTGGGGGGGGTTTAACGGGAGAGCTTTGAACATCTATTATTGAGGAACTCTTCCCCGCTACTTCTCCAGAGTAGAGCTGAGTGCAGATGGAGCAGGCAAGGAAGCCATGGGGATAACAGAGCCCAGATAGAGGGGCTGGGTAATACTTGCTGTACCTTTAATACCATCCACTCTGTTTCTATTCAGGTAAACTCTGATTGTGACTCACCCTGACCTAGTATGTTTGTAATGCTGCACTGTGACTGTGCACCTTGTTCTCCATGGTATACATCCTCTGCAAGTGATATGTGGTGCACCCAACAGTGTGAAATGGCTGCCATGATTCAGCTATATGGGTGTTCAGCATTGTTTATCGTTGCTCCCATTAATGAAGTGGAACTGGATCAGAGGGCCCAATTGGCGTAGCGGTCCAGTGGTCTGACCTGGTCTATCTGGTCCTGCTGTCCGCGGTACACCGTCTCTGGGTCTGACGGGGGTCGCAGGCGGAACTCAGAGTCACAGAAGTTGCCATCCCCGTCCACATTGTGCAGGCTCTCCCACACCACCTTCTCCTCCGTCAGGAAGCCCTGGTCTGTCACCAGGAGGTACAGCTGGCCCTGATCACACAAAGACACGTTATACACTCACACACACGTCTTATCACAGCCAGAAAACACATCTACACACTTTCACACCCTCTTATTCCTGTAGTAGATAACCTGGATAACAGGTCTGTGTGTTTGTTTAAATGAGGGGGGCTTTGGTACTGGTAAGCATTTATCTTGGGGTCATGCGTGCTACACACACACACTCGCTCCCTCTCACACAGACAGGCCTGCTCCACTTCCCCTGCTATAGATAACAAGAAGAGCCTGTCCCAGCAGCAGTGATAAGGGGAGGGAGCACAAGGCGGGTGAAACCATTGTAGATAGCATTCAGACTCTAGGTGCTGAATAGGTCCCCATCACGTGTCTACCATGCTCTAAGGGGCATTTGTATTTATGCCCTCGCACCAGCCTAAGAACCCTGTGTACTGAACATTACATCACCTGGGACTGGGGTGTGGGGAGATCTATTGGGAGGGGGAGGACAGGGAGAAGGGGAACACACTAACAGTGCTCAGCTGTTAACAGATGGTTGTAAAGACTTGGATGAAAGAAAGTCCCCATGTGTCAACAACCTACAATACATACAAAGGGGTGATCTGATCCAGAAGTTAGCAATACGTTTGAAATAAAGGTTTATCTGGGACTGAGTGATATGAATTCGGTAACATTATGCAATTCATTTATATAAACACACTTTCCACTACTAAGAGGACAAGGCAGACTTGACTTGTTTTTGTTCATAATGGATGGTGGTTTGGGGACGCTGTAGCAGAGGAAAGTAAAGAAGACCCATTCACAGTAAACAGTACTGCAAGGCCCCGTTTGTCATAACTACAGGGCATGAAACAGTGGATAAAGGCTCACTCATTTGAGTGGTCATTCACCTTGAACTTGATCATGGTGCTGAAGTGGTTGTTCCTGAAGAACACACAGAGCTCTCCTTCCTGCACGGTGGACGTGAGCTCACACAGACCGGGGTACGTCAGCTGGGTGGCCGTGCTGTGCAGAAACTGCTCGGCTACAAAGCCTGCAGGCAGAGAGAGAGAGGGAGAAAGAAAGAGGGAGAAAGAGAGAGGGAAGGGGAGAGAGAAGGCGAGTCAGTGAGAGACACACACACAAGACTGACAATGACCGACAGGCTGACAGAGACAAAGACTTATGGACTGATTAAGTGATGTACAGACAGGCAAGGATATAGACACACTGACCTATAGAATGAGAGACAGAGAGCGCAAGAGATAGAGTTGTATTGAGTGATTGGGAGAGAGAGGGTGATAATCTAACTAAGACAAGGAGAAACTAGAAAGACAGTGGAGAAGCACTGGAGAGGTTGGGAGAAACAGACGCAGCTCTTCACCCCGTTAACTGACTCGCTCTGTCATTATTTATTTATGTGATGTTAAAATGTTTATTCTGTTCTACTGAGCCAATTACTTTGTTTGTATTCTTATATTTTATTCTTTCTTATTGTAGTTGCATTGTCAAGGAACCTGCAAGTAAGCATTTCGTTGGACGACGCATACCATGCATATCCATATATACGACTAATAAAACTTCAACTTGATGCTAAAAGCAGAAAACGGGCCCATGACAGGAATACATCTGAACTGCCCTGGGTGAGCAATACAAGCAGCGTGAGAGAGGGAAAGGAATAGAGCTCAACTAAAGTCAGTCGTCCACAGGAATGTTTAGGCCAGGCCTCCGTATATCTGCTCAGGGCAATAGGAGGAAATGCCAGCCTTATCAAGCAGCCTGGGATGTGTAGTCGGGGGGGGGGGGGGGGGTGAAGGGAGGAAGCAGCAGCGAGAAAGAAAGCAACACACACCACCACCCCCCCCCCCAGTCGGTCGGTCCACCCACCTTCCCCAGCCAGCTCGCTGCTGTCTGACTGTTTGCAGGAGATTATCTTCTCCACCAGCTGGTTGTAGCTGCAGTTACCCACAGCCTTCACTGTGTCGCCCATCTGGAGGGAAAATAACAGAGGAGAGCATTCATCCACCATTGTTGTGTTCTACTATGCCCATCTGGAGGGAACATAAAAGAGGAGGGCATTCATCCACCATTGTTGTGTTCTACTATGCCCATCTGGAGGGAACATAAAAGAGGAGGGCATTCATCCACCATTGTTGTGTTCTACTATGCAGTGAAGAACAAGTGACAAGAGCGTATTGTCATGTTTTCAAAAGAAAAATACTCAAGAGGAGCTGTACACTAACCAGTCATTCTGAAGTCATTTCTTTCATAAATAATGTGTGGAGTTGGTTGACTGTCTATTTGACAAACGCCTATAGAGTACCACAGTATCAGTCATAATACCCATAAAACCTAGTGGTCAATCAGGGAAATGGTTCCAATCGTTTTTTCACCATTCATTTTTCCCCATAGGGGATTTTAGAAACACTTCAAATAAGGGCTGTGTTTGGTGTAGGATTACCCTGGCGAGACGCTTTGAAAACCGTGTAAATCTCTCTAGGACAAGGTGACTTTTAACAATATATTTGCCTGTATATCATAGTAATAGCTACATGGGTTTAAAGGTAGACTTATGATGTTGCTGTGAGCAGTACCATAGTTACTTCCTTGAGCGTGATGCAATACTTTGCTCTCACAGCCACACAGAGTATCTGGGCATGTGCACGGGGTTTGCTTCACACTGCTACAACGTGGTCGCTACAGGCCCAAAAACAGCAGACAAGTTCAGCCTCAGGCTTCAACGTTCTGTTATTGCGGATATTGCATTTACGTCAACTCGCTCAGTCTACTTTTGAAGGGGGCTCAGAGAGGGAAGGGTTCTCACCTGCAGGTCCACCAGCCAGCCGTGGTAGAGAGGGATGTCCAGCAGGTCAAAGACAATGCACTCTGGGGTGTACTCAAAGACCCGCACCCCTGTGAACTTCACGTTGACATCCAGCCCCGTCTGCAGCTTGTGCAGCACCGCCATGGCATCACTCATATTCTGGGGGACAACAAATAGAAAGTCATGTTCCTTTTCAAGGTCTTTAGCCAGGGATGTTAGTCTTTGTAGAATTCTTGTTGACTACGGCATTGAAATAGGATTTGACATTGGAATAAATGTTGAGGACAGTGAACCAACTACTGTCACATACTACAGCAGTTTCAGCTAGAAAAACAGCTCACCCACAGAAACCTGCTAGTTTGTACTATCAGTCAAGTGTACAAACTGAACAAATCAGAAAGTGTTCCGACCAAGGAACTTCCTGTCTACCGTACTCATCACGCCCTCCTGTCGTTCGCCACTCAGACACACAAAAGGCTAACAAGACCCGTCTGTAGCAACGCGCATGCCCCACCCACCTGAGGATCTGTCCTTTTCAGTCATCTATTTCCTGTGTTTGAGGGATGTGACATGCACTTGTCACCTAAATCTTCCTGAATTTATTGCTTTCACTTGACTTCTGTGACTCCATCATACGTTTCCTTGTGCCTGTCGTTTTTCCCCGTTAACGTTACGACCGCGGAAATGTTTGTAATGACCTGTCAAACACACCCCGGTAACGTCTGAAATGGTAACGTCTGAAAATACATAGTCTTTCAGTTGCATCTATAAGAACACTAAAGCTTCTTCAGGGATGTAACATCATTTCAACACAACACAAGAAAGAGAGGAAAGATGGGTGCACTTTTTTTGTGGAATTGAAAAAAAAGTTAAAATTGCTACAGTTGAAATGTTAACAAATTAAATGCACTGAAATGAAAGCAACTTCTGAAAATGAACACTGGAATTAGTGATATTATGTCTGAACTCGCAAACAATTCAAAGTATGTATGGGTGTAATCTAGAGCCAAGCGTGTTGAGGGGATCCTGCTATTGGCACAATTGTTGAATTATGAAACAGAATGTGACAACAACAGTCATTAATTAGGCAGTCTAGACAGCACAGGTGAATGCAGGTAGGCCTAGACAGAGTAGGTGAGTGCAGGTAGACCTAGAGTCCTAGACAGAGCAGGTGAGTGATGGTAGGGTAGACAGAGCAAGTGTTTGTTGTTGCAGCCCTGTTCCACCCCTTTATGTTAATGTTTTCATTTATGCAAATACACCCATTGTATTTCTGCAAAATGTTGCACATACACATTTTCTTTATTTTAACACAAAATATAAAATAAATACCTAATACCATTATAAAATGTATGAGTGCACCCCCCCCCCCCAAAAAAAAACAACACCTGAATTCCCAACAAAATCCTTGAACGCCATTCATTATTTTTCCATGCCAGTAAAATGTTTAATGTGCTATATATAATTCAGTCAATCCTGATTGATAAAAAAAAATCTAAAAGTTTGGAGTATCTTCATCTATTGTCCAACTGTTGCATTTATTAGAATTGTTTTTAAAACCTTTTAACAATTTTGATGACCGTCTGTGTCACAGGGAGCCTCTGCAGCTGTCCCCCCACCCCACACACGCACAGAGGTGAGAATGGGTGACTGTGTGTGTTTTCTTAATTTTCTAAGAGGATAACCTGTCAATAAGAGGGAAAATAAATCCCCAAAAGCAGGGAGATTCTCCAGCTTTCGTACTTAGCGGTGTGGCTCATTGAAAAGCCTTTCGCTGGACGATCTGTGTGTGTGTGTGTTGGGGGGGATTAGGACTCCTGTGGACAGTTGTGGGGAGGATTAGTATGGTCCATGTAACAGACCATGCAGCTGCTCCACTCCAAGGGCAGAGGGCTTCAGTCACATGACATCAGATTAACCCCCTGAGAGCTACTGATTAGCGCCTCACTAAGCAGGGTGGGGGGGGGCTTCATCCACTTCCGCAGTGCTTTGCTGTTTACACTATATATACACAAAATTATGTGGACACCGCTTCAAATGAGTGGATTCGGCTATTTCAGCCACACATATTGCTGACAGGTGTATAAAATCGAGCACAGCCATGCAATCTCCATAGACAAACATTGGCAGTAGAAAGACCTTACTGAAGAGCTCAGTGACTTTCAACGTCATAGGATGCCACCTTTCCAACAAGTCAGTTCATTGGATTTCTGCCCTGAAAACGTTTAGGAGCAACAACAGCTCAGACGCGAAGTGGTAGGCCAAACAAGCAAGCAGAATTGTCTGTCCTCTGTTGCAACACTCACTACCGAGTTCCAAACTGCCTCTGGAAGCAACATCAGCACAAGAACTGTTCGCAGGGAGCTTCATGAAATGGGTTTCCATGGCCGAGCAGCCGCACACAAGCCTAAGATCACCATGCGCAATGCCAAGGGTCGGCTGTAGTGGTGTAAAGCTCGCTGCAATTGGATTCTGGAGCAGTGGAAATGCATTCTCTGGAGTGATGAATAATGATTCACCATCTTCACCAGTCCGACAGTCAAATCTGGGTTTGGCGGATGCCATGAGAACTCTGCCTGCCCCAATACATAGTGCCAACTGTAAAGTTTGGTGGAGAAGGAATAATTGTCTCAATAATTTTTAGGGTCATGTAGTCCATCATTGAGACACACAGCGAGGATTCTCTGCTTTATCCTTGTTTTCCTACTTGTATTCTTGATGACAGGTGCTAAAGCACAAGTCAAACGTGAGTCAGCGCTGTGCATACAAAATGTGCCTACAAGCAAAAACACACACACTGACAAGTGCACACACAACTGTGTGGGCACTGCGTCTCTGTCTGGTGGGTGGCGAAGCTGGCAGCACAGTAAGAGATCAGGAACGTGCTCGCCCACTGCTCCCGCTCTGCCCAACATTCTGCCTGCTCTGCACACCCACGCCCTCCTGCTGAGTGGCCAAGCCCTGCTCCACTCGGCTCTAGCCGCTCACAGACTACAGATTACAACCAGACTACATTAAGTAAAGCCACCCTAACCACACTAATCATAAATGCTGTGCTGAATATGGGATCCACATAGAGCCTGTGGTATTTGCATGTGATGATGTACAATAGACAATTCCGTGGGCACTGGACAATGAAGGCCAGTATTCAATGGTTCCACTCCAGCTTTTACGGAAGAGGGAGACTGATTGGATAAACAGGCCGACCTTCCTGTCACATGTTCCACTAGCAGGCTGGGAGCCAGATCAATATTTAAGTCCCACAACCCTGTGGCAGAGCCACACACACCCACGCTCATCCGCCAGCTCAAACCAGCTGGCCTCACACACACACGCTCTGCTTCCACTGGGGACTGGGGAGTGACTCCAGACCTCCATCCGCTGGCAAATCAGGCTGTAGGACCACGAGGCTGACTGATTGACAGACACAGGCAAGAGCTTTGCTTCAGTTTTCATGTCAAAGGCACACTGGACAGCTCCCCAGGTATTATGGAGATCTGGCACAAAACTTTATTAGGTAGCCTATGTCTGTTTTTAAGTCTGCATTTTAGTCTACTGTGCACTCTTAAAATCCACAATCATGTATATATACAGCGACACACTCCCATCCTGCTACATTATTTTTTAGGAGCATCTCTATCTCAATAAAATAGAATATTCTATATCATATAACCACAAAAACGCTGTCAAGTGAATAGTGCTACAGCGTGCAATCTCTCAGGAGTGCCCTTTATCAGGGGAACATGACCATGACCAGTCTTTACAGAATAAACCTTCACTAAGCTCTCCAGTCTCTGAGTTACTGTTTAACAACAGCCAAGCAATCGCTATTTTAATCCTCATATCCTCCTCCGACAGATGATGTTTTGAAGCCAGAGTTTATAAATAGAACTCTGTTATGAACTCGTTCAACGCTCTTCAAAATCATAAAAGGAGCTTGACTATTCAAATATGCAGCAGACAATATCAAACAAAGGCAAGAACAAGATTATATATAGATATATTTATTTTTGAATATTTTTCTAAATGTATTATAATTTGGTTTGGCATGCACATTGGCATGCTAAAGACTCCCTAGTGACAGACAGCCTCCCTAACACTCTCTCTACACTATTTCTATTCATGGTGTGAGGCTCCTTCCGTTCCTGGTCGAGTGCTCTCCTGCCGTGTTGAGGCAGGGCTTACACAGCCAAAATCTAACAGGAACCAACAACTGTTTCTGCCCCAGCTAACAGCACAGAGCCTGCCCTAAACTCCACCACATGGCATATCCTCACACGGACACACACAGTACACACACACAGACACGCCACAGAGCCTGGTGTTCTAGTCCAAGATTAGACCACCGTAATTACAATGAGTCCAACACTATTTAATTTGAGTGTTGCTAGTTTTTTTTTTATCTTAAATTCCCACAACCAGGAGCTTGGAGATCTACGACTGTACAGCAGTCAGAACATTCTCCTCGGACAGTAATCCAGACTCTGGTATGTACACACGCACACATTACTTCTCTCCTTCCCGAGCGATGACGTCCGTGAAAAGAATAACATTCACAGATGTGCTGGTTCTTTGCCACAGCAGAGTGGAGAGGAAGAGGAGAGGAAGAGAGGCCGTGCCCTTCCCACATTCCAGGCAGGCAGCAGGGATGGGAGCGTGGATGGGAGTGTGGATGAGAAAGCCATCCCTGCCAGGCCATGTGAACCACTCAGAGCCCCAGTGCTGGCCTCGATCTGAACTCAGCCATGCATGCCTGAGCTTCCTCCCACAGCGATGTGAAGAGACATGATCTGCCCCTCATGACCCGTGCTGTGCCGTAGGCCTGGCAAGACGCGGCTTATATAACCTATATAGGGGCTAAAAGCAGCTCTGGGGCAGTGGGCTGTTTTCCATATAACCATAATCATCACGCCGCTTATTTTCATCTTACATAAATATACATTCATTGGTCTTTCTGGAGATTCATTCCCAATGCAAATGTTGTGCAAATGCACTGACGCAGATGCACATGACTGTATAAATACTCAGCATTTCATCGTTGCCCATTAGAATATGATGTATTTCTGGATAGAAGAGGACAGGAACTACAGTCACTAAATGGCAGGCAGGGATATTTTAGGCTGGGAAGTGAGAACAAGTGAGCCCCCCTGGCGTGGTGCGAGTTAATAGTGTGATGCTGCGGACTTGTTTTTTGGCTGCTGCTCTGCCATCAGAGATCTAAGTGGAAGAGGGAGGTACTCAACAGCAACAACGGCCTGCCTGCCTCTCCCTCTCAGCCTCCTCGCTCATCCTGCATGCCTGTCTGATTCTCCAACATGAGCCACAGACAGACACAAAGAGAGATGGACCAGCAGACATGCATGCGTATGATCAGTGAATAACTGCCCTTATTGATTGTGTTTAAGCAACAACAGTCCTCACCTGCTCATAGTTTAGCCGCTGGGCTTCAGAGATCTCTTTCGGCTTGGCATCGAGGATGTAGTCTCCTGCAGGGGAGCGAGGGAGAGAGAGAGGAAGCAACATCAGAAGACCTGGGGATACAGGCTAATTAAAGCAACCGTAGACACACAGGGGAGCTGAGAGAGAAAATATAATCAGGGTAGAGCCCTGCCCGCTCACCAGTGACATCAAAAGGCTTACGGACCGCCTGCTTACGCCAATCCCATGTGAAGAGGTGATATTATCTACTACGTTCTGATTCCATAAGAAGTGTCTAATCCTCAGTGAGGAGCGGGATGTTGAGTGTTAAGTGCTGGCCAGCTGTTTTTCCAGGAAGGGCTCGGCCAGGCATGCAGGGTCAGTCGCGCCCTGGCCAGTGGGGAGCCGATAGAGAGATGTTAAGGGCTTAGTGTAGGACCTAGGAAGAGCAGCCACTGGGGCAGGCAGGGAGAGCCTTGTAAAGTCAGTCAACCACCACAGAAACTGAAAGCCCTGTGGTGCTAATCACAGTGCACCTGCCATCCACCCATTAACATCGCACCCAACTCCACCCTCCCCCTCTGAGCAACACACAGCGGCAGTGTCCAGCTGTCGAAAACATACCCTCGCGCAAGATATTTGATGTTACAAGATGATTCTGTGAGACTTATATCTGGAAACCCCATAAAAATAGGCCTACTTTTTCCTCATAATCCAACGATTGCTTTCTTACTTTAACAAAGTGAGCCAGTGGTCAGTGTATTTGAGAGCCGGGGAGCTACTCTGATTCAATCTCCATTTCCTTTCCTCAGACACAGGCTTCCTCAGCCCTGGCCATGAATGCCCCCAGCTGAGGCCAGTCAACTGACTGACATTTCTATGCCCTGGGAAACCCCCGGCCATACCCCCCTTACCTCCCTCCGCCTGCCCCGTTCCCTGCCAGCTGACTGTAGACGGTGCCCTCCCTGTCCGGGCCTCTACTGCTGCTGTTGATGATTCACTGGCATGCTCCACAGAGTACTAAATCCCAACATCGACCAGCAGCCTCTAATACAACATACATCTCCTTCACTTCTGCCCTTATGGGCCTCACAGTAGTTATTAATACAGCGTCTGAATCAGCCCACGTTAAATGGGGCTCTTTGTGAGCAGCTCTTTTTCACAAGCTATTATTTTTTTGTCTGGGCATGAAACTGTAACTGTGCGTAATGAAGTGCAATGGTGAGGCTAGGAGATAGGCCTATCTGCCTGTTCCTGGACATTACACAAGATGAACGGTTTGACCAGGGCCCAAACCATTCACTATGAGCTCTCAGCCACTAGCTGGAGTAAAGACAAAGCCGTCTCCACAAACACAGAGCCGCAATTTATGGGCACTTGTGAAAGAAGAGCAGAGACGACTCAGAGGCATATCTGGGATGATACGCGCACACAGCCTGCATAACACAGTTAAAGGTTGGCAATGTACAGAAGAGGGATGGCTACAACCATGAGCATTCCTCCGAGGAAATATACCACGACACAGTCGGAAAAACAGGAGTTGCGTGAAATGAAAACGCTGTGCTTCATTACTGCTTGTCACCTGTGATTTGCAGAAGGGTTGAAGTGCTCACTGTGAGTCAGGGTACTCGAAAGAGACCGGGAATGTTTTTACACTGACAACTAGGAATCAACCATGGGTATCTGTAGGAGCAGATGAGCAAAGTGTAGAGAGGCAGACAGAGGGAGCAATCAGGTGATTCCATCAGGGGCACAATGGGGGAGAGGGCCCTGAGTGGTTGGGAGAGGGGGTAAAGACCTCCCTATGGCTTCTCACTGGTATTGAACATAGAGCTATGGGGTTGGAGTGAGTACTGTGTTCCATCAGACCCACACACTAGGCTACCTCTAAAATATCTAAAGATGGGCAACTATGTCGCTCAATGTGCTAATGTTTTGGGTCAGTCTGAATGGTCTCCTCTCTCAGACTTTCATGTCAGTTGACCAGCAGGGTAGTTTACAGTTTCTTGCTTTCCTCCTCTCTTATAAAAAAGTATTTGGAGAAGGTCAAATTAGATTTGCCTGGTCATAACGTAGTTGGATAGTGAAATGCACACACTGTAGATGATACTTTTTCTTCTAGCAAAATTAACCAAACTCCAATTGGAATTGAATTGCATGCATTAATCAGTCACGGACACCAAGCGCTATGGACTCAGAGGCAGATTCTGTGGGGAGGAAACATAAGGCTATCCCATTAACAGAGAACAACAACAGACAGTTACTAATTCTAAATTACATGTTCCTAGCCCATGCATCCAAAAAAAGTAACATCTAACCAAAAGGTAACAATGTTATTGCTTACAATCATTATTACCCCTGGTACAAAACACACTAATGAGAAGTCAAGTCAACATTTCCGTTAGGCCTACTGAAAAATACTTGAAGAGAAGCAGCAAACTGAGAAATCTAAAGAACATTCCCATGACTGACATCAACAATATATTTCCTGACAATGAAGAATCATCCCTCTGTTTCCCAATCACATTTTGCTGTTATATTCTATCTTGGTAGCTAACTAACTAATCTGTCCCCCAATGAAGCACTACAGTGTAAACTGTAATTAAACCATGGTGAGAAATATCCTTACCCATAAATTAACGACAGTTTGTGTCTTGGCCCATAATGACTAATACAGATTAAATCAAAACCAGTTGAATCTGCTAATCACATGCAGAATGTAGGACAATGTAGCACAAACAGTCAGGAGTCTTTGGTACAAACTGACCTCTATTCCGAACCCCCAAATGATCATATGAAAGTAAACAACTTCCATGGCATGACTAATGTGGATACATTTCAGGACTTCTGGCATCTCTCATAACTCGGCAGCTGGTGGCTCCATTTCTCTTATAGTTAGAGTTGTTATTGACGCCTAACAGTCATTATGTGATGCATTTAGCTAGAACACACTCAAAAATTGGACACTAGTCATAGCACCAGTCAAAGAATTATAGCGCTTGTAAAATTGAAGCCAAACTGACCAATGCCATGAAAAGAGGGCTTGGCTATAGTGACAGCGATTTTTTTTTCTCTATAGCTTAGATGAGAATGCCTTTTGTAACAGGACACCGCTGGTTCTACATCATAACAGCACCCAGCTATGGAGGGAGGCAGTGGGGTCAGCGTGCCACACATGGAGAAAGAACACAGCTCCTGTTTCCCTGACGTTAGCAGGGCTTGGTCCACAGGGATTCTTCAGTCCTCCTGGTCAATCTATACTGGACCTTACCACCTGACCTCACATGGGTATTAGCGATGCGTGGTTGAGCTGTTTGTTCATCCGCAGCCTCCCGCAATTGCTAATAACTCATCCGCAAGCGCTGATGAAAAAACGAAAGCCCTCACCCGACCCACAAACATAGAAAAAGCATTGTACAGTCTGAGATGGAAAACATTTTTTGACGGGCATTTTTAGATAGCTTACCAAAATGTTGGAAATTATAAGCAGGCCTATGTTATTCAACTTGTCTATAATTAGATACAGGCAACTTCTCTTCTGTAATTACTTCTTATCCTAAATAAACCTTTGCTCACCAGAATAATTTTAGAAATCAACAGTATTAATGTTTTAATCTATACTGAACAAAAATATGTACGGTGTTGGTCCCATGTTTCATGAGCTGAAATAAAAGATCCCAGAAATGTTCCATACGCACAAAAAGCTTACTTCCCTAAAATGAGTTTATTTCCCTGTTAGTGAGAATTTCTCCCTTGCCCAGATAATCCATCCACCAGACAGGTGTGGCATATCAAGAAGCTAAAGAAACAGCATGATCATTACGCAGGTGAACCTTGTGCTGGGGACAATAAAAGGCCACTCTAAAATGTACAGTTTTGTCACACAACACAATGCCACAGTGTGCAATTGGCATGCTGACTTAAGCGATATCCACCAGAGCTGTTGCCAGAGAATGTAATGTTAATTTTCTCTACCATAAGCCAACATTGTTTTAGAGAATTTGGCAGTACGTCCAACCGGCCTCACAACCGCAGAACACGTGTAACCACGCCAGCCCAGGACCTCCACATCTGGCTTCTTCACCTGCGGGATCATCTGAGACCAGCCATGCGGACAGCTGATGAAACTGAGGAGTATTTATTTCTGTAATAAAGCTGTTTTATGGGGAAAAACTCCTTCTGATTGGCTGGGCCTGGCTCCCCTGTGGGCCTGCCCTCCCAGGCCCACACATGGCTGCGCCCCCTGCCCAGTCATGTGAAATCCATAGATTAGGGCCTAATGAATTAATTTCAATTGACTGATTTCCTTATATGAACTGTAACTCAGTAAAATCATTGAAATTGTTGCATGTTGTGTTTATATTTTTGTTCAGTATAGTTGAAATTGTTAAGGTGTGTTTTCTTTCCGCTTTCATCTCTGCTTCTTTCACACAGAAAATACGTTTAGGGACCAAGGAGAAAATTGAATAACTTTAAAAAAAACATGAACGATTTGACATGCAAAATGTCCAAATGACATCAGTTTCACCGGTTAAGGAAATTAAAAGCTGTTAAAACGACACGTTTTTGTTAAGATCTCAGTCCGGCTTGGATGCATATTTTATGTGGTTTAAATAATAAGATAATAATAATAATAATAATAATAATAATAAGGTGATGGCTTACATTTGTCCTATTTTACACTTTTATGATGCTGATAAAGATTATAGATGGTCCCTAACCGCGCATTCATTCTCTCAAGATGCTGAAAGAAATGAATAATATTTCTCCACTTCTGTTCAACTTTCAAAATGTATATTTGGTGTATAATTTCACTGCAAGAAATGCTTAATTCTGCTAGAGTTATATTAGGCAATGTGAGCGGTTATAGACCTACAGTCAGTCCAGATTTCATTTAACCCATCTGAACAGTACAGTTCCCTTGATGTGCCATTTTGAATTCCCCGTCTTGAGACTGTTGAATCATCCCACAAAACAGAACTGCCATCCTCCTTTTTGACTACTTTACTACATTTTCCCCAAACATCAACTCTCCATTTCGCAGCTTTTCTACTATTGAATTAAACTCCGACATTGTCCTTTTTGTCTCAGTGGAACGATTTGAACTTTTTCTGCCCAAGTACCCAAATGCATTTGGCAATTGGAGTGTATTTAGGGCGCTAGTTAGGCTACACACTAACGCCAGATATAAATAATGAAAGGAAAACCTCAATGCAGTCTATAGATATGAATTGCACAAGAATTATACAATTATAGATTTTTTTATGCATTGTTTTCTCTTTATTCAACCCGCCAGCACTTCATCCATATAATATTTTATGACCCTAAACCCAACCACCATCTGTGGGGACTCCAGGCTTATCACTAATGGGTATACAAGTCCATATGCACTCTTCTGAGGGCAGGTCCAGCAGCTAGGTTACAACCAGAATGCGTATAATGATCCAGGTAGAGTATTGAATTTATTAAAGAATCTTCCAAAATACTGTAAATCCAATTCATTTATTGGGTGCGTTCATAAGTTCAACCTGGCAATCTACTCCGATTTCAAAGCACTCTAGTTTGGAAGTGTAAAGTATAATTGAGGAATTTACGAACGCACTAAACTCGGTTGTTAGGACAGTTGTAAATAAACATTGGCTAAAACTTTTTATTAAATTGTTGACAGTGACACAGATGAAGTCACTAACCCTCCTGATAACATGAAAACACTAACCAGCTCTGCTAGGGCGAGTAAAATGTTCAGAGGGAGGTGCCCTCTTATTTGTGTCTGGAAGAAGCTAGCAAACTAGCCTACTTTAGTAATTTATCTTGGGTACTTCGCTGCGGTTCTGAACTAAGAACACTTGGATCAACCCTACTTGTCGGTCAAAGTGTACAATCTCACAACGCTCTGAATTTACAAACGTCCCAGAGAACACTGACACTCTAGAGTGAATTTTCAAACGCACCCATTGTATTCACTGGCTAAAAATTAAGTGGAGGTTTTGTTTATTTAGAAGGAAAACTCAGGTAATAATGGCATATGGGTGATTTCACAGCAGGTATGCAATTACTGTGTGTCATTGCTTAAATCATATGAAATCCATATTATATAGCAATTTATCTTAAAGCTAGGAGGCAGCAAATCCACAGTCTACTGAAGGGAGGCGAGGAAATTAGTCAAATAAGACTGAGGGGCCAGGCAGGCAGTGAGGCAGGTCCTGTGATTATTCATACAGTAATGCCTTCTCAGGCAGTGGGAAATAATTACAGCCCTCCAGTACTCTATCATTAAGGTCACATTGCACTTCCCAGGCTAGTTTCTACTACAGCTCAATGCTCCACTGCACTGGTGTACTAAATGTACAGCCAGACTAGCGTTTTGTGACATGGACCTTCTAGACGGGTACAAAACCAAAGAAAAATACAGTATTGTCCATTGCCTTCGAGCACTGTCAAGGTGGCTTGTATTTTTATCAGGCTTAAAATACAGGTCACAAATACAGGTCCGTAAACTTAGAGAAATACTAGAGACAGGGAATAAACTGTACACGTCACCCTCCAGGAGGGCAACTAAAGAACAGGTCGCTGATTTAAATGACATTCGGGTCTTTGGTTTGGTAAACAGATTCTCACTTATACTCACCAAGATATTCCATCAACTGTTCAGCAGTTATGATCTCCATCATTGGTGGCATCTTCACCTGTAATGGAACCACATACATTACTTAACAAACCAAGCAACATGACTAAAGTTAGCCAGGCCAATAGAACCTGGCTGACAGGCTTCTCCCTCCCCCATGATTATGGTTCACAGTAAATACACCCACACCTGGGAAGTGGAAAGCTGTGTTTAAAGTCACCAGAAGTGCACTGTCAGGGGTTGCACGACTGTCAGCACACACACAGGCGTTTGAAGCAAAGAATTCTGTTTACAGTCACTTTTATGTCACCCATTTTCACAGTAGGTAGTGAGGTTTTAGGGAAGGTTTCAGACACCTGAGACGCAGAGCTGCAGTTTAAGTTGTGAAGACACATACTGAATCAGAATCTCCACTGCCTGCCAACCAACCGTCACTGACAGTAATTAAACGTTATCTTTATGATGTAAATGAAACCAGAAGCTTAAAAAGGACTCAATTGGAAGCTCTCAGAGACTACTCATAAGAGAAGGACTGAGCTGCCAAGGCCTCAGCATGGGAAAAATATATACAACTGGGTCTATGGTATAATTGGTCAATGTGACCTGTCAACAAACTCCATCATAAAATTACAATAATTAAGTATTAAGAAAAAATAAAGATGAGTGCATAATGAGTGGTATAATTTGAACTTTAACTTAAATTCTGCCCAAATGAAAGAATTGTATTTATGAATCTTCAACTTTTCATGGTATTCTATATTCTGGCAGGTGACAATAGTTTATTTTACTACTGATCATTCAATTTTTATTTTATTTTGTTAATACATCAGCTAGCGTAGTTATGATGACCAAATTCATAATTACTTCTCTATTAGTAATTTAGTATTGACAAATAATATATGTGTAAACGTTCCAAATGGCATCATGCACACCACATGTAAACTTGTCTCAGAGGTCTGGTTATGATGTCAGTCATTTACCTTCCATGCCAGCAATAGGACATTCATAATTGCCAGCAATGGGCATGGACCGTTCTCATTCTGGGTAATGATAGGTGTGTTTTCCTCCTTCCACTTGATCCACTTGATGTGGTATATGGACTGGCCAGCGCCCCGGTCCTTGGTGCACGGGATCTTAGTTCCATCAGCCCCATACTCACTCTGTATTGTTATTGCCAACACCTTGTCCTCCACCCCTTCACTGTTGAGATAGGAAGTGGGACAGGAGTTAAGGTTCGAGAAAGACTCAAGTGAGTCGACGCTCCTAGATTCTGCCGCGATGCACGGGTCACTCCCACTCGGCAAACCCTCGCATATGATTTTGTCAATCGCAACTCCACATTTAACGTTTCCCGTATTTGTTTTGTCCGGACATAGGTGTGTCGGTTTTGCCAGCATCACTAGTTCAACTGACTCACAACCCAACACCTCAGCTTGACCATCTGTAATCCTTGACCCCATCGAGGAGGGCTCGCCATCCGTTTTGTTGTTTACTAACTTTGAGGTGGCACCCTCGCTATTTCCTGTAGCCAGCTGCGTGCCATATCCCATCCCGTTACTCAAATGATCTCCAGATCCAGAGGACAATGTCTCCGACCAACCACTCGATTGAATGTTCTTCTCTTGCACCGGGAGAGACTCGATCATTTTTGCCATATCTAATTTCTCAACACTGGAGATAGCATTACTAGCAGTGCTAGGGGCACTACTGGAGCTAGTAGTACAACTAACCAAAGTACTGCGAGAATGATCACTAATCTTGCACGTATCGGTCGCTCCCTTCATTCCGCCAACTGTTTTAATATCGCCAATTTCTCCTGCAATAGTAGCACATAGAGTACTTCCTCCAACATCTCGATGCAGGTTTGCATTTTTCTCCATTTCGATTTTACACACTGTCGACAGCTTTTAGCTAGCTTAATTGCAGCTCCAGCTTCAGCTCCACAGACGCCATGACATATCTGCCAGTGACGTCACTGTAGAAGAGCCCACAGAGTTCTGGAAGAAATGCCTCTTCAGGCCAAAGAGAGGCAGTAGAGAATAACGGAAGATTTGAGTGCTGTTTTTCATAATTTGTACATTTTGTAAAAAAAATTAAATCCGTTTGCAACAAATTGCACGTGCTTTCTCGTCATGGTTTCCTGTAATTTTTACGTTAATATTCATTGTCCCCCACGATTAAATCGGGGAGGGGACTGTGGATCTGTCTCCATCATTTCGTTTATATGTTCATTCATACCTTAATCACATGCGATTTCTCAGAAAGCACTGGGCCGATTTGGACGACATTTGGGTGAATAATGAGTCTTGCCATAGAGAGCAGGCATTTACAAAATTACTCTGATTGGCCAGATGGTGGTTATAACAAGAGATTGAAAATGCACTTTTGAAGGTCACGCTCCTCACCCATTTGACCTAGTCATGAAATTTGGTACATAGGCCCCTCTCCTCACAAGGAACACATTTCGAATTTTGTGAAAAACACTTAAAATGCTACTCTGTTGGCACTGAATGGCCGATCTGCATGAAACGTTATATGTGGCTTTTATGGACAAAGGTCTCTTAATGCAATATTTTCCAGACTAGTACCTAAAACAACATGGTCACTATTGACCAATAAACATTCCCCTGTGCATGGTCTGGTACATAAATGCATATACATAAATCAGTCAAGGATATTCACATTGTAACACAATTTGTTGCACATGTTGCAGACACTGTCAAGACTCAACATATGCAAACACATTCATATCGACTACACAGTGGTGCTACAATGGCACATGTTTATCTCTTGATCTGTTTGCCCCAGAGCGCTGAAATGTGGCACACATGCTCAGGGATGTGAGTCTAGCTAACCCACATGATTTCTCAGACACCACCTGCCCGATTTTGAGATATTTGGGTGAATGATGCGTCTAGCCGTAGAGATCCAGCATTTACAAAATTACTCTGATTGGCCCAAGGGGGGTGCTGCATTATTCGTGGGGGATTACATGTTTACTGTACCTCATACCTCTGCATTTTAATCTGGTACTGGTACTCCCTGTATATAACTCCATTAATGTGTATTTTATTGTCCCCCACGATGAAATTGGGGAAGGGACTGTGTGGATTTGTCTCCGTCTGTAAATGCATATGTTTGTCGCTATATCTCAGACAGCACTGGCCCAATTTTTGACAAAACTTGGATTAATGGTGCGTTTTGCCATAGAGATCTGGCATTTCCAAAATTACACCGATTGGCCCAATGCAGGAGTTTATAGTAATTAACTGAATTGTTAGTCACACACAATATCTCAATTGGCCCAAGGGGTGGGGGGGTGGGGCACTGCATCATTCGTGGGAATGGCATGTTTACCGTTGCCTTGTTAATTTATTTAAATTTTTATATAGATAGAATCCTAATGGCTGAAGTAATATTACCTTCACAAAATGTGTGACTGTGTGTGCGTGCGTGCGTGCGTACATGCACAGGGAAGGAAGAGGTGCGTGGGTCTTCATCACCTTGTATCTGGTAGCAGCAGCAGACTGACAAGTTGAGGTTTCCAGTTCAGTCAGTGTAGTGGCTTTTTTTAGCCACACAGTGGCAGAAGCTACACAGTGAAAATGCTGTATGTCTGATGTACAGTATGTCTAATGGGAAATAAGAGATACCATTTTTTTTTGCAGTCAATAGTTGGTGTTACAAAGAGAGCATTTTCTCAAACCTTGACCCTTTCCTAACCTTAACCTAATTATTCTAACATGCTACGTTAATTCTCCTAACCACCTACGTTAATTCTCCTAACCTGCTGCATAAGTTCTCCTAACCTGTTACAAAACAGTCACATTCAACAAATTCACTATTAATTCAACACAAATAGCTGTCCCTGAGCAGTGCAACTGCATGTGGGGCCACACACCTCTATATCGATTGTTCCTTGAATTTAAAGAAAAATGTTTCCCCCCAATTCATATATTCATTGACATTTCACAGTGGAATCTACTGTAGTGATGTACTGTATTCAGTACTGAAATCATATTATATTAAATCAGGGTACAGGGATATTTCTAAAACTCTGTCCAAGACAAATGTATTATTGTCAATACATGATATTGTATTGTACAAAGCCTTTTGTGCATGGAACTCCATTCCATTTTATATATCGCAAGTGAACAACAAACCTGGTTTCAAAAAACAAATTAAGCAACACCTTACGGCACAACGCCTCTCCCCCAAGTGACCTACTTGTTGTTTGTATGTACTGACATGTATGTGTAACTGATAGATGCACACACACAACATGTTAATGTTTTCATATGTATGTAAATTGTAAAGTATTTTGTCTGTAATGTATTTTTCGTTATATGTCGGACCCCAGTAAGACTAGCTGTCGCCATTGGCGTCATCTAATGGGATCCTAATAAATAAAACATATTAATTTATAGGCTAACTTGATATTGAAAAGTGGCTTGGTTTGTCGCTGTTGAATTTCATTGCACTTTAATGGTTGTTTTCAACAAATATAAACGGCCCTATCAAATAAAAGCAAACCGGATTTGTTGCGCTAGTGAGGTAGGAGGGACTAGTATTTGCCTGCGCCCGACGTAAGGCGGTTGTAGACAAGCGGTGAAAGGCGGTTGTGAAGGTACTGCCATAAACAGAGCGCAGACTGCGCCTTTAAGAAGTGCAAATCGAAACAGTAAAGCATTCGCGGTGTCAATGTACTAACAATGAATTTAATCGATATGGTCTTGATACAACTCTTGCTGTTGTTTAATTGCTTATGGAATATTAAAGGTAAGTTTTGGCATTCTGATTCATACAGCAAGGAAAGTGGTTCATCGCTAGCTAGCTCGCTAATCGGATTGAGAAAATGGTAGCAAGCGAGCTAGGCTAGCAGCGTTAACGTTACCTAGCTGGGAGGGGTGCAGCTCCTGGTTTTTTTACATTTATGGTTCCGCTAGGACTACATCGAGAGAGCCTGCTCGAGCCTACGAAAGGTCCACCGAAGTGAAATAAGAATGTAACTGTGGTGGATATTTTTCTTAAGACATTCTCAACTATCTAGACTGTTTACTAAAAGTTATATAGTATCAACATACTAGTCCCCATTAATGCAGTTTCAGTCACGCACTGTTAGTTCTGAGAATCAAGTACAGTGGTTCCCAAACTTGAAATGGGGTCCCCTGAGAATATGTGATGTTAACAAACAAATTAACTTTTTATTTGATCTTCAACTGGGTATAGAAGAGAACTTGTTAGTGTCAACTAAGACCTATTACACTATTAGAATATGCTTTCATAGTTCTGGACATCCGGCAGGACCTACAGTTTAGTAAATATGAACACACAGCATTAACTAATGTTAGGGATATACTTTTTCCAAATGGGGTCCTCTGTATTAGAGATCGACCGATTTATGATTTCTCGATGCCGGTTATTGGAGGACCAAAAAAAGCCAATGTTGATTTTTATATATATTTGTAACAATGACAATTACAACAATACTGAATGAATGATGAACACTTTTTTTTATTTTAACTTAATATAATGAATGCATCAATAAACTCCTATTTAGTCTCAAATAAATAATGAAACCTGTTCAATTTGGTTTAAATAATGCAAAAACAAAGTGTTGAAGAAGAAAGTAAAAGTGCAATATGTGCCATGTAAAAAAAAAAAAAAGGCTAACGTTTAAGTTCCTTGCTCAGAACATGAAAATATATGAAAGCTGGTGGTTCCTTTTTAACATGAGTCTTCAATATTCCCAGGTAAGAAGTTTTACGTTGTAGTTATTATAGGACTATTTCTCTCTATACCATTTGTATTTCATATACCTTTGACTACTGGATGTTCTAATAGGTACTTTAGTATTGCCATCCTTATCTCGGGAGCTGATCGGCTTGAAGTCATAAACAGCGCAATGCTTGAAGCATTGTGAAGAGCTGCTGGCACACGCAGTAAAGTGCTGTTTGAATGAATGCTTACGAGCCTGCTGCTGCTTACCACCGCTCAGTCAGACTGCTCTATCAAATCATAGACTTAGTTATAACACAGAAATACGAGCCTTACGTCATTAATATGGTAAAATCCAGAAACTATAATTTTGAAAATCACCCGTTTGGCAAAGTAGGCTGTGATTCAATGATAAATGAACAGGCACCGCATCGATTATATGCAACGCAGGACAACCTAGATAAACTAGTAATATCCTCAACCATGTGTAGTTAACTAGTGATTATGTTAAGATTAATTGTTTTTTAAAGATACATTTAATGCTAGCTAGCACCTTACCTTGGCTCCTTGCTGCACTCGCATAACAGGTAGTCAGCCTGCCACGCAGTCTCCTCGTGGAGTGCAATGTAATCGGCCATGATCGGTGTCCAAATATGCAGATTACTGATTGTTATGAAAACTTGAAACTGGCCCTAATTAATCGGCCATTACGATTTAATCGGTCGACCTCTACACGGTATATTCTAGTGTCAATTTAGGGTCTTGTGCAGTAAACGTTTGGGAACCCCTGGTCTAGTAGCAAGTTGATTTGTGTAGATTTTTGCTGCCAAAGTGATTACATGCTAATGTACAGAATTTGCTAGCTATTTCGACAGAAAGGAAAAGGCTAATCATACATTGTGACTTGGTAAATTACATTTGTCATTCTCATGATGTGCCCAACTCACTGACTTTTTTCTTTCTGTATTTTATACAGCCTAGCTAGATCTCTATGGCTCTGATGCAAATATGACTTTATTTCTATGGTAGACTATAATGAGTTAGTGATCTGTATTTTAAAAATTCTAAGCTAATTTTGAATTCATTCAGCACTTAGACGACCTGAAAACATGACACATGGACAGGATGTCCCCTGTGATGCAGTAGCATGCATTAGAATAGACTTTCACTGACCCATGAAGGCTATTTCATAAACATGCCATCAATAATTTGACTTCATCATTCACACTGTTAAGGTCCCACTCCATCTGGGTCTGACTACTGCTGAGTTGACTATACGCCTCATCTGTCTGACATCGAATGCATTTTTCATTTCCCTCTCCTGTTTGCCATGGGCTAAAATACATATGCAGGGTCTGTTTTTTTTTCTTACCTGCTCTGACAGTCTGTTTTTTCTTGTATGTGAACAAAGTGAGTAATTGATATGCCTGAAGCTGCTGTGGGCCTTGTGTTCCCCTGAGCATTGAGCTCCCCTGCAATTCCTGACTGGTGTCCTGTTTGTTTGTTCAGTGATGGAAACAGAAACATTCCACTGCAGATTAAGTGTTTCAGAGACTGCTCGGTCTGATTTAAATGATCAGGACTTGGATTTAATTTGAGCCTCAAATTGTTATTGTGTTGTAAAATCCCCATATTGAAATTACTAGTGCATAATTTATCATCCTAATTAATTATTTTGTTTGTTGATTCCACTTGAGAACTCTCATTAGCTGATAAAGTAGAATGAACCATGTTTCATGACTCTCCTCGGTGAGCTAATATTCCCACTCATTTGCATTAATCATGGGTGTTTGTTGACTTATATTATTCATGATGGCCAAGTTTGAGCCTTTCATTTGCCTATTTGACTTTTAGTGCAGTAATGACTCCAATCCATTCAAGGGACTGGGACATATGCTCAAATTCTAATACTTTAAAGTACATCCTTCCTCCCTGTCTTCAGCTGACCTTAGGGTGATGACTCTTCTGATGTGGATTGATTCGTGAAGCAACTCAATGTTAGCCATATTGGTTTTACCTACCATGTCTGGTCACGGTTCACTTGAAGGGCGTAAAGAATAAATAAATAAATGCTTTAAACAATGCCTTCAGCATCGAATTGGTTCATCTGACATGGGCCAGATGTTGAGTTTGGTCAGATAGTCATTTTGCTGTCAGACTAATTGCAGAACTAAACAGAGCAGCAGCAGAGCTCTGTGTGAGGCACATGTTCCCTGGTGTGTCCTTGAGAGCGTTTGCTGCCAACTGAGAGCGTGTCAGCAGAGAGGATGCCACCTAGACTCCGTGATGGCTCACCACGATGTTTGCTGTCTGTGGAAAAGGGGATATGAGCCAGCCAGACTGGAACTCAAAGGTTTACTGAGGAAACAGAGTTCTCTTAGAGGACCATGACAATGTTCTTTCATAAACTAAGAAGATAAGTCCGCCAATGTCCAATCCAAATGCAATTTTAAAAGCACAGATTTGTATTCAAAGGGAGAGTTTGGGATTAAATTGGTCACCACTATAGCAATTCATGTCCTCTAGGCTTAGGCTATATGCTCAGAACCTCAGATCGTTGTACACTGAGTGTACAAAACATTAGGAACACCCTCCTAATATTGTGTTGCATGGACTCTATAAGGTGTCAAGCTTTCCACAGGGATGCTTTCCACAGTGGCTGGGTGGCCTTTGGGTGGTGGACCATTCTTGATACACGCGTGACAACCCTTAACACACTCGAACCAGTGCGCCTGCACCTACTACCATACCCCGTTCAAATGCACTTAAATCCCTCTGAATTGCACACGTACACAATCCTTGTCTCAAGGCTTAAAAATCCTTCTTCACCCGGTGTCCTCCTCTTCATCAACACCGATTTGAAGTGGATTTAACAAGTGACATCAATAAGGGATCATAGCTTTCAGCTAGATTTACCTGGTCGTTCTATGTCATGGAAAGAGCAGGTGTTCCTAATGTTTTGTACACTGTGCATAATCTTATACATTTTACTGGGAAGGCAAATTATATTATCAGGATTTGGGTTCTAATCTGTATTTCAATGCTAGATGCCACATGCAGATTAATAATGAATGTAAGAGATGTTGTCATAACCATAGATTTGATTCTGGGTGGATATTAATGATTTGTTAGGGTTTGTGGTAACAGATTCTTCCCTTTTGACTCAAATATGTTTCCAGAGTTGAACATTAATTATTCATAGAGGGAAAGCAGGAGATCTGGCTAATCTGTTCAGTACCAGCTAAACATTTTTAGCTGGTACTGATCCAAAAGCCATAATTTCTAAAGAGGAAGTAGAGTAGGCAACCATGTTAATTAAACTAGTAACATCCCTATGTTCCAACGGATCATATTCTCTTCACCAGTTGAGATGCTGTCTTTTCACTTGCGCTGTGGGACTCCACACACCGGCTTCATTATCTCCCATTCTGCGTTTTCACGCAGACATTACATGGGGTGTGTGACTTCCCCGTACATTTTAATGTATTGGAGAGCATTTGCCAAGAGAAGATTAGAAGATGTCAGCGAGACTCTGAGAGAGAGACTCTGACGAAAGGCCTTGTTTGTATGTGGAGAATAAAAGAGTGTTTTGGAGCCATCAGGAGTCCTGTGCTTTGGTAGTACACAGTGGCTTGTCAGGGAGGCATAGCAAAGCCTTTCAGAATGTGGGGAAATATGTAATCCTGGATTCTATTTCCCCTCACATATCCAAAGAACTTCAATGAGTCTCCACAATTGACATTGTTATAAAAACACTTGATATTGTGTTTTGTTAGTTTGAAGCATACAGAGCAGCATTCTGGTACATTCACATTCAGAAAGCCAAATATTATTGACCATATTCAAGATGTGCAATGTCAGTGTCAGAAATGCAGAGGGGCTTTGTGCATTTTTGCCCCTAGATTTTCCAAATTTGCCCCTGAGAGCTCTTGATGGAAAAAGCTGCTGCAATCTTTTCAAAACAAGTCAACAGGGGCAAAATATGCCCCTAACTTTAGATCTTTTTTTCTCCATTGGTATCACACTTCATACAGAATGTGTCTGCAAAGGATTCTCCTTGACTCATCCAATCAGATAAAGTGCACTCTGCTGGCAGCTATCTCCCCCATCTTGCTCTCTTTGTTGTCAACATTCTTATTTTCAATGCATTTTCCAAGTTGTGAAAATGCTAGTGTTCTTGTCTGGTGTATTGTCAACCAAGGTCAGATATTGCTTAATTGGATTTGCACCACTCAATGGCATCATTTCCATGTTTCAGGTGTTGCCTAATATCCAGGCTATAAACAAATAGGCCCGATGTACGAAATGCAGGGAAGTTTGTCTAGTGGTGGTAGAGTATTGATACCCAACGCAATATGACACTTCTTCACCTTAGGAGGAAATGTGATTCACACAAGATATATTTTTTTTGCTCAACTAATTTAAACCTCTGAATAAGGCACGATTAACCCACAGCTGTATGTTATCATACTCCTACTGTAGTGCATGTAGGGTTAGAACATTCAATAAAGACACTCCCGCTCTCAGCTGGTCATAGTGTGTGGTTCTGCAGTAGTGTAAACTCAGTGACATGATGGGCGGAGCTGTTTCCGTTCTGTTCCATCCCAGGGTGCAGACAGAGTCGTGTGTGTGTGCACCACAAACATTCACTGTAATATTAAAACATTGGTCATGACAGGAAATGGATGCTTGTCTGTGTTTGTGAAAGGTTGAAAAACACAGGGAGGGAGTAAAGAGAAGAAAAATAAGACCTTTTGATGTAATGTCACTGCTATTGTGATGTCATAGGTTTCCTGGTTGACATGTAGACCTCAGCAATATGGATACTGAATGTTTTTTTGTGTTGAGGTATTTTGTTAAAAAAATGTCTTCACATTTTCAAACAGTCCATTTAGTAAGGCCCGCGTCCAGAGACACATACCAGCTCTATTGGTAGTACAGTACTACACCTGCACCTGTCGACGACACAAGTTGTTCAGCTCCCACTCCATTCTTACATTTGTTAAACATATCATATAGAGCGTGTGTGGCAAGCTTACAATGATGGCAAAAAACATTTGAGAGTGCGCTGACCCTGGTGCTAGAGGGGGTATGCAGCTGGAGGTTGAATGTTTTGAAGGTGTACTTGACCATAACATGTTTGGGAACCACTGTACTAGTCAAATTAGGCCTAGGCCCTCTGAAGACAGCATCAAGCAACAATGCAGGAAACTGAAACATGTAGCCAAGCCTGAACAATCAATAAGGATTACCAGTGATGTTTTACTGACAGGGACCTACCTACTTACCAGTCATTGCTTATCAGACTCACCACATTGGTTTGTTGAAGCACCATTTCCTCTGTTGATTTCTTATGTGGGGAAACTGTGAAATGGTTGGCTAGTTTGTTCATTCTGATACTTGTGACATGGTGCCTGACATTTTGTATTTCTATAATGACTGTGTTCTCACATTCCCTGTCAGTTTGTTTTTCTGGCTTTATTCAGAGTGCATGGTTCTACCGCTAGTGTTTTGACTTGCCAATCAGTTTCCTGAAAGACAATAGTAAACTAACATTGACCTGAAAATGGTTGCTGTGTTAAATCGTGTTCGTGTCAAATCACTAATTCCTTTCACAGCGATATCTCTTTCAGCTGGGAGCTGTAAGCAAGCATCACATTCAGTTCTGACTTCATTATCAGTAGGCTCTTTGCTTGTTAACACAGACTACTAACTTGCCCTGCCTCTTGTTTCTTTGCTCTCTGCATCATATTCAAGTGGATGTTGAGCAGTAAGACTAGAATGAAGAAATCTACTCAAAACCGCAATGTTTTTGTGTGTGTGGGCCTAGTCTAGTTATAATTTTGTGCTAAGCCCTCAGCACATAGAAACATGCCTTCGCATCACAATCTCCTTTGGCCGTGACTTTCCACAGTAGGCTAACCTAGTTCTATGTGCAGACATTGTGCTGCGTGAGCCATACATAATATCTGCTTCATAATTATTTTAGCATTTCATGAGCAATGGACCACACACCCTGTACAGTAGTTCAGAGGAACTTCTTCTAAGCATGCATGGAATGAGGAGCAACATTGTACCTAGCTACTAATGATGAGGGAAAAATACATAGTTACAATTGTGCTTTGTTTTTCTCCTGCGGGCAGCGTTAGCTAGAGACAGCCGGCTGTCCCTGCACCAAAACTCAGGTATTTTCCTTCCCATCTTTAAAATAAAAAATGGTGAGCCAACATGTTTTCAGCACTTTTTTATTTCCCCGACTGATCAAAACTCATTTTCTCGTGTTCTGTCTATCTGAAGCAGACATAACGTGAGCATTATGTTTGGAACATGAAATCGCAATCCATATCGTATCGGCACCAAAGTATCGCGCTAATATCATATTGTGGCGGCAGGGTAGCCTAGTTCAAATCAAGTTCAAATCCCCGAGCTGACAAGGTACAAGTCTGTCGTTCTGCCCCTGAACAGGCAGTTAACCCACTGTTCCTAGGCCGTCATTGTAAATAATAATTTGTTCTTAACTGACTTGCCTAGTTAAATAAAGGTAAAATAAATAAATAAAATTGTGTGGTCCCTGGCAATTCCTGGCCCTACTAGCTACATTATGCTTTTGTATTTCAGACCGCTGCCTTGACAATTGCCCATACAGGACTGCGGCTCCCAGACCCAAAAGTGTCTTTGTCCAAAAACATCTACTGTCACCACTACCCATCGGATTAGTAGCTTCTCAGCGGTTAAAGGCTGCAGCTAGCCACAGGGACCACTGGACAGTGGACATGGCATTGGTCCACACCACAACAGTACCCACCAATGCCATGTTATTTGCATCCCTCAGTAGTCAATGGCTAGATGTCTTGTCAGGGATGTAGTCTAGTGGTTTACCCATCACTCAGTGTTGTGGTATGGTGCAATAGCAGCCAGGAGAACAAGTGGTGGAGCCCTGAGCTCTCTGGCCTGTCAAACAACCTGCCTTTACCCAGCATGCTAATGTACGTGGAGGGTGACTCATCATGACCCAAGCTGTTTCCACTTCCTCTGTTCCTGTCAATGGGTTCTATCTGGCCTGTCAAACTTGGCACCTCTGTGAGTGAGGATGAAGACTTCACTGAAATATTATTGACTAAGCCTACAGTATGAAGCCCACAGGCACTACTTGTCATTGACAGCTCTGGCAATTTGGACTAGCAGGTGCATTCCAGCAGGATACAAATAAGGAGTAGCCAACATTTTCTCTTGCAAATTAGTGTTAGTCCTTTACCCTGCCAACTAATTCAAAGTCAGTGACTACTTGCAACACTTCAAATGGCTTGACTAGGCAAACAACATTCTTGTATCCGCTAGGCATAGGCCTATATTGTTTGGGGCAGCAGGTAAGCTAGTGGTTAAAGCGTTGGGCCAGTAACCGAAAGGTTGCTAGATCAAATCTCTGAGCTGACAAGGTAAAAATCTGTCGTTCTGCCCCTGAACAAGGCAGTTAACCCACTGTTCATAGGCCGTCTTTGTAAATAAGAATTTGTTCTTAACTGACTTGCCTATTTAAATAAAGGTAAAAATAAAAAATATAAATAAAAAATTTAAAAAAAACATCTCGATTTGAATATTCCAGAGTGTTTTCCATGAACTTTTTGTGGCTAGATAAGGGAGGAAATTATGTTAATGATTGACTTGCTAGTTATCTCTTAAAAAAAAAAAAAATTTTTTTTAATGTAATGAAAACACTTCCTTATGCTGCCATAGAGCACTGGGGTCACAGTCCTCACATGCCCCTCCCTTCCTCTGGACAGTGACCCTGCACACAGATGTGGTGTGATAGGGAAAGGAAAATACGAGGCAAAGCTGTGTCATGGAAACAAGTCGTACATTCCTCCAATGGGTTTTCTCAATGAAAAAATCCATGAATCCACTGGAGTCGTATGTGGTCTGACAACTGAAGGGACCGTGGTGTGCCTGCCATACTCCATCTCCAACCAACAGCCTTCGAGTTGACCTTTACCCCGTTGATTCAGTTTGTCGTAGGCAGCTTTGGCTGCTGTAGGCTGGGTTAGTACATAACATTGTAAATATTTCCTTCACTGAAAGGCATATCCCCTGAAACTGTACATTGTACCAATAGAGGGAAAAATACATCCCATTGTCATGAAGTTTAAGATATCTGGGTTTTGTTAAACTGTGACTAAATCTACTTTGTTGCAACTTCGGTTCTTAGAAACTTTCAGTGTTGCAATTACTAGGGCTGTGATACCAATATTTTTCCCATGACAAAAATGAAAACACACGAAGCAGACAAACCTCTTTGGTCTTTTAACAATCTGCTGTATTTAAGTTGTGTGCTACAGTTTGGAAATTAAATAAATGTGACTCTGGATGATAACCTAATGATGTTTGTTTCCAACATTTAGGGCTGTTATCCTAAAGAAGTTCAATCCTCATGTGTTTGTTTACTTGCCATGGTACTAACAAGTATCACCATACTGGTATCATGCCGGCCCTAGCAATTACTCTGAACAAATATTCAAACGAGAACGAACCTTGTTCTTTTAACCAAACATTTCAATTCAACTAAAGGCTGTTTTGCATAATAGTGTTGTCAATATTTTGTGTATCACTTCTCAAACACCAGCCCTTGCCAAATTGAGCCATATACAATGAGCTGTCTTTTTAGTCAAATAATTGCATTTTTCTCTTGTCTATTCTGCTTTATTCCACTGGTGTTGCATGTTAATAGGCTGTATGGGACAATGCATAGGCGATGTCATGCCCATGTATGGGGGTTGATGGAGGCAATCTGAGCGTGCTCTATTTTGTTTTCATACAAGGCCCCTCTGTTTCCTGATTGATTAATCTTCTTCCCTTATTCTCACATTAAAAAGCCCACCAGCTCCTGTGTTTCTGTCTGTGTGCCACACTAGACTACTACTGTCATTAGTCTATTTCTTGGGGGAGGGCTAAAAAAAGCTAGTGTAAATCTCTGAATATTTTCTCCCTGACTCATTCATGAACATGTCATGGCAGGCCGGGTGTGGCCCCTGCTTGTTGAAGAGTTTTTACTCCCACACACTAGGGCCACCAGGACAATACAATTGCTGTGTTTTACTGTGAGACCATTACCCCAGCAGCACTGTATGAGCTCCTCTCTTTAGGTAAGCACGGAGTGTCCCCTTCATATCAAACACAGCATTCGCTGATGACCATACATTTGTAATGGTGTTTTTAAACTAGCGTCTCAAGTAGTAGGCTAACGCATCAACAGCTGTGAGAATCTCTATCTTTTGAACTTGTTTTTTTGTATGGCGATATAGTCTCCCTGCTCATGACGTTATAGACGGGTTGGTTGTTTAGCAACACAACCGACGCTTGGGCAACTGTGGGGAAAGACCGACAGGGTTGGCTTAGATTGTTAACAGCATATAAACTATATTTAGTCTCCAAGGAAAAACAGGAAGCAAGGAAAGCACTGGGGATATACAGAGAGGCTGGTACAAAAATGGTATTAGCTTACTGTATGTGTTAAAATACATATGGTCTGTGTCCGTTAAAAGACACAGACTAAATTTATTTTAACACGTACAGTAAGCTAATACCATTTTTTTTTAACATAAATTAAAACCAATACATTTGCACAATGAGATTGTTTCTCAAATACATTGTTACAGTTGTTGGTTAGCTAGCAAATTTGAGCTATATTAGCATAGACGTGACATCAGTAAAAACACACCTCAAAACAAGACATGGTATCAAGATAAAACTAGCTTGAAAGAGCAACCTATGATTCCCACTCGGCAGCTTCTTGTCATTTTTGCTAGCTATCTGGCCGTCCAGAAAAACAACAACATGGCCTTCTGCCCCATTGAAGCGCGCCCATTGTTTGCATGACGTTGCCAGCTAACCAGTCTACAACCAGCTAGCAGGTGGACTGCTAAAACAGCAATTCATTTGGCTCTTATCCTCAGGTGTGTTCGACTGTTCGCATCTGACCGTTCTTTAAAGCCTTTGTTGACTAGGAGTGGACTAATGATAACGCTTGGCGGATGAGCTGTTCTGTGCGGCGGTGTCTCGCGCTCCAGCTTGTGTGTAAGCCTGTTTAGCGTGGTAGAGAATTGAGCCGCTGCTCTGGTGTCGCTGTAAGAGCCAGTCCCTCCCTGGCCGTGCTCCGTCTTCATTACCCAGAGTTGTGTGGAGGCACACTGTCAGAGAGTGCTCTTTAGCATCTGTGTCACAGCGCTTTAATGAAATTGATGGCCTATGTCTAAATATGAGCCGGTCTTCATGCAGCTGAGCTCTCCTCTCAGGATTATGCTTTGCCTCCACAGTTCTGTCCACTTAGCCGTACTCTTGACTTCTTGCAAACTGAGGGCTTCATCAGCGGAGAGCTTGGAGACTGGGTAGATGTGCTCATGTAACTTTTTTAGGCACTGTCTTGACATTTTCTTGTTTTAATGTTAGGCATTTCTCTTTCACAAAAGGCATTTGTTTTTCACAAGTGGCAACATCCCTCCTTTTTAAGAATAATCTTTTTGCTGTTTTGCTTTCAGCTGTATATTCATCTAATCTCCTCAGATCCTCTTCTAGTGCATTCTGGAGGTAGGAGGAAAATCGAATGTGGAAAAAGGATTATTCTTCCCAGATGAAATGGTCTGCTGTCAACACTCCCTTCATAGAAAACCATTGTTCCTTTGCCACACTGTTGTGCTGTGTGCTTAAAGTGTTTTTGTGTTCTAGTCTAGCAGATGTGAATATTCTTTTTTTTCTCACTCAGTATTTCTTGAGCCCTTTCAAATTCAAATGTTTAAACGTTCTCAACTCTAGTACACAGCTGTCAGGGAGGAGGCTGTATTTTCCACCTAAGGAGCCCCTCAGTGTGAATGAAGTGGGATCATGTTCCCACCAATGGGAAGCTCTGGAGACACCAGACTGGACACACAGTCTAGCCCTACTGTCCGGACTGACTAGTGAGAGGAGCAGTTTGAACGTTTGCCCAGTGTTGCCAAGCTGTCTGGGCAGAGGAATATTCTCAGCTAGCATCAGCCAGTATAGTAGACAGTCTCAATAAGGCTCTAACACTGCAACCAGCCAGCATAGCATCAGTCAGCCAACTGCTGAGCTACATATGAGCAGGAGCCAGTGTGCTGTTCCTATGGGGCTAGCTTTAATTTGAACCTGAAAAAGAACTGAATGAATAAGTGATGGCTGCTTCCATCCCGTGCTGATTGCTAAAAGTGTGACCGTTGCATCTAAAAGCTCTTTAAAAGCCTCCTGTTTCTACATTAATGTCCCCTCACTCTCCTGAAAAAGTAACAGCACAGTGACAGACCCCCAGGAGAGAGGGGTAGCCTCGTGTGGAATCGCAATGCATGTCAGTGTCCCTCGCTTAACGAGCAGCATTTATCCCCTAGCCAGAACTAGATAAGTGGAGAGTTTTATCACAGCCGAGCAGGTGGAGGCAGGGGCTGTGCCGCTGCTGCCTCCGGGAGAAAACTCCTTCTAACGCTGCTGATGACTACAAAGTTTTTAGTGATTTCTCCTTTCTTTTCTCTGTGCAGGATTGCTTTGCTCAAACTGTGAATGAGAAAAACTCCTTCATTTCAACCACAATCACTAAGGAGAATTCAAAGGAACGGGAAATCTCTAGCTTCTGATCTAGGCTATATGCCTATAGGCTAAACATACACATACTTAGGTAGTACAACTGTTGGTGTGCACAAAGTCTTTGTCAAGGTTGCTCATAAGGCAAGGCAATCTAGAAAGTAAACTCCCTTACCTCAGAGTGGAAGATAGCTTTTTGTTCTAGTGGTATGGTTGACTCTGGAGTAGGGCTGTCCCTGACTTAAAAAAATAAAATGTGTCTAAAACTTGAAATGGTGCCATGTTTACTGGTTGCTCAGGAGGTAAAGGGGAAGTTGGATGAGTGGAATACATTTGATTAGTTGTGGAAAATACTGCAAATAAAGAAACAGAAGGTAAGGAGCAAGCCCTGCATGCATATTATGTGTGCCAAACAGGTGCTGTTAGATTACTATAGCTTTCTGACTGTTTGGAACAATGTAAACACTAATTAAATGATAAGCGTACCATAGTCAATTTTGTATATATTCTTTTAAGCCTTTATTCCAGCGGTCGACTAAATTGGGTCAGCCGTACTCTGGAGCATGGTGTACTAATGACCAGGTTTTGATAGCAGTTGGTTACATAATGGTGCTACTCCTCAGCTTTATTGAAGAGTATGTAAGCCTTTTTCATGTCTTAGTCGTGACAGACTTTCAGCATGCTTATAGAGAAGACCACTCAACATGTACTGCAATTACACAAATGACTGATGATTGGTGGAAATGAATTGATAAGAATGTCAAATCAAATGGATTGGTCACGTACACATGGTTAGCAGATGTTGTGAGTGTAGCGAAATGTTTGTGCATCCAGTTCTGACAGTGCAGTAATATCTAACAAGTAATCTAACAATTGCCTAATACACACATCTAAGTGAAGGAATGGAATAAGAATATATACATATATGGATGAGCAATGACTTAGCAGCATAGGCAAGATGCAATAGATGGTATAAAATACAGTATATACATATGAAATGAGTAATGCAAGATATGTAAACATTAAAGTGACTAGTGATCCATTTATTAAAGTGGCCAATGATTTCAAGTCTGTATGTAGGCAGCAGCATCTGTGTTAGTGATGGCTGTTTAACAGTCTGATGGCCTTGAGATGGAGACTTAACAGCTTCTCGGTCCCAGCTTTGATGCACCTGCACTGACCTTGTTTTCTGGATGGTAGTGGGGTGAACAGGCAGTGGCTCGGGTGGTTGTTGTCCTTGACAATCTTTGGCCTTCCTGTGACATCGGGTGCTGTAGAGTGTCCTGGAGGGCAGGTAGTTTGCCCCTGGTGATGTGTTGTGTAGACCTCACCACCCTCTGAAGAGCCCTGCTGTTGTGGGCAGTGTAGTTGCCGCACCAGGTGGTGGTACAGCCCGACAGGATGCTCTCAATTGTGCATCTGTAAAAGTTTGGGTTTTGGGTGACAAGCCAAAGTTCTTCAGCCTCCTGAGGTTGAAGAGGCGTTGTTGCGCCGCCTTCACCATACTGTCTGTGTGGGTGGACCATTTCAGTTTGTCCGTGATGTGTACGCCCAGGAACTTAAAACGTTCCCGCTTCTCCACTGCTGTCCCTTCGATGTGGATAGGGGGGTGCTCACTGTGCTGTTTCCTGAAGTCCACGATCATCTCCTTTGTTTTGTTGATGTTGAGTGATGGGTTGTTTTCCTGACACCACACACCGAGTGCCCTCACCACCTCCCTATAGGCTGTCTTGTTGTTGTTGGTAATCAAGCCCTCTACTGTTGTGTCGTCTGCTAACTTAATGATTTGAGTTGGAGACGTGCATGGCCACTCAGTAATGGGTGAACAGGGAGTACAGGAGGGGGCTAAGCACGCACCCTTGTGGGGACCCAGTGTTGAGGAACAGCGATGTGGAGATTTTTCCTACCTTCACCACCTGGGGGCGGCCCGACAGGAAGTCCAGGACCCAATTGCACAGGGCGGGGTTGAGACCCAGGGCCTCAAGCTTTAATGATGAGTTTGGAGGGTATTATGGTGTTGAATGCTGAGCTGTAGTCAATGAACGGCATTCTTCCATAAGTATTCCTCTTGTCCAGATGGGATAGGGTAGTGTGATGGCGATTGCATCATCTGACCTATTGGGGCGGTATGCAAATTGAAGTGGGTCTAGGGTGACAGGTAAGGTGGAGGTGATATGATCCTTGACTAGTCTCTCAAAGCACTTGTGACAGAAGTGAGTGCTATGGGGCAATAGTCATTTAGTTCAGTTACCTTTGCCTTCTTGGTTACAGGAACAATGGTGGTCATCTTGAAGCATGTGGGGACAGCAGACTGGGATAGGGAGATATTGAATATGTCCCTATCTGGTCTGTGCATGCTCTGAGGACGCGGCTAGGGATGCCATCTGGGCCGGGGCCCTGCGAGGGTTAACACGTTTTAAATGTCTTACTCACATCGGCCACGGAGAAGGAGAGCCCACAGTTCTTGGTAGCCGGCCGTGTCTGGCACTGTATAAAAATGATTTTGTTGGCATTTACATATATCCCCATTACCAGTAAAACATCATCAAAACCTATTTCTTTCACTTACTTGCTGTGCTGTTTTCGTTGTTCAGTAGTTTCATTCTCAACCAGCTCTGTCTGTCCGTGGCCTCTCTTGCTCGGTGCGCACTGTCACTGTGTCCGTTTCCATCTTGTCCAGCTGTGTATGTAACATTTCACGTAAACCCTGTTTCTTGTCTGCATGGAAGTTGCAGTCCTTATGCCTAGCATCGAGCATGGTGGCGACACCGTAAAGAGGCTCAGAGAGAATGCCACTGAATTGCTTGTTCACAGCCTCGAGTACTTTTGTAAGTTTTAACCCCACGGTCTGTGTTGGCAGTTTTGTTGAGCAGGAGTTTCAATGCCATGACAGAGGGGTATCACGTCTGCTGCAGACGCAGTTGATGAGCTTATTTATCCAGTCAGTTGTTCGAATGGAGCTAGCTAGTGTGTTCATGTTTCAAACGTGCTGGTTGTCCTACCGCTGATGCCATTTGAGAACATTCTTGAGCATGTGCTGTCAGGCTCATGAGGCTGACATCGCTGGTCCAAATGTCAGTTGTGAAGCAAATGGCAGTGACGCCCATAGCAAGTAGCTCATGGATGTGCGTTTCAACAATACTGTGTAACTCCGGTAGGGCAACACCTGAAGAATACCATCTACTTGATAGTGTGTACCAGGGCTCAAGGTGCTCGACCGATCGGTGAAAGACGACAGAGGACGGTTGATTGTCAAGGGCAATGAATTCCATTATCTTTGTGTTTAATGGATTTCCCCTTTTGAGTTGTCTCGCTGAAATGTTCTTCCTCTTTCAAATCACTGCTCCACTTGAACGTGTTTAGTAGTTGGAAGTGTGCGCTTAGTATTTTTCTGCTTTTGTTCTGCGGAGAATTGGGGCAGGTGGTCAGTCCAGTTCAAGTGCTGAGCAGTCTGATGGATTGTAGATACCAACAGTCTCAAGGACAGTTTCTATCAGACCTCATGCTCTGATACTGTCTGCCCGGTGATAAGGGAGAGAGCAGCTCGTGGCTGAGGTGTGTGGGGTCCTTAATGATGCTGCATGTCTTACTCAGGCACGTTGCTTATGTAGATGTCCTGGAGCATAGTCCCAGTGACGTGCTGGTCCATCTTCACCACCCGCTGGAGGGCCTTGTGGACGGAGCAATTTGTGTACCAGGCCGTGATGCAAACGGTCCGGATGCTCTCAATGGTGCAGCGGTAGTATTTGGAGATGACCTAGGGCAGCATGCCAAATTTCTTCAGCCCCTTAGGAAGCAGAGACTCTGTTATGCCCTCTTGACATGAATGGTGGTGGTGGTGGTGGTGTTGGTCCGTGACAAGTCCTCAGTGATGTGGAAGCCAAGGAACATAAAAATCCTGTCTCTCTACTGCAGTCCCATTGATTTGGATTGGGGTATGTTCCCTCCTCTGCTTCCTGAAGTTAACAATCAGGTATTTTGTTTTGCTGATGTGGAGGGAGAGGTTGTTGTCATGACACCACAATGCTAGGTCACTTACCTCCTCCCTATAGGCTGACTCATCGTTGTTGTTTATCAGGCCTACAACCGTGGTGTCGTCAGCAAACTTGATGATGGAGTTGGTGTTGTGTAAAGCCAACATGAATGAGGCTATGTAATGTTTTTGAACCTTTTTTCACAGTACATCAAATTTAAAGTGCTCTGGTGATTACATTTTTTTTTTTTTTTTAATAAACCTCCGGAATTGGAAGGGAAACAAAAAATCTCTCTGAAGTTTGACAAATGGCAATTTGTCTGTGTTGGCGGAGTTTCTCTGCTGTAATGTGTTTCTGGGAGCAGGGGGAGGGAAGATGGGGCTGGGGATTGGATCACATCAGTGTAGAGATGCCTGGAACCCCTGCTAGGAGCTGGAAATGATGAGAATGGTGTTTGTCAGATAATAAAGTGGTCTGAGTCAGCAGGAGGCAGACTAAAGGGTGTCTAGCTAGCTGCTCTTGATGGGAATCACTCTAGGTCCCTATGATGGGAATCACTCTAGGTCCCTATGATGGGAAGGAGAATGGGGATATATTTTGCAGCACACTGCAGTCTTTTGCTTATCATCTACTCAACTTGTGGAAGGTTTTTCTTTTCTTTTTCTCCCCAGCATTTCAACACTACATCTCTTATGTTGGAATGGGAAAAGTGAATGAAGCAAATATATACCATTGGGCCTCTATAGTATTATAGTATCTTGTGGGTGCAGGTGTCCTTCAAAAGTGAAGCTATTCTTAGTCCCAAAAACAGTGCTTGAAGAAGTAACATCTTTATCCAAGGAAGGATGAAATGGAACACACACACACACACACACACACACACACAGTAAGTATAAATCAATGGTGAGAATGAGAGAAATACACACAGCCTGCTGTTGTATTATTCATAAGATACTTGTGAATCTAGTCAAGGCTAAAGCTTTCATAATGAGGGATTATGTGTCATGGTCTCGGGTTAAAAATAATTCCTAATATACTAGCTACGTTTTGAAGTAGTGCTGTTCTGAAGTTTTGTCACTGCACCCCATGCCAACCTGCCGGTGAGGAATGAGTTGTTTTGACTTTTTAATTGGCCATTAAAAGTCTGTTTTCACCTCTGTTCCTGCAGGTCAGTATGGAAACCCTCTGAACAAGTACATCCACCACTATGAGGGCCTGTCCTACGACACAGAGGCCCTGCACAGCAACCACCAGAGAGCCAAGAGGGCCGTCTCCCATGAGGACAAGGTCCTACAGCTTGACTTCCACGCACATGGAAGGTACGTCACACTCTTTAGTCTAGTGTACATTTTAAAGTTCATAAGAGATCTAGCGTTAGCCTGCTTGCCAAATCTGTAGTGCTTTAGCCAACTCATCTGATTTATTGTTGTCATGCCATTCATTTACCAATTATTGACTGATGTGACAATGTCAGTCAGAGGAGTTGGATAGAATACTAACAGATCTGGCTTCTGCTTTCCAGGCAAGTCGAGCGTCACGCCCAACTCAACAAACCTGTCGACGCTCGTAGTAAATAACTGACCTGTGACGTGTTTTCCTGCATGAACAAAAGCTTCTTCTTTTTTTTATCAAGGGAGGAATCTCCCAATGAAGTCTGTGTGGGGTTTTGGATTACAGGGGTATCTTAACATGGGATCAGGAGCAATTCTGAGCCCTGGACTCTTGTGAGCCAACATTGTCTTTCCCACACTGGCTGGGACTCTGAGAGAGCGGTGTGGTAGTCTGGCTTGGCATTGTGCACCAGCGTGATACAGGGATAGCCTACTGGAAGGCAGAGGGTGTTCACTGGTAACCAGGCCTAAAGTGTTGTTATATCAGCCTGCAGCAAGCTACTTCTTCTCACAGGCACCCACCTATTCCTACCAAATGTTTAGTAGTCTGTCCTAGGCTGACTCTGTGCCTCTCTGTATGTGGGATGGGTTTGTGGTTATTAAATCCAGCTGATTGTAGTCTCCAGCTATCTCTGACCTTGACTGATATGGTCACCAAGCCAAACAGAAACCTAGAGGTTAATGTGAAGAGATAGAAAAGATGTACATGCATCTAAGAGAAGTGCTGCTGTCTGGATTTTGGTTAATCCAGAATGCTTTGTTTGAGGAATGATGGCCAGGAGCTCGCTCCCTCCCTTCCCCCACACATAATCTACTGTTTCTATTTCAGATGGTGGATAAAGTCTTACCGATTTGGGGACTAGCAGTCCATGTTACCACCTGTCTCTTAACTAAGATGACCCTCACCCTCCCAACAGGGCAAAATCCTTTCTGTCCTCCTCTGACAGTTCACAAACCGTCAGTACAGGACTGTGTTTTATTCCGCCAGCTCTGTTCTCTCTCCTCTCTCTCTCCTCTTTGCCACGGGAGCGGTACTGAGTCCTGACCTTGACGTTTGGATTCACTCCCAGTGGAGGGAAGAGGGTATCGTCCTCTTGTGTAACAGACAACAGCAGCAGTGCAGACTGGCAGTGCAGACTGGCAGTGCAGACTGGCAGTGCAGACTGGCAGTGCAGAGGTTCCTTTGGTAGCTGCAATACAGCTAGACCCATCTCTGCTATAGTGTTACCTACCTTCTAATCCCAAAGCTACTGGGCAGAGGACTCTTGTCACTGGGAAGGTTTTGTGTCTGTACAATGTGCATGTCACTTTCCCGTCATTATGATATTCATGACAGTTTTAACTCATCCCCGGCTTAAATCACATCAGTCCTATTTTGTTCAAGTAGACCCTAGTTCATCTCTTTCATAATGGCACCATTTTATGTTTTGGAAACATTTACTTTGGGTGATAACACAGCGTAGAGTTCCTGCTATCTGTATTTCCAGATAGCAGTGTTGTGGTCTCCCAGGGATGGTGAGAACAGGCTGCAGTGGTCACTTCCTGCTTGTCTGTTTCAGAGGACCGTTTCATTCACTGCTTGTTCTGGAGATAGTCCTGCAGGTGTTCACATTGTCTCCCAGTAACTACACCAGATAGGTTGAATGTGCTAGTGTGTCAGTTAAGCAGTCATAAAACACTGCCTCTTCTCTGTGTAGAACAGAGCTCATAATTATTCAGTGCCTGGACTGAAGGGGAAAATGCAGCTTTTCTGGGGATGGCACGTCTTGTACACCTCCCCCGGTTCGCTGTGCCTCGAACGAGCTCATCAACCAACACTTTCAAACTGGGACACACGCACTTGTTCGTACATTCATTCGTTCGTACATTCATTCGTTAATGCGTACATTCGTACTTACATACATAGATACATACAGTTGAAGTCGGAAGTTTACATACACCTTAGCCAAATACATTTCAACTCAGTTTTTCACAATTCCTGACATTTAATCCAAGTAAAAACCCCCTGTCTTAGGTCAGTTAGGATCACCTCTTTTGTTTTAAGAATGTGAAATGTCAGAACAATAGTAGAGAGAATGATTTATTTCAGCTTTTATTTCTTTCATCACATTCCTAGTGGGTCAGAAGATTACATACACTCAATTAGTATTTGGTAGCATTGCCTTTTAAATTGTTTAACCCTACAACATGATGCTGCCATCCCTGTGTTTCACGGTTGTGATGGTGTTCTTCGGCTTGCAAGCCTCCCCCTTTTTCCTCCAAACATAACGATGGTCATTATGGCCAAACGGTTCTATTCTTGTTTCATCAGACCAGAGGACATTTCTCCAAAAAGTATGATCTTTGTCCCCATGTGCAGTTGCAAACTGTAGTCTGGCTTTTTTATGGCGGTTTTGGAGCAGTGTCTTCTTCCTTGCTGAGCGGCTTTTCAGGTATGTCAATATAGGACTCGTTTTACTGTGGATATAGATACTTTTGTACCTGTTTCCTCCAGCATCTTCACAATAACCTTTACTGTTGTTCTGGGATTGATTTGCACTTTTCGCATCAAAGTACGTTCATCTCTAGGAGACCGACCGCATCTCCTTCCTGATCGGTATAACGGCTGCGTGGTCCCATGATGTTTATACTTGCGTACTATTGTTTGTACAGATGAACGTGGTACCTTCAGGCGTTTAGAAATTGCTCCCAAGGATGAACCAGACTTGTGGAGGTCTCCAATTTTATTTCTGAGGTCTTGTCTGATTTCTTTTGATTTTCCCATGATGTCAAGCAAAGAGGCGCTGAGTTTGAAGGTAGGCCTTGAAATACAACCACAGGTACACCTCCAATTGACTCAAATTATGTCATTTAGCCTATCAGAAGCTTCTAAAGCCATGACATCATTTTCTGGAATTTTCCAAGCTTTTTAAAGGCACAGTCAATTTAGTGCATGTAAACCTCTGACCCACTGGAATTGTGATACAGTGAAATAATCTGTCTGTTAACAATTGTTGGAAAAAATTACTAGAGTAGATATCCTAACCGACTTGCCAAAACTATAGTTTGTTAACAAGAAATTTGTGGAGTGTGTAAAAAAACGAGTTTTATTGACTCCAACCTAAGTGTATGTAAACTTCCGACTTCAACTGAACATGCATACATACAGTGCCTTGCGAAAGTATTCGGCCCCCTTGAACTTTGCGACCTTTTGCCACATTTCAGGATTCAAACATAAAGATATAAAACTGTATTTTTTTGTGAAGAATCAACAACAAGTGGGACACAATCATGAAGTGGAACGACATTTATTGGATATTTCAAACTTTTTTAACAAATCAAAAACTGAAATTGGGCGTGCAAAATTATTCAGCCCCCTTAAGTTAATACTTTGTAGCGCCACCTTTTGCTGCGATTACAGCTGTAAGTCACTTGGGGTATGTCTCTATCAGTTTTGCACATCGAGAGACTGAATTTTTTTTCCCATTCCTCCTTGCAAAACAGCTCGAGCTCAGTGAGGTTGGATGGAGAGCATTTGTGAACAGCAGTTTTCAGTTCTTTCCACAGATTCTCGATTGGATTCAGGTCTGGACTTTGACTTGACCATTCTAACACCTGGATATATTAATTTTTGAACCATTCCATTGTCGATTTTGCTTTATGTTTTGGATCATTGTCTTGTTAGAAGACAATTCTCCGTCCCAGTCTCAGGTCTTTTGCAGACTCCATCAGGTTTTCTTCCAGAATGGTCCTGTATTTGGCTCCATCCATCTTCCCATCAATTTTAACCATCTGCTGCCACCACCATGTTTGACAGTGGGGATGGTGTGTTCAGCTGTGTTGCTTTTACGCCAAACATAACATTTTGCATTGTTGCCAAAAGGTTCAATTTTGGTTTCATCTGACCAGAGCACCTTCTTCCACATGTTTGGTGTGTCTCCCAGGTGGCTTGTGGCAAACTTTAAACAACACTTTTTATGGATATCTTTAAGAAATGGCTTTCTTCTTGCCACTCTTCCATAAAGGCCCGATTTGTGCAATATACGACTGATTGTTGTCCTATGGACAGAGTCTCCCACCTCAGCTGTAGATCTCTGCAGTTCATCCAGAGTGATCATGGGCCTCTTGGCTGCATCTCTGATCAGTCTTCTCCTTGTATGAGCTGAAAGTTTAGAGGGACGGCCAGGTCTTGGTAGATTTGCAGTGGTCTGATACTCCTTCCATTTCAATATTATCGCTTGCACAGTGCTCCTTGGGATGTTTAAAGCTTGGGAAATCTTTTTGTATCCAAATCCAGCTTTAAACTTCTTCACAACAGTATCTCGGACCTGCCTGGTGTGTTCCTTGTTCTTCATGATGCTCTCTGCGCTTTTAACGGACCTCTGAGACTATCACAGTGCAGGTGCATTTATACGGAGACTTGATTACACACAGGTGGATTGTATTTATCATCATCATTAGTCATTTAGGTCAACATTGGATCATTCAGAGATCCTCACTGAACTTCTGGAGAGAGTTTGCTGCACTGAAAGTAAAGGGGCTGAATAATTTTGCACACCCAATTTTTCAGTTTTTGATTTGTTAAAAAAGTTTGAAATATCCAATAAATGTCGTTCCACTTCATGATTGTGTCCCACTTGTTGTTGATTCTTCACAAAAAAATACAGTTTTATATCTTTATGTTTGAAGCCTGAAATGTGGCAAAAGGTCGCAAAGTTCAAGGGGGCCGAATACTTTCGCAAGGCACTGTACATACACACATACACACATACATACATACATACATACATACATACACTTGCACATTGAAACACACACATTCTTTCTTATTGTGCGTGGTTGCGTCACTGTCCAAGCTATTAGAAAAGGTGTTTCCCCCTCTCTCTCATTCTCTCTCTCCTTCGCCGTGGCCTGCTATGTGTGTGAAGGGTGTTGTGAGACCTAAAAATAATCTATCCCAGGAGCCCTGTCATGTTCAACACTCCTCCTTTGCTCCTTTCTTCACCACTGTCTTCTGAAGGTTTTGTGTGGGGGACTGATCAGAATACCCCCTCCTGTACTGCTTACACTCTGCAGCATGACATCATTAGCCCCTTGGAAACAGCAGGAGCTGCTTGTGTGGGCGGCAGTCACAGCTAACGTTAACTTCATGTGAACGTTTTCCTCAGCCATGTCTTTTCTGCAAGCCCTTTGCTCTCTGGTGTGATGTTCACCCTGGAGTGTAGTGTGATAGTCACCTGGCCTGTTAAACCACCTGATGTATCTGTTGTGAAGAAAAATTATTGAGAGGATGGTGCACAACAGTACATGTCTTCATTCATTCACCCTGTTTGGGCAGCCCATCTAACATTCTCCTGAATTGCCAACAGTCCAATAATGGTCGTGGAATGATTGAATGTTTGGGTTGGATAGTTCTGAGGGCTTTTCAGATCTCCATTCCAGCCGCTGAGCACCGCCCTTATGACTGAGAACGTGTGATGAGGGTAACGTCTGAGCTAGCACACCAAGGGCGGCATTCCGCCTCCGAACCCGACCCCCAATTTTTTTGTGTGCACTTTCTCTCTCTGTCTAGCATGAGCTGGAGGGAGTTACTTAAATTGACTTACACCAGTCTTTCATTTTTACATCCAGTGTGAACGAGTGCAGACTCGAGTAGAAGGGTTAAGAATCAGACTGCCCAGCTGATATTGACTTCTGTAAGTGAAGACTGAACTGCTGACTGTTTCCTCCTCCCTGTGTGACCTTTGTATTGTGATGAGCATGCAGTCTTACTCCACGCCTCCGCCACAGCCAAGGCAGTGGTGTCTGGTGATTAGGAGTCACAGAAAAGCCCTTTTGTTTGCCCACACTCACATCACTACCACTCCCCTCCTCCCACTCCAACACTATGAGCAGCTAGATCAAGGTACCCGATAGGGCAATCCTGAGGCTTTGTACAGTGTAGGATCACATGCCAGGGTACAGAACAGTACAGAATACTAAAAGGGTTCGGTGCCAGGGTACAGTACAGAATACTGAAAGGGTTCAGTGCCAGGGTACAGTACAGAATACTGAAAGGGTTCAGTGCCAGGGTACAGAACAGTACAGAATACTAAAATGGTTCAGTGCCAAGGTACAGTACAATACAGAATACTAAAAGGGTTCAGTGCCAGGGTACAGTACAGAATACTAAAAGCGTTCAGTGCCAGGATACAGTACAGAATAGTAAAAGGGTTCAGTGCCAGGGTACAGTACAGTACAGAATACTAAAATGGTTCAGTGCCAGGGTACAGTACAGAATACTAAAAGGGTTCAGTGCCAGGATACAGTACAGAATACTAAAAGGGTTCAGTGCCAGGGGAGAGACTAAGGGAATTAGTGGGCACCTGCTTCTCTCTTAGAAGAGATTTCACCTCACTGGGACACATGGGATCCAGTAAAGGTTCCTAGCTAACTGAAGCAAACAACCGCTACAGTAGAGCATTCCTTTTAGTAAGGGGACAGGACAGCATGGTTCAGAGAGAGGCCTACACCTTTACGTCACCTCGCAAACAGTCAACACACCAGTGGTCTGGTTGAGGTGAACCCCCTACATGAGTTATTCCAGGCCACCATTCAGCCAGGGTGCCCGTTTGTTTGTGTGAGTGAGTGTGTGTTCAGTGTGATTGTCCTGCTCATCTATCTACCCCAGACTGGGGTTAACATGTTAAGCCACAGTGAAGTTGCATGCCACAGGTCAACTAACATGAACCCTGCCACTGTAATCTCTCTAAGGTGAGTTTGGCCTTGCAGTGAACTCCCTACCATGACTGGATTGGCCAGAAGGATGGACGATTCTGCTGCTGCATATATAGCTTGTAGTGTTTTGTAGGTGTGGGTTCTCATTTGTGTGTGTTTGTCTTTGGGCCTATACCTGTTTGTGATAATGCATTATCTCATGCCTGGTTAGTTGGAGTCTTTCCTTTATCCAGTTCCCCGGTCTTTTTTGGGGGGTTTGGACAGGAGATAAGGGAGTGTGAAAGTCAGTCCCGCTGACTGTGGGCCTGAGGCTGTGCTGGATACAGAGAGAGGCCAGCCGTATGACTGTCAGACGCTCAGTCAGGCGCTGAATCATTTAACAGTCAGCTGCTACCCTTAGTCTAACTGCACCTCTATTGGTTATAAAAACCTCCTCTATCACTGTGAAACACGGCCCTGTTTGGTAAGTCATGGACGCCACTGTGTGTGTACACGTTGTGTTTTTCATAGCCTTGGCTGTTCCGTGGTACACAGGAACCAGTTTCTCTGCCCTTGGATGAATGTTTCATGGAGCGCTAATGATGTCAGAGCAACCTAGACAGAGCGTGGCAGAGATGGAACGCAGTGCTGCGCCGGCCCCAGCCACAGCTACCCACAATGCTCTATGGCACCCATGAGCCCTCTGCGAGGTCAGGCTGTTGTGAGGAGAGTTTGGTGCTAGATCAAGAACAAGCATTTCTCTCTCACGTGGACCTCCAGTGCACAGCTAGTGGTACTCAGTACTGCTCCTCTCAGCCCACACCGTCTCCCAGTGCCTTGTTTACTTCATGAATAATCAGGAAGTTGTTCAGAACCTTTCCTGAGAATCAGCAGCAGGAAGGAAGATCTGTTATTCTGTATTCAGTCGTTTTGTTTGTTTATTTTCTAGATGTTTTGTTTCTAGGTTGAAACCCCCTGTGAACCATTTAGTCATTTTTGGCAGTGTCAGTGAAGTTTTGTGTTGGTATGATAACAATTTGATGGGAAGACTCAAAGTGGCTCTTAAACATAAACACATTTACACAAAGTCAAACGCTTAAAATTAGTCTGTTTAGGGCTCAACATTTTAATGCTTGACAAGTAAAAACAATCACCCACAAATCACAATATTGATGATGCACTGTTCTCACAATTTCTGCAGAGCTCATCGGAGTGGAATTGGATTGACGGCCACGATCAAACCGTATAGCCTCGTGTGCACATTCTGGTGATATTCCTTGCTAGTTTGTGTTATTTGCCCAATTTATAGCAAATTTTTGGTCACGAACATGGTTTGTACGGTCATGAAAAGTAATGTGTGAATCACATGCTTGTGGGCCCGAGGAGCGCGAGAGAGACATTGCAGCCGCAGGTAGCCTATAATAATGATAGCAACTAGCCTGGCTAGGTAACTATTTAGCTATTAGCATGTTTTGATGTCACGTCCAATGTCCTAAAAATACGTTTCACCGGCACTCCCACAAATGGCCGCCGCGCAGTTGATGAACGGGGTGTGTTAATAAACCAATGCTACATACAATCTGACACCGTGGGAGAGCTGGAATTTCCTTCTTCATCATTGGCCATGTAATTCATACAACATAAAAAATATTATACAGTGCTCAAAAAAATAAAGGGAACACTAAAATAACACATCCTAGATCTGAATGAATGAAATATTCTTATTAAATACTTTTTTCTTTACATAGTTGAATGTGCTGACTACAAAATCACACAAATTATCAATGGAAATCCAATTTATCAACCCATGGAGGTCTGGATTTGGAGTCACACTCAAAATTAAAGTGGAAAACCACACTACAGGCTGATCCAACTTTGATGTAATGTCCTTAAAACAAGTCAAAATGAGGCTCAGTAGTGTGTGTGTGGCCTCCACGTGCCTGTATGACCTCCCTACAACGCCTGGGCATGCTCCTGATGAGGTGGCGGAGGGTCTCCTGAGGGATCTCCTCCCAGACCTGGACTAAAGCATCCGCCAACTCCTGGATAGTCTGTGGTGCAACGTGGCGTTGGTGGATGGAGCGAGACATGATGTCCCAGATGTGCTCAATTGGATTCAGGTCTGGGGAACGGGCGGGCCAGTCCATAGCATCAATGCCTTCCTCTTGCAGGAACTGCTGACACACTCCAGCCACATGAGGTCTAGCATTGTCTTGCATTAGGAGGAACCCAGGGCCAACCGCACCAGCATATGGTCTCACAAGGGGTCTGAGGATCTCATCTCGGTACCTAATGGCAGTCAGGCTACCTCTGGCGAGCACATGGAGTGCGGCCCCCCAAAGAAATGCCACCCCACACCATGACTGACCCACCGCCAAACCGCTCATGCTGGAGGAAGTTGCAGGTAGCAGAACGTTCTCCACGGCGTCTCCAGACTCTGTCACGTCTGTCACGTGCTCAGTGTGAACCTGCTTTCATCTGTGAAGAGCACAGGGCGCAGTGGCGAATTTGCCAATCTTGGTGTTCTCTGGCAAATGCCAAACGTCCTGCCCGGTGTTGGGCTGTAAGCACAACCCCCACCTGTGGACGTCGGGCCCTCATACCATGGAGTCTGTTTCTGACCGTTTAAGCAGACACATGCACATTTGTGGCCTGCTGGAGGTCATTTTGCAGGGCTCTTGCAGTGCTCCTCCTTGCACAAAGGCGGAGGTAGCAGTCCTGCTGCTGGGTTGTTGCCCTCCTACGGCCTCCTCCACGTCTCCTGATGTACTGGCCTGTCTCCTGGTAGCGCCTCCATGCTCTGGACACTACGCTGACAGACACAGCAAACCTCGCATTGTGCCATCCTGGATGAGCTGCATTACCTGAGCCACTTGTGTGGGTTGTAGACTCCGTCTCATGCTATCACTAGAGTGAAAGCACCGCCAGCATTCAAACGTGACCAAAACATCAGCCAGGAAGCATAGGAACTGAGAACTGATCTGTGGTCCCCACCTGCAGAACAACTCTTTTATTGGGGGTGTCTTGCTAATTGCCTATAATTTCCACCTGTTGTCTATTCCATTTGCACAACAGCATGTGAAATTTATTGTCAATCAGTGTTGCTTCCTAAGTGGACAGTTTGATTTCACAGAAGTGTGATTGACCTTGGAGTTACATTGTGTTGTTTAAGTGTTCCCTTTATTTTTTTGAGCATTGTAGTTGGTCTAATTGACAAACTCGCATGCTGTCAGTAGATCTCCCCTGAAACCTGAATATTTTAGCCTTTCAAGGTTATGAATAAACATGCCTTAGTTAGATACCTTGCTTTGGAGTAGCCTACCTTAGCCATTTGATGGCTGATTTATTGAATGAGGGAATTATTTAATTGCGATGTTTTCGAGGCTACTGAAGGGGTCCGCATGCTTCCTGTTCGGGAACAGTTCATGCATATATTATGTTTGTGTTAGTTTTGGGCTTCGGCAAGGTTCTTTCTGGCTATTCATGCACACACACAAAAATCTTGAGGCATGCCGAAGTCTACGCCTCTTGGTCTGTGATTGGTCAACAGTAGGGATTCTTCAATTAAGTGTTTGTCAACGATAGACAACTAATTTTCATGCACATTTTTCACTTGAGAAATACTGCACCAAACATCTTAGATGTACAATTGCAAAGCTAAGATCTACTCTGTAAAAATGTATCTTTGATTAAGTCTGACTATTTTGTGGAGGTGTATACTGGCTATGGCGCCTAAGCTGGACAAACAGTATTGCTGCTTTTTTTCTAGTTTTTCAAGTGAAGGTCTTTTTAAGGTTGTATGCAGCACACGTGTTTGGTTCACCTCGCTGCCAGTCAAACTGAAGCAAGCAGAAGCCTTAAGGGTGGTCAACTGTCCTCCAGGAGAGCCTTAAAGGGGCAGTGTTATATTTTGAAAAAGAAGACAATAGGCAGAGTGTAGCCTAGCCTATATATTTTTGTCCGATTCTCTATGGTAATGATAATGTATTTGTTTTGTAGATTGGTTGTTGTAAATTTCCTTGCATCATACAATGATGTAAAAATAGTGTTACAGACCATATTTTATTTTTCTCTTAAACATTCGTACAAGTAAAATATCTGTCATACTTGTCTGAAGGACACGTGGCTTAAAAAGTTGTCAAGCCCTGCTGTTTGTAAACATAATCAATATTTTTAAGAGGTTAAATCACAAGCTAGTGTTTTTATTCTTTAATCAACAAAATTGTAAGCCTATACTTTTGCGAGTTTGAAAAAGCACAAATTTGGCAAGCCGTTGTAAATAAGCGCTTTCATTATCCTGTGTTGCTCTACATGCAATCCACCCGCAACATCTATAATGACATTTATCAAAGAAAAATTTGCTGAACTTAGATGACATCCATCTGTTGCTGACAGTTGTTACTGATGTTTCTACAAGACAGGCTTCGTAGGGCTTCTTGACTACCTGTAAAACTAGCTCTGCTGAACATTGAGGGGAAATGACTTCACATAATGGTGCAGAAAACTCCACTATAGGTTTCATCAAGAGGGTTAAGACCAGCTTTCACAACTCATCCTCACTTTCACTGGGGTGGAGAGATTATTATTTTGTGGGTCAAATGAATGTCTCTCTCGCTTTGTCCCCCCTGTCTTCAACGTATCTACACAACGCCCTCTGCACACTATCACGGGTCTCTTTCTCTCTCCTCTGTGTCTCCTCTCCCACCCATCCCTGGGAGGGTGCAGACAGCCATGGGCCCTTTGAGACCTCTGACAGTCTCCTGAAATCCTGGAGGATTGTCACTGCTACATTGGATTAGAGTTGCAGCAGTCTGAGAGCCTCTCTCTCGTAGAGTTGCAGTCAGAGGTTATCCCAGCTGGCAGCAGCTGAGTGCAGGCAAGCTGGCCGTGCAGTGGGGTTGGTTTGGGTCTCTGGTACCCAGCGGCCCAGCACTTATCCCTGGTTTGAGCACCAAGTCCTAAGGTGTATGGGTGTCTGATCCCACCCCACTGACGCTGTTGAAGGATGACATGCCCCTGCCTCTGCTCCATCGATGACACCAAGGTCAAACAGATAAATCTGAACTGTGTAATTGCGTCTGCTCTTTATCAGTGCAGTTTGTCTAAAGACCAGTGATCCATGAGACCTGGGAGTCATGGGAACGATGGTGTGGAGGGAGACAGAGGTGGTGGTGGAGCTCATGCTACTATCCTGCACCATGTAAAGATGATCACATTTTTACAAAAAATAACATTTTGCACCAGGTTTTTGTGTGAACTGTTCACACATCTTTGTGTGAACTGAGTCATCAACATTGCACTGACAACTATCATCATAGTAGTTTTAATTCTTACTGCTCTTCAGGTAAGGCTTCCCTGTAAAACCCTCTACAGGAATAGTTAAGATATTTTCTCCAGCTTGCCGTGTTCATCCTTGTGAACGAACCGTGGCTGTGACCAGGCCACCCCGTGGTCGATGCAAAAGGCACTGGCTCTAGTTATGAGGAGGAAATGGCTCAAATGATGAGGCCGTATTGATTTGTTATATTGCCCACTAATAATCAGCTGGCTGCTGCGTACGTCACTGCAAGCACAGGAGCTGTAGTCACAGCCCTGGGACTCGAGTCTCTAGCCAAACGCCTTCCAGCTGTCATGAGCCGGTTCGTCCCCTTCTTTGCTGTAGCAGCTGTCAACTAGAGGTCGACGGATTAATCGGAATGGCTGATTTAATTAGGGCCGATTTCAAGTTTTCATAACAATTGGAAATCTGTATTTTTGTGTGCCGTATTTTATTTTTTTAGACCTTTTATTTAACTAGGAAAGTCAGTTAAGAACATATACTTATTGTCAATGACGGCCTAGGAACGGTGGGTTAACTGCCTTGTTCAAGGGCAGAACAACAGATTTTCACCTTGTCAGCTCGGGGGATCCGATCTTGCAACCTTACAGTTAACTAGTCCAACGCAGTAACGACCTGCCTCTCTCTCGTTGCACTCCACAAGGAGACTGCCTGTTACGCGAATGCAGTAAGCCAAGGTAAGTTGCTAGCTAGCATTAAACTTATCTTATAAAAAACAATCAATCATAATCACTAGTTAACTATACATGGTTGATGATATGACTAGATATTATCTAGCGTGTCCTGCGTTGCATATAATCTGACAGAGCATACAAGTATCTGACTGAGCGGTGGTAGGCAGAAGCAGGCGTGTAAACATTCATTCAAACAGCACTTTTGTGCGTTTTGCAAGCAACTCTTCGTTGTGCGTCAAGCATTGCGCTGTTTATGACTTCAAGCCTATCAACTCCCGAGATGAGGCTGGTGTAACCGAAGTGAAATGGCTAGCTAGTTAGCACGCACTAATAACGTTTCAAACGTCCCTCGCTCTGAGCCTTCTAGTAGTTGTTCCCCTTGCAAATGGTATAGAGGGAAATAGTCCAATAATAACTACAACCTAAAACTTCTTACCTGGGAATATTGAAGACTCATGTTAAAAGGAACCACCAGCTTTCATATGTTCTCATGTTCTGAGCAAGGAACTGAAACTTTAGCTTTCTTACATGGCACATATTGCACTTTTACTTTCTTCTCCAACACTTTGTTTTTGCATTATTTAAACAAATTGAACATGTTTCATTATTTACTTGAGGCTAAATAGATTTTATTGATGTATTATATTAAGTTAAAATAAATTGTCCGATTTTATTAATTGGTATCGGCTTTTTTGGTCCTCCAATAATTGGTATCGGCGTTGAAAAATCATAATCGGTCGACCTCTACTGTCAACTGTATCAACATCCCTTCATGAGGCAGAGAGCTGAACTACGGCATCCCAGTGACCAATGAGACCTGGTTAGGAGAGTCCGTCACCGCTGCCAAGTCAGGCATCATCCAGGCGGTGGAGTCCACGATTGGCATGGCTGTGCCAGCTATGGCTGTGCCCCCTGTGGTAATGAAAACACCTGGGGAAGAAAGCCTTCCCAGTCCTAAACGCCTCAGTACTGGTGGGTCTGTGGTTGGTGTTTGCCACTCCTCTGTCTTGTTCCCACAGATGAGTTCTATGGCAGTGAGCAGCCTGGAGCCAGATCTTCAGGAGAGGATACGACAGAGCAGTCCTTACATGTCTACCGTCTTCTTCAACAAAGGCTTTAGGACCACACAATAACACGCACACTACAGA